>NW_027309831.1:600000-900000 GCF_047496795.1 Chiloscyllium punctatum
GCCCCTCTGTTTCTCGCCCTCTGTTTCAGCCCCTCTGTTTCAGCCCCTCTGTTTCAGCCGCTCTGTTTCTCGCCCTCTGTTTCAGCCCCTCTGATTCAGCCCCTCTGTTTCTCGCCCTCTGTTTCAGGCCCTCTGTTTCTCGCCCTCTGTTTCAGCTCCTCTGTTTCTCACCCTCTGTTTCAGCCCCTCTGTTTCAGCCCCTCTGTTTCTCGCCCTCTGTTTCAGCCCCTCTGATTCAGCCCCTCTGTTTCTCGCCCTCTGTTTCAGGCCCTCTGTTTCTCGCCCTCTGTTTCAGCCCCTCTGTTTCTCGCCCTATGTTTCTGCCCCTCTGTTTCAGCCCCTCTGTTTCAGCCCCTCTGTTTCAGCCACTCTGTTTCTCGCCCTCTGTTTCATCCCCTCTGTTTCTTGCCCTCTGTTTCAGCCCCTCTGTTTCAGCCCCTCTGTTTCAGCCCCTCTGTTTCTCGCCCTCTGTTCAGCCGCTCTGTTTCTCGCCCTATGTTTCAGCCCCTCTCTTTCACGCCCTGTGTTTCAGCCCCTCTGATTCAGCCCCTCTGTTTCAGCCCCTCTGATTCAGCCCCTCTGTTTCAGCCCCTCAGTTTTAGCCCCTCTGTTTCAGCCCCTCTGTTTCATCCCCTCTGTTTCTGCCCTCTGTTTCACACCCTCTGTTTCTCGCCCTCTGTTTCAGCCCCTCTGTTTCTCGCCCTCTGTTTCAGCCCCCCTGTTTTTCGCCCTCTCTTTCAGCACCTCTCTTTCTCACCCTCTGTTTCAGCCCCTCTGTTTCAGCCCCTCTGTTTCAGCCCCTCTGTTTCAGCCCCTCTGTTTCTCGCCCACTGTTTCTCACCCTCTGTTTCTCGCCCTCTGTTTCAGCCCCTCTATTTTTCGCCCTCTGTTTCAGCCCCTCTGTTTCTCGCCCTCTGTTTCAGCCCCTCTGTTTCTCGCCCTATGTTTCTGCCCCTCTGTTTCAGCCCCTCTGTTTCAGCCCCTCTGTTTCAGCCCCTCTGTTTCTCGCCCTCTGTTTCATCCCCTCTGTTTCTTGCCCTCTGTTTCAGCCCCTCTGTTTCAGCCCCTCTGTTTCAGCCCCTCTGTTTCTCGCCCTCTGTTCAGCCGCTCTGTTTCTCGCCCTATGTTTCAGCCCCTCTCTTTCACGCCCTGTGTTTCAGCCCCTCTGATTCAGCCCCTCTGTTTCAGCCCCTCTGATTCAGCCCCTCTGTTTCAGCCCCTCAGTTTTAGCCCCTCTGTTTCTGCCCTCTGTTTCACACCCTCTGTTTCTCGCCCTCTGTTTCAGCCCCTCTGTTTCTCGCCCTCTGTTTCAGCCCCCCTGTTTTTCGCCCTCTCTTTCAGCACCTCTCTTTCTCACCCTCTGTTTCAGCCCCTCTGTTTCAGCCCCTCTGTTTCAGCCCCTCTGTTTCAGCCCCTCTGTTTCTCGCCCACTGTTTCTCACCCTCTGTTTCTCGCCCTCTGTTTCAGCCCCTCTATTTTTCGCCCTCTGTTTCAGCCCCTCTGTTTCTCGCCATCTGCATCAGCCCTTCTGTTTCAGCCCCTCTGTTTCTCACCCTCTGTTTCAGCCCCTCAGTTTGAGCCCTTCTGTTTCAGCCCCTCTGTTTCAGCCCCTCTGTTTCTCGCCCTCTGTTTCAGCCCCTCTGATTCAGCCCCTCTGTTTCTCGCCCTCTGTTTCAGCCCCTCTGTTTCTCGCCCTCTGTTTCAGCCACTCTGTTTCTCGCCCTCTGTTTCAGCCCCTCTGTTTCAGCCCCTCTGTTTCAGCCGCTCTGTTTCTCGCCCTCTGTTTCAGCCCCTCTGATTCAGCCCCTCTGTTTCTCGCCCTCTGTTTCAGGCCCTCTGTTTCTCGCCCTCTGTTTCAGCCCCTCTGTTTCTCACCCTCTGTTTCAGCCCCTCTGTTTCAGCCCCTCTGTTTCTCGCCCTCTGTTTCAGCCCCTCTGATTCAGCCCCTCTGTTTCTCGCCCTCTGTTTCATGCCCTCTGTTTCTCGCCCTCTGTTTCAGCACCTCTGTTTCTCGCCCTCTGTTTCAGCCCCTCTGTTTCTCGCCCTTAGTTTCAGCCCCTCTGTTTCAGCCCCTCTGTTTCAGCCCCTCTCTGTCAGCCCCTCTGTTTCAGCCCCTCTGTTTCTCGCCCTCTGTTTCAGCCCCCCTGTTTCTCGCCCTCTGTTTCAGCACCTCTGTTTCTCGCCCTCTGTTTCAGACCCTCTGTTTCAGCCCCTCTGTTTCTCGCCCTCTGTTTCAACCCCTCTGTTTCTCGCCCTCTGTTTCAGCCCCTCTGTTTCTCGCCCTCTGTTTCAGCCCCGCTGATTCAGCACCTCTGTTTCTCGTCCTCTGTTTCAGCCCCTCTGTTTCTCGCCTTCTGTTTCAGCCCCTCTGATTCAGGCCCTCTCTTTCAGCCCCACTGTTTCTCGCCTTCTGTTTCAGCCCCTCTGATTCAGCCCCTCTGTTTCTCGCCCTCTGTTTCATGCCCTCTGTTTCTCGTCCTCTGTTTCAGCACCTCTGTTTCTCGCCCTCTGTTTCAGCCCCTCTGTTTCTCGCCCTTAGTTTCAGCCCCTCTGTTTCAGCCCCTCTGTTTCAGCCCCTCTCTGTCAGCCCCTCTGTTTCAGCCCCTCTGTTTCTCGCCCTCTGTTTCAGCCCCCCTGTTTCTCGCCCTCTGTTTCAGCACCTCTGTTTCTCGCCCTCTGTTTCAGACCCTCTGTTTCAGCCCCGCTGTTTCTCGCCCTCTGTTTCAACCCCTCTGTTTCTCGCCCTCTGTTTCAGCCCCTCTGTTTCTCGCCCTCT
This sequence comes from Chiloscyllium punctatum, assembly GCF_047496795.1. Taxonomy (NCBI): domain Eukaryota; kingdom Metazoa; phylum Chordata; class Chondrichthyes; order Orectolobiformes; family Hemiscylliidae; genus Chiloscyllium; species Chiloscyllium punctatum. The sequence goes on from NW_027309831.1 coordinate 602,777, forward strand.
GTTTCAGCCCCGCTGATTCAGCCCCTCTGTTTCTCGTCCTCTGTTTCAGCCCCTCTGTTTCTCGCCCTGAGTTTCAGCCCCTCTGTTTCAGCCCCTCTGTTTCAGCCCCTCTCTGTCAGCCCCTCTGTTTCAGCTCCTCTGTTTCTCGCCCTCTGTTTCAGCCCCTCTGTTTCACGCCCTCTGTTTCAGCGCCTCTGTTTCAGCCGCTCTGTTTCAGCCCCTCTGTTTCGGCCCCTCTGTTTCAGCCCCTCTGTTTCTCGCCCTCTGTTTCTGCGCCTCTGTTTCTCGCCCTCTTTGTCAGCCCGTCAGTTTCAGCCCCTCTGTTTCAGCACCTCTGTTTCTCACCCTCTGTTTCAGCCCCTCTGTTTCAGCCCCTCTGTTTCTCGCCCACTGTTTCTCACCCTCTGTTTCTCGCCCTCTGTTTCAGCCCCTCTATTTTTCGCCCTCTGTTTCAGCCCCTCTGTTTCTCGCCATCTGCATCAGCCCTTCTGTTTCAGCCCCTCTGTTTCTCACCCTCTGTTTCAGCCCCTCAGTTTGAGCCCTTCTGTTTCAGCCCCTCTGTTTCAGCCCCTCTGTTTCTCGCCCTCTGTTTCAGCCCCTCTGATTCAGCCCCTCTGTTTCTCGCCCTCTGTTTCAGCCCCTCTGTTTCTCGCCCTCTGTTTCAGCCCCTCTGTTTCTCGCCCTCTGTTTCAGCCCCTCTGTTTCAGCCCCTCTGCTTCAGCCGCTCTGTTTCTCGCCCTCTGTTTCAGCCCCTCTGATTCAGCCCCTCTGTTTCTCGCCCTCTGTTTCAGGCCCTCTGTTTCTCGCCCTCTGTTTCAGCCCCTCTGTTTCTCACCCTCTGTTTCAGCCCCTCTGTTTCAGCCCCTCTGTTTCTCGCCCTCTGTTTCAGCCCCTCTGATTCAGCCCCTCTGTTTCTCGCCCTCTGTTTCATGCCCTCTGTTTCTCGCCCTCTGTTTCAGCACCTCTATTTCTCGCCCTCTGTTTCAGCCCCTCTGTGTCTCGCCCTTAGTTTCAGCCCCTCTGTTTCAGGCCCTCTGTTTCAGCCCCTCTCTGTCAGCCCCTCTGTTTCAGCCCCTCTGTTTCTCGCCCTCTGTTTCAGCCCCCCTGTTTCTCGCCCTCTGTTTCAGCACCTCTGTTTCTCGCCCTCTGTTTCAGACCCTCTGTTTCAGCCCCTCTGTTTCTCACCCTCTGTTTCAACCCCTCTGTTTCTCGCCCTCTGTTTCAGCCCCTCTGTTTCTCGCCCTCTGTTTCAGCCCCGCTGATTCAGCCCCTCTGTTTCTCGTCCTCTGTTTCAGCCCCTCTGTTTCTCGCCCTGAGTTTCAGCCCCTCTGTTTCAGCCCCTCTGTTTCAGCCCCTCTCTGTCAGCCCCTCTGTTTCAGCCCCTCTGTTTCTCGCCCTCTGTTTCAGCCCCTCTGTTTCACGCCCTCTGTTTCAGCGCCTCTGTTTCAGCCGCTCTGTTTCAGCCCCTCTGTTTCGGCCCCTCTGTTTCAGCCCCTCTGTTTCTCGCCCTCTGTTTCTGCGCCTCTGTTTCTCGCCCTCTTTGTCAGCCCGTCAGTTTCAGCCCCTCTGTTTCAGCACCTCTGTTTCTCACCCTCTGTTTCAGCCCCTCTGTTTCAGCCCCTCTGTTTCAGCCCCTCTGTTTCAGCCCCTCTGTTTCTCGCCCACTGTTTCTCACCCTCTGTTTCTCGCCCTCTGTTTCAGCCCCTCTATTTTTCGCCCTCTGTTTCAGCCCCTCTGTTTCTCGCCATCTGCATCAGCCCTTCTGTTTCAGCCCCTCTGTTTCTCACCCTCTGTTTCAGCCCCTCAGTTTCAGCCCTTCTGTTTCAGCCCCTCTGTTTCAGCCCCTCTGTTTCTCGCCCTCTGTTTCAGCCCCTCTGATTCAGCCCCTCTGTTTCTCGCCCTCTGTTTCAGCCCCTCTGTTTCTCGCCCTCTGTTTCAGCCACTCTGTTTCTCGCCCTCTGTTTCAGCCCCTCTGTTTCAGCCGCTCTGTTTCTCGCCCTCTGTTTCAGCCCCTCTGATTCAGCCCCTCTGTTTCTCGCCCTCTGTTTCAGGCCCTCTGTTTCTCGCCCTCTGTTTCAGCCCCTCTGATTCAGCCCCTCTGTTTCTCGCCCTCTGTTTCAGGCCCTCTGTTTCTCGCCCTCTGTTTCAGCACCTCTGTTTCTCGCCCTCTGTTTCAGCCCCTCTGTTTCTCGCCCTAGTTTCAGCCCCTCTGTTTCAGCCCCTCTCTGTCAGCCCCTCTGTTTCAGCCCCTCTGTTTCTCGCCCTCTGTTTCAGCCCCCCTGTTTCTCGCCCTCTGTTTCAGCACCTCTGTTTCTCGCCCTCTGTTTCAGACCCTCTGTTTCAGCCCCTCTGTTTCTCGCCCTCTGTTTCAACCCCTCTGTTTCTCGCCCTCTGTTTCAGCCCCTCTGTTTCTCGCCCTCTGTTTCAGCCCCGCTGATTCAGCCCCTCTGTTTCTCGTCCTCTGTTTCAGCCCCTCTGTTTCTCGCCCTGAGTTTCAGCCCCTCTGTTTCAGCCCCTCTGTTTCAGCCCCTCTCTGTCAGCCCCTCTGTTTCAGCCCCTCTGTTTCTCGCCCTCTGTTTCAGCCCCTCTGTTTCTCGCCCTCTGTTTCAGCGCCTCTGTTTCAGCCGCTCTGTTTCAGCCCCTCTGTTTCGGCCCCTCTGTTTCAGCCCCTCTGTTTCTCGCCCTCTGTTTCTGCGCCTCTGTTTCTCGCCCTCTTTGTCAGCCCGTCAGTTTCAGCCCCTCTGTTTCAGCCCCTCTGTTTCTCACCCTCTGTTTCAGCCCCTCTGTTTCAGCCCCTCTGTTTCAGCCCCTCTGTTTCTCGCCCACTGTTTCTCACCCTCTGTTTCTCGCCCTCTGTTTCAGCCCCTCTATTTTTCGCCCTCTGTTTCAGCCCCTCTGTTTCTCGCCATCTGCATCAGCCCTTCTGTTTCAACCCTTCTGTTTCAGCCCCTCTGTTTCAGCCCATCTATTTCTCGCCCTCTGATTCTCACCCTCTGTTTCAGCCCCTCTGTTTCTCGCCCTCTGTTTCACCCACTCTGTTTCAGCCCCTCTGATTCAGCCCCTCTGATTCAGCCCCTCTGTTTCTCACCCTCTGTTTCAGCCCCTCTGTTTGAGCCCTTCTGTTTCAGCCCCTCTGTTTCAGCCCCTCTGTTTCTCGCCCTCTGTTTCAGCCCCTCTGATTCAGCCCCTCTGTTTCTCGCCCTATGTTTCTGCCCCTCTGTTTCAGCCCCTCTGTTTCAGCCCCTCTGTTTCAGCCCCTCTGTTTCTCGCCCTCTGTTTCTCGCCCTCTGTTTCTTGCCCTCTGTTTCAGCCCCTCTGTTTCAGCCCCTCTGTTTCAGCCCCTCTGTTTCTCGCCCTCTGTTCAGCCACTCTGTTTCTCGCCCTATGTTTCAGCCCCTCTCTTTCTCGCCCTCTGTTTCAGCCCCTCTGATTCAGCCCCTCTGTTTCAGCCCCTCTGATTCAGCCCCTCTGTTTCAGCCCCTCAGTTTCAGCCCCTCTGTTTCAGCCCCTCTGTTTCATCCCCTCTGTTTCTCGCCCTCTGTTTCACACCCTCTGTTTCTCGCCCTCTGTTTCAGCCCCTCTGTTTCTCGCCCTCTGTTTCAGCCCCCCTGTTTCTCGCCCTCTGTTTCAGCACCTCTGTTTCTCGCCCTCTGTTTCAGACCCTCTGTTTCAGCCCCTCTGTTTCTCGCCCTCTGTTTCAGACCCTCTGTTTCTCGCCCTCTGTTTCAGCCCCGCCGATTCAGCCCCTCTGTTACTCGCCCTCTGTTTCAGACCCTCTGTTTCAGCCCCTCTGTTTCTCGCCCTCTGTTTCAGACCCTCTGTTTCTCGCCCTCTGTTTCAGCCCCGCCGATTCAGCCCCTCTGTTACTCGCCCTCTGTTTCAGCCCCTCTGTTTCTCGCCCTGAGTTTCAGCCCCTCTGTTTCAGCCCCTCTGTTTCAGCCCCTCTCTGTCAGCCCCTCTGTTTCAGCCCCTCTGTTTCTCGCCCTCTTTTTCAGCCCCTCTGTTTCTCGCCCTCTGTTTCAGCGCCTCTGTTTCAGCCGCTCTGTTTCAGCCCCTATGTTTCGGCCCCTCTGTTTCTCGCCCTCTGTTTCAGGCCCTCTGTTTCAGCCCCTCTGTTTCAGCCCCTCTGTTTCTCGCCCTCTGTTTCTGCGCCTCTGTTTCTCGCCCTCTTTGTAAGCCCGTCAGTTTCAGCCCCTCTGTTTCAGCCCCTCATTCAGCCCCTCTGTTTCAGCCCCTCTGTTTCTCACCCTCTGTTTCAGCCCCTCTGTTTCTCGCCCGCTGTTTAAGCCCCTCTGTTTCTCGCCCTCTGTTTCAGACTCTGTTTCTCGCACTCTGTTTCAGCCCCTCTGTTTCAGCCCCTCTGTTTCTCGCCCTCTGTTTCTGCGCCTCTGTTTCTCGCCCTCTTTGTCAGCCCGTCAGTTTCAGCCCCTCTGTTTCAGCCCCTCATTCAGCCCCTCTGTTTCAGCCCCTCTGTTTCTCACCCTCTGTTTCAGCCCCTCTGTTTCTCGCCCGCTGTTTAAGCCCCTCTGTTTCTCGCCCTCTGTTTCAGACTCTGTTTCTCGCCCTCTGTTTAAGCCCCTCTGTTTTAGCCCCTCTGTTTCAACCCCTCTGTTTCAGCCCCTCTGTTTCAGCCCCTCTGTTTCTCGCCCTCTGTTTCAGCACCGCTTTTTCTCGCCCTCTGTTTCAGCCCCTCTGTTTCTCGCCCTCTGTTTCAGCCCCTCTGTTTCAGCCCCTCTGTTCCAGCCCCTCTGTTTCAGTCCCTCTGTTTCTCGCCCTCTGTTTCAGCCCCTCTGTTTCTCGCCCTATGTTTCTGCCCCTCTGTTTCAGCCCCTCTGTTTCTCACCCTCTGTTTCAGCCCCTCTGTTTCAGCCCCTCTGTTTCAGCCCCTCTGTTTCTCGCCCACTGTTTCTCACCCTCTGTTTCTCGCCCTCTGTTTCAGCCCCTCTATTTTTCGCCCTCTGTTTCAGCCCCTCTGTTTCTCGCCATCTGCATCAGCCCTTCTGTTTCAACCCTTCTGTTTCAGCCCCTCTGTTTCAGCCCCTCTATTTCTCGCCCTCTGATTCTCACCCTCTGTTTCAGCCCCTCTGTTTCTCGCCCTCTGTTTCACCCACTCTGTTTCAGCCCCTCTGATTCAGCCCCTCTGATTCAGCCCCTCTGTTTCTCACCCTCTGTTTCAGCCCCTCTGTTTGAGCACTTCTGTTTCAGCCCCTCTGTTTCAGCCTCTCTGTTTCTCGCCCTCTGTTTCAGCCCCTCTGATTCAGCCCCTCTGTTTCTCGCCCTATGTTTCTGCCCCTCTGTTTCAGCCCCTCTGTTTCAGCCCCTCTGTTTCAGCCCCTCTGTTTCTCGCCCTCTGTTTCTCGCCCTCTGTTTCTTGCCCTCTGTTTCAGCCCCTCTGTTTCAGCCCCTCTGTTTCAGCCCCTCTGTTTCTCGCCCTCTGTTCAGCCACTCTGTTTCTCGCCCTATGTTTCAGCCCCTCTCTTTCTCGCCCTCTGTTTCAGCCCCTCTGATTCAGCCCCTCTGTTTCAGCCCCTCTGATTCAGCCCCTCTGTTTCAGCCCCTCAGTTTCAGCCCCTCTGTTTCAGCCCCTCTGTTTCATCCCCTCTGTTTCTCGCCCTCTGTTTCACACCCTCTGTTTCTCGCCCTCTGTTTCAGCCCCTCTGTTTCTCGCCCTCTGTTTCAGCCCCCCTGTTTCTCGCCCTCTGCTTCAGCACCTCTGTTTCTCGCCCTCTGTTTCAGACCCTCTGTTTCAGCCCCTCCTTTTCTCGCCCTCTGTTTCAACCCCTCTGTTTCTCGCCCTCTGTTTCAGACCCTCTGTTTCTCGCCCTCTGTTTCAGCCCCGCCGATTCAGCCCCTCTGTTACTCGCCCTCTGTTTCAGCCCCTCTGTTTCTCGCCCTGAGTTTCAGCCCCTCTGTTTCAGCCCCTCTGTTTCAGCCCCTCTCTGACAGCCCCTCTGTTTCAGCCCCTCTGTTTCTCGCCCTCTGTTTCAGCACCTCTGTTTCTCGCCCTCTGTTTCAGCGCCTCTGTTTCAGCCGCTCTGTTTCAGCCCCTCTGTTTCGGCCCCTCTGTTTCTCGCCCTCTGTTTCAGGCCCTCTGTTTCAGCCCCTCTGTTTCAGCCCCTCTTTTTCTCGCCCTCTGTTTCTGCGCCTCTGTTTCTCGCCCTCTTTGTCAGCCCGTCAGTTTCAGCCCCTCTGTTTCAGCCCCTCATTCAGCCCCTCTGTTTCAGCCCCTCTGTTTCTCACCCTCTGTTTCAGCCCCTCTGTTTCTCGCCCGCTGTTTAAGCCCCTCTGTTTCTCGCCCTCTGTTTCAGACTCTGGTTCTCGCACTCTGTTTCAGCCCCTCTGTTTCAGCCCCTCTGTTTCTCGCCCTCTGTTTCTGCGCCTCTGTTTCTCGCCCTCTTTGTCAGCCCGTCAGTTTCAGCCCCTCTGTTTCAGCCCCTCATTCAGCCCCTCTGTTTCAGCCCCTCTGTTTCTCACCCTCTGTTTCAGCCCCTCTGTTTCTCGCCCGCTGTTTAAGACCCTCTGTTTCTCGCCCTCTGTTTCAGACTCTGTTTCTCGCCCTCTGTTTAAGCCCCTCTGTTTTAGCCCCTCTGTTTCAACCCCTCTGTTTCAGCCCCTCTGTTTCAGCCCCTCTGTTTCTTGCCCTCTGTTTCAGCACCGCTTTTTCTCGCCCTCTGTTTCAGCCCCTCTGTTTCTCGCCCTCTGTTTCAGCCCCTCTGTTTCAGCCCCTCTGTTCCAGCCCCTCTGTTTCAGTCCCTCTGTTTCTCGCCCTCTGTTTCAGCCCCTCTGTTTCTCGCCCTATGTTTCTGCCCCTCTGTTTCAGCCCCTCTGTTTCAGCCCCTCTGTTTCAGCCCCTCTGTTTCTCGCCCTCTGTTTCATCCCCTCTGTTTCTTGACCTCTGTTTCAGCCCCTCTGTTTCAGCCCCTCTGTTTCAGCCCCTCTGTTTCTCGCCCTCTGTTCAGCCGCTCTGTTTCTCGCCCTATGTTTCAGCCCCTCTCTTTCTCGCCCTCTGTTTCAGCCCCTCTGATTCAGCCCCTCTGTTTCAGCCCCTCTGATTCAGCCCCTCTGTTTCAGCCCCTCAGTTTCAGCCCCTCTGTTTCAGCCCCTCAGTTTCATCCCCTCTGTTTCTCGCCCTCTGTTTCACACCCTATGTTTCTCGCCCTGTTTCAGCCCCTCTGTTTCTCGCCCGCTGTTTCAGCCCCCCTGTTTCTCGCCCGCTGTTTCAGCCCCCCTGTTTCTCGCCCTCTGCTTCAGCCCATCTGTTTCTCGCCCTCTTTTTCAGCCCCTCTGTTTTAGCCCCTCTTTTTCAGCCTCTCTGTTTCTCGCCCTCTGTTTCAGCCCCTCTGTTTCTCGCCCTCTGTTTCAGCCCCTCTGTTTCAGCCCCTCTGTTTCAGCCCCTCTGTTTCTCGCCCTCTGTTTCAGCCCCTCTGTTTCTCTCCCTCTGTTTCAGCCCCTCTGTTTCTCGCCCTCTGTTTCAGCCCCTCTGTTTCAGCCCCTCTGTTTCTCGCCCTCTGTTTCAGCCCCTCTGTTTCTCGCCCTCTGTTTCAGCCCCGCTGATTCAGCCCCTCTGTTTCAGCACCTCTGTTTCAGCCCCTCTGTTTCAGCCCCTCTGTTTCTCGCCTTCTGTTTCAGCCCCTCTGTTACTCGCCCTCTGTTTCATCGCCTCTGTTTCAGCCCCTCTGTTTCAGCCACTCTGTTTCGGCCCCTCTGTTTCTCGCCCTCTGTTTCAGCCCCTCTGTTTCAGCCCCTCTGTGTCAGCCTCTCTGTTTCTCGCACACTTTTTCAGCCCCTCTGTTTCAGCCCCTCTGTTTCACGCCCTCTGTTTCTGCGCCTCTGTTTCTCGCCCTCATTGTCAGCCCGTCAGTTTCAGCCCCTCTGTTTCAGCCCCTCTGTTTCTCGCCCTCTGATTCAGCCCCTCTGTTTCTCACCCTCTGTTTCAGCGCCTCTGTTTCAGCCCCTCTGTTTCAGCCGCTCTGTTTCTCGCCCTCTGTTTCTCACCCTCTGTTTCTCGCCCTCTGTTTCAGCCCCTCTATTTTTCGCCCTCTGTTTCAGCCCTTCAGTTTCTCGCCATCTGCATCAGCCCCTCTGTTTCAGCCCTTCTGTTTCAGCCCCTCTGTTTCTCGCCCTCTGTTTCAACCCCTCTGTTTCTCGCCCACTGTTTCAGACCCTCTGTTTCTCGCCCTCTGTTTCAGCCCCGCCGATTCAGCCCCTCTGTTACTCGCCCTCTGTTTCAGGCCCTCTGTTTCAGCCCCTCTCTGTCAGCCCCTCTGTTTCAGCCCCTCTGATTCAGCCCCTCTGTTTCTCGCCCTCTGTTTCAGGCCCTCTGTTTCTCGCCCTCTGTTTCAGCTCCTCTGTTTCTCACCCTCTGTTTCAGCCCCTCTGTTTCAGCCCCTCTGTTTCTCGCCCTCTGTTTCAGCCCCTCTGATTCAGCCCCTCTGTTTCTCGCCCTCTGTTTCAGGCCCTCTGTTTCTCGCCCTCTGTTTCAGCCCCTCTGTTTCTCGCCCTATGTTTCTGCCCCTCTATTTCAGCCACTCTGTTTCAGCCCCTCTGTTTCAGCCCCTCTGTTTCTCGCCCTCTGTTTCATCCCCTCTGTTTCTTGCCCTCTGTTTCAGCCCCTCTGTTTCAGCCCCTCTGTTTCAGCCCCTCTGTTTCTCGCCCTATGTTTCAGCCACTCTGATTCAGCCCCTCTGTTTCAGCCCCTCTGATTCAGCCCCTCTGTTTCAGCCCCTCAGTTTTAGCCCCTCTGTTTCAGCCCCTCTGTTTCATCCCCTCTGTTTCTGCCCTCTGTTTCACACCCTCTGTTTCTCGCCCTCTGTTTCAGCCCCTCTGTTTCTCGCCCTCTGTTTCAGCCCCCCTGTTTTTCGCCCTCTCTTTCAGCACCTCTGTTTCTCACCCTCTGTTTCAGCCCCTCTGTTTCAGCCCCTCTGTTTCAGCCCCTCTGTTTCAGCCCCTCTGTTTCTCGCCCACTGTTTCTCACCCTCTGTTTCTCGCCCTCTGGTTCAGCCCCTCTATTTTTCGCCCTCTGTTTCAGCCCCTCTGTTTCTCGCCATCTGCATCAGCCCTTCTGTTTCAGCCCCTCTGTTTCTCACCCTCTGTTTCAGCCCCTCAGTTTGAGCCCTTCTGTTTCAGCCCCTCTGTTTCAGCCCCTCTGTTTCTCGCCATCTGTTTCAGCCCCTCTGATTCAGCCCCTCTGTTTCTCGCCCTCTGTTTCAGCCCCTCTGTTTCTCGCCCTCTGTTTCAGCCACTCTGTTTCTCGCCCTCTGTTTCAGCCCCTCTGTTTCAGCCCCTCTGTTTCAGCCGCTCTGTTTCTCGCCCTCTGTTTCAGCCCCTCTGATTCAGCCCCTCTGTTTCTCGCCCTCTGTTTCAGGCCCTCTGTTTCTCGCCCTCTGTTTCAGCCCCTCTGTTTCTCACCCTCTGTTTCAGCCCCTCTGTTTCAGCCCCTCTGTTTCTCGCCCTCTGTTTCAGCCCATCTGATTCAGCCCCTCTGTTTCTCGCCCTCTGATTCATGCCCTCTGTTTCTCGCCCTCTGTTTCAGCACCTCTGTTTCTCGCCCTCTGTTTCAGCCCCTCTGTTTCTCGCACTTGGTTTCAGCCCCTCTGTTTCAGCCCCTCTCTGTCAGCCCCTCTGTTTCAGCCCCTCTGTTTCTCGCCCTCTGTTTCAGCCCCCCTGTTTCTCGCCCTCTGTTTCAGCACCTCTGTTTCTCGCCCTCTGTTTCAGACCCTCTGTTTCAGCCCCTCTGTTTCCCGCCCTCTGTTTCAACCCCTCTGTTTCTCGCCCTCTGTTTCAGCCCCTCTGTTTCTCGCCCTCTGTTTCAGCCCCGCTGATTCAGCCCCTCTGTTTCTCGTCCTCTGTTTCAGCCCCTCTATTTCTCGCCCTCTGTTTCAGCCCCTCTGTTTCAGCCCCTCTGTTTCAGCCCCTCTCTGTCAGCCCCTCTGTTTCAGCCCCTCTCTTCAGCCCCTCTGTTTCAGCCCCTCTGTTTCTCGCCCTCTGTTTCAGCCCCCCTGTTTCTCGCCCTCTGTTTCAGCACCTCTGTTTCTCGCCCTCTGTTTCAGACCCTCTGTTTCAGCCCCTCTGTTTCTCGCCCTCTGTTTCAACCCCTCTGTTTCTCGCCCTCTGTTTCAGCCCCTCTGTTTCTCGCCCTCTGTTTCAGCCCCGCTGATTCAGCCCCTCTGTTTCTCGTCCTCTGTTTCAGCCCCTCTGTTTCTCGCCCTGAGTTTCAGCCCCTCTGTTTCAGCCCCTCTGTTTCAGCCCCTCTCTGTCAGCCCCTCTGTTTCAGCCCCTCTGTTTCTCGACCTCTGTTTCAGCCCCTCTGTTTCTCGCCCTCTGTTTCAGCGCCTCTGTTTCAGCCACTCTGTTTCAGCCCCTCTGTTTCGGCCCCTCTGTTTCAGCCCCTCTGTTTCTCGCCCTCTGTTTCTGCGCCTCTGTTTCTCGCCCTCTTTGTCAGCCCGTCAGTTTCAGCCCCTCTGTTTCAGCCCCTCTGTTTCTCACCCTCTGTTTCAGCCCCTCTGTTTCAGCCCCTCTGTTTCAGCCCCTCTGTTTCTCGCCCACTGTTTCTCACCCTCTGTTTCTCGCCCTCTGTTTCAGCCCCTCTATTTTTCGCCCTCTGTTTCAGCCCCTCTGTTTCTCGCCATCTGCATCAGCCCTTCTGTTTCAACCCTTCTGTTTCAGCCCCTCTGTTTCAGCCCCTCTATTTCTCGCCCTCTGATTCTCACCCTCTGTTTCAGCCCCTCTGTTTCTCGCCCTCTGTTTCACCCACTCTGTTTCAGCCCCTCTGATTCAGCCCCGCTGATTCAGCAACTCTGTTTCTCACCCTCTGTTTCAGCCCCTCTGTTTGAGCCCTTCTGTTTCAGCCCCTCTGTTTCAGCCCCTCTGTTTCTCGCCCTCTGTTTCAGCCCCTCTGATTCAGCCCCTCTGTTTCTCGCCCTATGTTTCTGCCCCTCTGTTTCAGCCGCTCTGTTTCAGCCCCTCTGTTTCAGCCCCTCTGTTTCTCGCCCTCTGTTTCTCGCCCTCTGTTTCTTGCCCTCTGTTTCAGCCCCTCTGTTTCAGCCCCTCTGTTTCAGCCCCTCTGTTTCTCGCCCTCTGTTCAGCCACTCTGTTTCTCGCACTATGTTTCAGCCCCTCTCTTTCTCGCCCTCTGTTTCAGCCCCTCTGATTCAGCCCCTCTGTTTCAGCCCCTCTGATTCAGCCCCTCTGTTTCAGCCCCTCAGTTTCAGCCCCTCTGTTTCAGCCCCTCTGTTTCTCACCCTCTGTTTCTCGCCCTCTGTTTCAGCCCCTCTATTTTTCGCCCTCTGTTTCTCGCCCTCTGTTTCACACCCTCTGTTTCTCGCCCTCTGTTTCACACCCTCTGTTTCTCGCCCTCTGTTTCAGCCCCCCTGTTTCTCGCCCTCTGTTTCAGCACCTCTGTTTCTCGCCCTCTGTTTCAGACCCTCTGTTTCAGCCCCTCTTTTTCTCGCCCTCTGTTTCAACCCCTCTGTTTCTCGCCCTCTGTTTCAGACCCTCTGTTTCTCGCCCTCTGTTTCAGCCCCGCCGATTCAGCCCCTTTGTTACTCGCCCTCTGTTTCAGCCCCTCTGTTTCTCGCCCTGAGTTTCAGCCCCTCTGTTTCAGCCCCTCTGTTTCAGCCCCTCTCTGTCAGCCCCTCTGTTTCAGCCCCTCTGTTTCTCGCCCTCTGTTTCAGCCCCTCTGTTTCTCGCCCTCTGTTTCAGCGCCTCTGTTTCAGCCGCTCTGTTTCAGCCCCTCTGTTTCGGCCCCTCTGTTTCTCGCCCTCTGTTTCAGGCCCTCTGTTTCAGCCCCTCTGTTTCAGCCCCTCTGTTTCTCGCCCTCTGTTTCTGCGCCTCTGTTTCTCGCCCTCTTTGTCAGCCCGTCAGTTTCAGCCCCTCTGTTTCAGACCCTCATTCAGCCCCTCTGTTTCAGCCCCTCTGTTTCTCACCCTCTGTTTCAGCGCCTCTGTTTCTCGGCCGCTGTTTAAGCCCCTCTGTTTCTCGCCCTCTGTTTCAGACTCTGTTTCTCGCCCTCTGTTTCAGCCCCTCTGTTTCAGCCCCTCTGTTTCTCGCCCTCTGTTTCTGCGCCTCTGTTTCTCGCCCTCTTTGTCAGCCCGTCAGTTTCAGCCCCTCTGTTTCAGCCCCTCATTCAGCCCCTCTGTTTCAGCCCCTCTGTTTCTCACCCTCTGTTTCAGCCCCTCTGTTTCTCGCCCGCTGTTTAAGCCCCTCTGTTTCACGCACTCTGTTTCAGACTCTGTTTCTCGCCCTCTGTTTAAGCCCCTCTGTTTTAGCCCCTCTGTTTCAACCCCTCTGTTTCAGCCCCTCTGTTTCAGCCCCTCTGTTTCTCGCCCTCTGTTTCAGCACCGCTTTTTCTCGCCCTCTGTTTCAGCCCCTCTGTTTCTCGCCCTCTGTTTCAGCCCCTCTGTTTCAGCCCCTCTGTTCCAGCCCCTCTGTTTCAGTCCCTCTGTTTCTCGCCCTCTGTTTCAGCCCCTCTGTTTCTCGCCCTATGTTTCAGCCCCTCTGTTTCAGCCCCTCTGTTTCAGCCCCTCTGTTTCAGCCCCCCTGTTTCTCGCCCTCTGTTTCATCCCCTCTGTTTCTTGCCCTCTGTTTCAGCCCCTCTGTTTCAGCCCCTCTGTTTCAGCCCCTCTGTTTCTCGCCCTCTGTTCAGCCGCTCTGTTTCTCGCCCTATGTTTCAGCCCCTCTCTTTCTCGCCCTCTGTTTCAGCCCCTCTGATTCAGCCCCTCTGTTTCAGCCCCTCTGATTCAGCCCCTCTGTTTCAGCCCCTCAGTTTCAGCCCCTCTGTTTCAGCCCCTCAGTTTCATCCCCTCTGTTTCTCGCCCTCTGTTTCACACCCTCTGTTTCTCGCCCTGTTTCAGCCCCTCTGTTTCTCGCCCGCTGTTTCAGCCCCCCTGTTTCTCGCCCTCTGCTTCAGCCCATCTGTTTCTCGCCCTCTTTTTCAGCCCCTCTGTTTTAGCCCCTCTTTTTCAGCCCCTCTGTTTCTCGCCCTCTGTTTCAGCCCCTCTGTTTCTCGCCCTCTGTTTCAGCCCCTCTGTTTCAGCCCCTCTGTTTCAGCCCCTCTGTTTCTCGCCCTCTGTTTCAGCCCCTCTGTTTCTCTCCCTCTGTTTCAGACCCTCTGTTTCTCGCCCTCTGTTTCAGCCCCTCTGTTTCAGCCCCTCTGTTTCTCGCCCTCTGTTTCAGCCCCTCTGTTTCTCGCCCTCTGTTTCAGCCCCGCTGATTCAGCCCCTCTGTTTCAGCACCTCTGTTTCAGCCCCTCTGTTTCAGCCCCTCTGTTTCTCGCCTTCTGTTTCAGCCCCTCTGTTACTCGCCCTCTGTTTCATCGCCTCTGTTTCAGCCCCTCTGTTTCAGCCACTCTGTTTCGGCCCCTCTGTTTCTCGCCCTCTGTTTCAGCCCCTCTGTTTCAGCCCCTCTGTGTCAGCCTCTCTGTTTCATGCCCTCTGTTTCTGCGCCTCTGTTTCTCGCCCTCATTGTCAGCCCGTCAGTTTCAGCCCCTCTGTTTCAGCCCCTCTGTTTCTCGCCCTCTGATTCAGCCCCTCTGTTTCTCACCCTCTGTTTCAGCGCCTCTGTTTCAGCCCCTCTGTTTCAGCCGCTCTGTTTCTCGCCCTCTGTTTCTCACCCTCTGTTTCTCGCCCTCTGTTTCAGCCCCTCTATTTTTCGCCCTCTGTTTCAGCCCTTCAGTTTCTCGCCATCTGCATCAGCCCCTCTGTTTCAGCCCTTCTGTTTCAGCCCCTCTGTTTCTCGCCCTCTGTTTCAACCCCTCTGTTTCTCGCCCACTGTTTCAGACCCTCTGTTTCTCGCCCTCGGTTTCAGCCCCGCCGATTCAGCCCCTCTGTTACTCGCCCTCTGTTTCAGCCCCTCTGTTTCTCGCCCTGAGTTTCAGCCCCTCTGTTTCAGCCCCTCTGATTCAGCCCCTCTCTGTCAGCCCCTCTGTTTCAGCCCCTCTGTTTCTCGCCCTCTGTTTCAGCCCCTCTGTTTCTCGCCCTCTGTTTCAGCGCCTCTGTTTCAGCCGCTCTGTTTCAGCCCCTCTGTTTCGGCCCCTCTGTTTCTCGCCCTCTGTTTCAGGCCCTCTGTTTCAGCCCCTCTGTTTCAGCCCCTCTGTTTCTCGCCCTCTGTTTCTGCGCCTCTGTTTCTCGCCCTCTTTGTCAGCCCGTCAGTTTCAGCCCCTCTGTTTCAGCCCCTCATTCAGCCCCTCTGTTTCAGCCCCTCTGTTTCTCACCCTCTGTTTCAGCCCCTCTGTTTCTCGCCCGCTGTTTAAGCCCCTCTGTTTCTCGCCCTCTGTTTCAGACTCTGTTTCTCGCACTCTGTTTCAGCCCCTCTGTTTCAGCCCCTCTGTTTCTCGCCCTCTGTTTCTGCGCCTCTGTTTCTCGCCCTCTTTGTCAGCCCGTCAGTTTCAGCCCCTCTGTTTCAGCCCCTCATTCAGCCCCTCTGTTTCTCGCCCTCTGTTTCTCACCCTCTGATTCAGCCCCTCTGTTTCTCGCCCTCTGTTTAAGCCCCTCTGTTTTAGCCCCTCTGTTTCAACCCCTCTGTTTCAGCCCCTCTGTTTCAGCCCCTCTGTTTCTCGCCCTCTGTTTCAGCACCGCTTTTTCTCGCCCTCTGTTTCAGCCCCGCTGTTTCTCGCCCTCTGTTTCAGCCCCTCTGTTTCAGCCCCTCTGTTCCAGCCCCTCTGTTTCAGTCCCTCTGTTTCTCGCCCTCTGTTTCAGCCCCTCTGTTTCTCGCCCTATGTTTCTGCCCCTCTGTTTCAGCCCCTCTGTTTCAGCCCCTCTGTTTCAGCCCCTCTGTTTCTCGCCCTCTGTTTCATCCCCTCTGTTTCTTGCCCTCTGTTTCAGCCCCTCTGTTTCAGCCCCTCTGTTTCAGCCCCTCTGTTTCTCGCCCTCTGTTCAGCCGCTCTGTTTCTCGCCCTATGTTTCAGCCCCTCTCTTTCTCGCCCACTGTTTCAGCCCCTCTGATTCAGCCCCTCTGTTTCAGCCCCTCTGATACAGCCCCTCTGTTTCAGCCCCTCAGTTTCAGCCCCTCTGTTTCAGCCCCTCAGTTTCATCCCCTCTGTTTCTCGCCCTCTGTTTCACACCCTCTGTTTCTCGCCCTGTTTCAGCCCCTCTGTTTCTCGCCCTCTGTTTCAGCCCCCCTGTTTCTCGCCCTCTGCTTCAGCCCATCTGTTTCTCGCCCTCTTTTTCAGCCCCTCTGTTTTAGCCCCTCTTTTTCAGCCCCTCTGTTTCTCGCCCTCTGTTTCAGCCCCTCTGTTTCTCGCCCTCTGTTTCAACCCCTCTGTTTCAGCCCCTCTGTTTCAGCCCCTCTGTTTCTCGCCCTCTGTTTCAGCCCCTCTGTTTCTCTCCCTCTGTTTCAGCCCCTCTGTTTCTCGCCCTCTGTTTCAGCCCCTCTGTTTCAGCCCCTCTGTTTCTCGCCCTCTGTTTCAGCCCCTCTGTTTCTCGCCCTCTGTTTCAGCCCCGCTGATTCAGCCCCTCTGTTTCAGCACCTCTGTTTCAGCCCCTCTGTTTCAGCCCCTCTGTTTCTCGCCTTCGATTTCAGCCCCTCTGTTACTCGCCCTCTGTTTCAGCGCCTCTGTTTCAGCCCCTCTGTTTCAGCCCCTCTGTTTTGGCCCCTCTGTTTCTCGCCCTCTGTTTCAGCCCCTCTGTTTCAGCCCCTCTGTGTCAGCCTCTCTGTTTCTCGCACACTGTTTCAGCCCCTCTGTTTCAGCCCCTCTGTTTCTCGCCCTCTGTTTCTGCGCCTCTGTTTCTCGCCCTCATTGTCAGCCCGTCAGTTTCAGCCCCTCTGTTTCAGCCCCTCTGTTTCTCGCCCTCTGATTCAGCCCCTCTGTTTCAACCCCTCTGTTTCAGCCCCTCTGTTTCAGCCCCTCTGTTTCTCGCCCTCTGTTTCAGCACCGCTTTTTCTCGCCCTCTGTTTCAGCCCCGCTGTTTCTCGCCCTCTGTTTCAGCCCCTCTGTTTCAGCCCCTCTGTTCCAGCCCCTCTGTTTCAGTCCCTCTGTTTCTCGCCCTCTGTTTCAGCCCCTCTGTTTCTCGCCCTATGTTTCTGCCCCTCTGTTTCAGCCCCTCTGTTTCAGCCCCTCTGTTTCAGCCCCTCTGTTTCTCGCCCTCTGTTTCATCCCCTCTGTTTCTTGCCCTCTGTTTCAGCCCCTCTGTTTCAGCCCCTCTGTTTCAGCCCCTCTGTTTCTCGCCCTCTGTTCAGCCGCTCTGTTTCTCGCCCTATGTTTCAGCCCCTCTCTTTCTCGCCCACTGTTTCAGCCCCTCTGATTCAGCCCCTCTGTTTCAGCCCCTCTGATACAGCCCCTCTGTTTCAGCCCCTCAGTTTCAGCCCCTCTGTTTCAGCCCCTCAGTTTCATCCCCTCTGTTTCTCGCCCTCTGTTTCACACCCTCTGTTTCTCGCCCTGTTTCAGCCCCTCTGTTTCTCGCCCTCTGTTTCAGCCCCCCTGTTTCTCGCCCTCTGCTTCAGCCCATCTGTTTCTCGCCCTCTTTTTCAGCCCCTCTGTTTTAGCCCCTCTTTTTCAGCCCCTCTGTTTCTCGCCCTCTGTTTCAGCCCCTCTGTTTCTCGCCCTCTGTTTCAACCCCTCTGTTTCAGCCCCTCTGTTTCAGCCCCTCTGTTTCTCGCCCTCTGTTTCAGCCCCTCTGTTTCTCTCCCTCTGTTTCAGCCCCTCTGTTTCTCGCCCTCTGTTTCAGCCCCTCTGTTTCAGCCCCTCTGTTTCTCGCCCTCTGTTTCAGCCCCTCTGTTTCTCGCCCTCTGTTTCAGCCCCGCTGATTCAGCCCCTCTGTTTCAGCACCTCTGTTTCAGCCCCTCTGTTTCAGCCCCTCTGTTTCTCGCCTTCGATTTCAGCCCCTCTGTTACTCGCCCTCTGTTTCAGCGCCTCTGTTTCAGCCCCTCTGTTTCAGCCCCTCTGTTTTGGCCCCTCTGTTTCTCGCCCTCTGTTTCAGCCCCTCTGTTTCAGCCCCTCTGTGTCAGCCTCTCTGTTTCTCGCACACTGTTTCAGCCCCTCTGTTTCAGCCCCTCTGTTTCTCGCCCTCTGTTTCTGCGCCTCTGTTTCTCGCCCTCATTGTCAGCCCGTCAGTTTCAGCCCCTCTGTTTCAGCCCCTCTGTTTCTCGCCCTCTGATTCAGCCCCTCTGTTTCAACCCCTCTGTTTCAGCCCCTCTGTTTCAGCCCCTCTGTTTCAGCCCCTCTATTTTTCGCCCTCTGTTTCAGCCCTTCAGTTTCTCGCCATCTGCATCAGCCCCTCTGTTTCAGCCCTTCTGTTTCAGCCCCTCTGTTTCTCGCCCTCTGTTTCTGCGCCTCTGTTTCTCGCCCTCATTGTCAGCCCGTCAGTTTCAGCCCCTCTGTTTCAGCCCCTCTGTTTCTCGCCCTCTGATTCAGCCCCTCTGTTTCTCACCCTCTGTTTCAGCGCCTCTGTTTCAGCCCCTCTGTTTCAGCCCCTCTATTTTTCGCCCTCTGTTTCAGCCCTTCAGTTTCTCGCCATCTGCATCAGCCCCTCTGTTTCAGCCCTTCTGTTTCAGCCCCTCTGTTTCTCGCCCTCTGTTTCAACCCCTCTGTTTCTCGCCCACTGTTTCAGACCCTCTGTTTCTCGCCCTCTGTTTCAGCCCCGCCGATTCAGCCCCTCTGTTACTCGCCCTCTGTTTCAGCCCCTCTGTTTCTCGCCCTGAGTTTCAGCCCCTCTGTTTCAGCCCCTCTGTTTCAGCCCCTCTCTGTCAGCCCCTCTGTTTCAGCCCCTCTGTTTCTCGCCCTCTGTTTCAGCCCCTCTGTTTCTCGCCCTCTGTTTCAGCGCCTCTGTTTCAGCCGCTCTGTTTCAGCCCCTCTGTTTCGGCCCCTCTGTTTCTCGCCCTCTGTTTCAGGCCCTCTGTTTCAGCCCCTCTGTTTCAGCCCCTCTGTTTCTCGCCCTCTGTTTCTGCGCCTCTGTTTCTCGCCCTCTTTGTCAGCCCGTCAGTTTCAGCCCCTCTGTTTCAGCCCCTCATTCAGCCCCTCTGTTTCAGCCCCTCTGTTTCTCACCCTCTGTTTCAGCCCCTCTGTTTCTCGCCCGCTGTTTAAGCCCCTCTATTTCTCGCCCTCTGTTTCAGACTCTGTTTCTCGCCCTCTGTTTCAGCCCCTCTGTTTCAGCCCCTCTGTTTCTCGCCCTCTGTTTCTGCGCCTCTGTTTCTCGCCCTCTTTGTCAGCCCGTCAGTTTCAGCCCCTCTGTTTCAGCCCCTCATTCAGCCCCTCTGTTTCAGCCCCTCTGTTTCTCACCCTCTGTTTCAGCCCCTCTGTTTCTCGCCCGCTGTTTAAGCCCCTCTGTTTCTCGCCCTCTGTTTCAGACTCTGTTTCTCGCCCTCTGTTTAAGCCCCTCTGTTTTAGCCCCTCTGTTTCAACCCCTCTGTTTCAGCCCCTCTGTTTCAGCCCCTCTGTTTCTCGCCCTCTGTTTCAGCACCGCTTTTTCTCGCCCTCTGTTTCAGCCCCTCTGTTTCTCGCCCTCTGTTTCTCACCCTCTGTTTCAGCCCCTCTGTTCCAGCCCCTCTGTTTCAGTCCCTCTGTTTCTCGCCCTCTGTTTCAGCCCCTCTGTTTCTCGCCCTATGTTTCTGCCCCTCTGTTTCAGCCCCTCTGTTTCAGCCCCTCTGTTTCAGCCCCTCTGTTTCAGCCCCTCTGTTTCTCGCCCTCTGTTCAGCCGCTCTGTTTCTCGCCCTATGTTTCAGCCCCTCTCTTTCTCGCCCTCTGTTTCAGCCCCTCTGATTCAGCCCCTCTGTTTCAGCCCCTCTGATTCAGCCCCTCTGTTTCAGCCCCTCAGTTTCAGCCTCTCTGTTTCACCCCTCAGTTTCATCCCCTCTGTTTCTCGCCCTCTGTTTCACACCCTCTGTTTCTCGCCCTGTTTCAGCCCCTCTGTTTCTCGCCCGCTGTTTCAGCCCCCCTGTTTCTCGCCCTCTGCTTCAGCCCATCTGTTTCTCGCCCTCTTTTTCAGCCCCTCTGTTTTAGCCCCTCTTTTTCAGCCCCTCTGTTTCCCGCCCTCTGTTTCAGCCCCTCTTTTTCTCGCCCTCTGTTTCAGCCCCTCTGTTTCAGCCCCTCTGTTTCAACCCCTCTGTTTCTCGCCCTCTGTTTCAGCCCCTCTGTTTCTCTCCCTCTGTTTCAGCCCCTCTGTTTCTCGCCCTCTGTTTCAGCCCCTCTGTTTCAGCCCCTCTGTTTCTCGCCCTCTGTTTCAGCCCCTCTGTTTCTCGCCCTCTGTTTCAGCCCCGCTGATTCAGCCCCTCTGTTTCAGCACCTCTGTTTCAGCCCCTCTGTTTCAGCCCCTCTGTTTCTCGCCCTCTGTTTCAGCCCCTCTGTTACTCGCCCTCTGTTTCAGCGCCTCTGTTTCAGCCCCTCTGTTTCAGCCCCTCAGTTTCGGCCCCTCTGTTTCTCGCCCTCTGTTTCAGCCCCTCTGTTTCGGCCCCTCTGTGTCAGCCTCTCTGTTTCTCGCACACTGTTTCAGCCCCTCTGTTTCAGCCCCTCTGTTTCACGCCCTCTGTTTCTGCGCCTCTGTTTCTCGCCTTCATTGTCAGCCCGTCAGTTTCAGCCCCTCTGTTTCAGCCCCTCTGTTTCTCGCCCTCTGATTCAGCCCCTCTGTTTCTCACCCTCTGTTTCAGCGCCTCTGTTTCAGCCCCTCTGTTTCAGCCGCTCTGTTTCTCGCCCTCTGTTTCTCACCCTCTGTTTCTCGCCCTCTGTTTCAGCCCCTCTATTTTTCGCCCTCTGTTTCAGCCCTTCAGTTTCTCGCCATCTGCATCAGCCCCTCTGTTTCAGCCCTTCTGTTTCAGCCCCTCTGTTTCAGCCCCTCTGTTTCTCGCCCTCTGTTTCTCACCCTCTGTTTCAGACCCTCTGTTTCTCGCCCTCTGTTTCAACCACTCTGTTTCAGCCCCTCTGATTCAGCCCCTCTGATTCAGCCCCTCTGTTTCTCGCCCTCTGTTACAGCCCCTCTGTGTCAGCCGTTCTGTTTCAGCCCCTCTGTTTCAGCCCCTCTGTTTCTCGCCCTCTGTTTCAGTCCCTCTGTTTCTCGCCTCTGTTTCAGCCCCTCTGATTCAGCCCCTCTGTTTCTCGCACTCTGTTTCAGCCCCTCTGTTTCTCGCCCTCTGTTTCAGTCACTCTGTTTCTCGCCCTCTGTTTCAGCCCCTCTGTTTCAGCCCCTCTGTTTCAGCCCCTCATTCAGCCCCTCTGTTTCAGCCCCTCTGTTTCTCACCCTCTGTTTCAGCCCCTCAGTTTCTCGCCCTCGGTTTCAGCCCCTCTGTTTCTCGCCCTCTGTTTCAGACCCTGTTTCTCGCCCTCTGTTTAAGCCCCTATGTTTCAGCCCCGCTGTTTCAACCCCTCTGTTTCAGCCCCTCTGTTTCAGCCCCTCTGTTTCTCGCCCTCTGTTTCAGCACCTCTGTTTCTCGCCCGCTGTTTCAGCCCCTCTGTTTCTCGCCCTCTGTTTCAGCCCCTCTGTTTCAGCCCCTCTGTTTCAGTCCCTCTGTTTCTCGACCTCTGTTTCTCGCCCTCTGTTTCAGCCCCTCTGTTTCTCGCCCTATGTTTCAGTCCCTCTGTTTCAGCCCCTCTGTTTCAGCCCCTCTGTTTCAGCCCCTCTGTTTCTCGCCCTCTGTTTCAGCTCCTTTGTTTCTCGCCCTCTGTTTCAGCTCCTCTGTTTCTCGCCCTCTTTCTCAGCCTCTCAGTTTCAGTCCCTCTGTTTTGGCCCCTCTGTTTCTCGCCCTCAGTTTCAGCCCCTCTGTTTCAGCCCCTCTGTGTCAGCCCCTCTGTTTCTCGCCCTCTGTTTCAGCCCCACTGTTTCAGCCCCTCTGTTTCTCGCCCTCTGTTTCTGCGCCTCTGTTTCTCGCCCTCTTGGTCAGCCCGTCAGATTCAGCCCCTCTGTTTCAGCCCCTCTGTTTCAGCCCCTCTGTTTCAGCCCCTCTGTTTCTCGCCTTCTGTTTCTCACCCCCTGTTTCTCGCCCTCTGTTTCAGCCCCTCTATTTTTCGCCCTCTGTTTCAGCCCCTCTGTTTGTCGCCATCTGCATCAGCCCCTCTGTTTCAGCCCTTCTGTTTCAGCCCCTTTGTTTCAGTCCCTTTGTTTCTCGCCTTCTGTTTCTCACCCTCTGTTTCAGGCCCTCTGTATCTCGCCCTCTGTTTCAGCCACTCTGTTACAGCCCCTCTGATTCAGCCCCTCTGATGCAGCCCCTCTGTTTCTCGAACTCCGTTTCAGCCCCTCTGTTTCAGCCCTTCTGTTTCAGCCCCTCTGTTTCAGCCCCTCTGTTTCTCGCCCTCTGTATCAGCCCCTCTGTTTCTTGCCCTCTGTTTCAGCCCCACTGATTCAGCCCCTCTGTTTCTCACCCTCTTTTTGAGCCCCTCTGTATCTCGCCCTCTGTTTCAGCCCCTCTGTTTCTCGCCCTCTGTTTCAGCCCCTCTGTTTCAGCCCCTCTGTTTCAGCCCCTCATTCAGCACCTCTGTTTCAGCCCCTCTGTTTCTCACCCTCTGTTTCAGCCCCTCTGTTTCTCGCCCTCTGTTTCAGTCCCTCTGTTTCTGGCCCTCTGTTTCAGACTCTCTTTCTCGCCCTCTGTTTAAGCCCCTCTGTTTCAGCCCCTCTGTTTCAACCCCTCTGTTTCAGCCCCTTTGTTTCAGACCCTCTGTTTCTCGCCCTCTGTTTCAGCCCCTCTGTTTCTTGCTCTATGTTTCAGCCCCTCTGTTTCTCGCCCTCTGTTTCAGCCCCTCTGTTTCATTCCCTCTGTTTCTCGACCTGTTTCCGCCCTCTGTTTCAGCCCCTCTGTTTCTCGCCCTCTGTTTCAGCCCCTCTGTTTCTCGTCCTATGTTTCAGCCTCTCTGTTTCAGTCCCTCTGTTTCAGCCCCTCTGTTTCAGCCCCTCTGTTTCAGCCTCTCTGTTTTAGCCCCTCAGTTTCATCCCCTCTGTTTCTCGCCCTCTGTTTCACACCCTCTGTTTCTCGCCCTGTTTCAGCCCCTCTGTTTCTCGCCCGCTGTTTCAGCCCCCCTGTTTCTCGCCCTCTGCTTCAGCCCATCTGTTTCTCGCCCTCTTTTTCAGCCCCTCTGTTTTAGCCCCTCTTTTTCAGCCCCTCTGTTTCCCGCCCTCTGTTTCAGCCCCTCTTTTTCTCGCCCTCTGTTTCAGCCCCTCTGTTTCAGCCCCTCTGTTTCAACCCCTCTGTTTCTCGCCCTCTGTTTCAGCCCCTCTGTTTCTCTCCCTCTGTTTCAGCCCCTCTGTTTCTCGCCCTCTGTTTCAGCCCCTCTGTTTCAGCCCCTCTGTTTCTCGCCCTCTGTTTCAGCCCCTCTGTTTCTCGCCCTCTGTTTCAGCCCCGCTGATTCAGCCCCTCTGTTTCAGCACCTCTGTTTCTCGCCCTCTGTTTCAGCCCCTCTGTTACTCGCCCTCTGTTTCAGCGCCTCTGTTTCAGCCCCTCTGTTTCAGCCCCTCTGTTTCGGCCCCTCTGTTTCTCGCCCTCTGTTTCAGCCCCTCTGTTTCAGCCCCTCTGTTTCACGCCCTCTGTTTCTCACCCTCTGTTTCAGACCCTCTGTTTCTCGCCCTCTGTTTCAACCACTCTGTTTCAGCCCCTCTGATTCAGCCCCTCTGATTCAGCCCCTCTGTTTCTCGCCCTCTGTTACAGCCCCTCTGTGTCAGCCGTTCTGTTTCAGCCCCTCTGTTTCAGCCCCTCTGTTTCTCGCCCTCTGTTTCAGTCCCTCTGTTTCTCGCCTCTGTTTCAGCCCCTCTGATTCAGCCCCTCTGTTTCTCGCACTCTGTTTCAGCCCCTCTGTTTCTCGCCCTCTGTTTCAGTCACTCTGTTTCTCGCCCTCTGTTTCAGCCCCTCTGTTTCAGCCCCTCTGTTTCAGCCCCTCATTCAGCCCCTCTGTTTCAGCCCCTCTGTTTCTCACCCTCTGTTTCAGCCCCTCAGTTTCTCGCCCTCGGTTTCAGCCCCTCTGTTTCTCGCCCTCTGTTTCAGACCCTGTTTCTCGCCCTCTGTTTAAGCCCCTATGTTTCAGCCCCGCTGTTTCAACCCCTCTGTTTCAGCCCCTCTGTTTCAGCCCCTCTGTTTCTCGCCCTCTGTTTCAGCACCTCTGTTTCTCGCCCGCTGTTTCAGCCCCTCTGTTTCTCGCCCTCTGTTTCAGCCCCTCTGTTTCAGCCCCTCTGTTTCAGTCCCTCTGTTTCTCGACCTCTGTTTCTCGCCCTCTGTTTCAGCCCCTCTGTTTCTCGCCCTATGTTTCAGCCCCTCTGTTTCAGCCCCTCTGTTTCAGCCCCTCTGTTTCAGCCCCTCTGTTTCTCGCCCTCTGTTTCAGCTCCTTTGTTTCTCGCCCTCTGTTTCAGCTCCTCTGTTTCTCGCCCTCTTTCTCAGCCTCTCAGTTTCAGTCCCTCTGTTTTGGCCCCTCTGTTTCTCGCCCTCAGTTTCAGCCCCTCTGTTTCAGCCCCTCTGTGTCAGCCCCTCTGTTTCTCGCCCTCTGTTTCAGCCCCACTGTTTCAGCCCCTCTGTTTCTCGCCCTCTGTTTCTGCGCCTCTGTTTCTCGCCCTCTTGGTCAGCCCGTCAGATTCAGCCCCTCTGTTTCAGCCCCTCTGTTTCAGCCCCTCTGTTTCAGCCCCTCTGTTTCTCGCCTTCTGTTTCTCACCCCCTGTTTCTCGCCCTCTGTTTCAGCCCCTCTATTTTTCGCCCTCTGTTTCAGCCCCTCTGTTTGTCGCCATCTGCATCAGCCCCTCTGTTTCAGCCCTTCTGTTTCAGCCCCTTTGTTTCAGTCCCTTTGTTTCTCGCCTTCTGTTTCTCACCCTCTGTTTCAGGCCCTCTGTATCTCGCCCTCTGTTTCAGCCACTCTGTTACAGCCCCTCTGATTCAGCCCCTCTGATGCAGCCCCTCTGTTTCTCGAACTCCGTTTCAGCCCCTCTGTTTCAGCCCTTCTGTTTCAGCCCCTCTGTTTCAGCCCCTCTGTTTCTCGCCCTCTGTATCAGCCCCTCTGTTTCTTGCCCTCTGTTTCAGCCCCACTGATTCAGCCCCTCTGTTTCTCACCCTCTTTTTGAGCCCCTCTGTATCTCGCCCTCTGTTTCAGCCCCTCTGTTTCTCGCCCTCTGTTTCAGCCCCTCTGTTTCAGCCCCTCTGTTTCAGCCCCTCATTCAGCACCTCTGTTTCAGCCCCACTGTTTCTCACCCTCTGTTTCAGCCCCTCTGTTTCTCGCCCTCTGTTTCAGTCCCTCTGTTTCTGGCCCTCTGTTTCAGACTCTCTTTCTCGCCCTCTGTTTAAGCCCCTCTGTTTCAGCCCCTCTGTTTCAACCCCTCTGTTTCAGCCCCTTTGTTTCAGACCCTCTGTTTCTCGCCCTCTGTTTCAGCCCCTCTGTTTCTTGCTCTATGTTTCAGCCCCTCTGTTTCTCGCCCTCTGTTTCAGCCCCTCTGTTTCATTCCCTCTGTTTCTCGACCTGTTTCCGCCCTCTGTTTCAGCCCCTCTGTTTCTCGCCCTCTGTTTCAGCCCCTCTGTTTCTCGTCCTATGTTTCAGCCTCTCTGTTTCAGTCCCTCTGTTTCAGCCCCTCTGTTTCAGCCCCTCTGTTTCTCGCCCTCTGTTTCAGCCCCTCTGTTTCTCACCCTCTGTTTCAGCCCCTCTGTTTCAGCCCCTCTGTTTCTCGCCCTCTGTTTCAGCCCCTCTGATTCAGCCCCTCTGTTTCTCGCCCTCTGTTTCTCGCCCTCTGTTTCTCGCCCTCTGTTTCAGCCCCTCTGTTTCTCGCCCTCTGTTTCAGCCCCTCTGTTTCTCGCCCTTAGTTTCAGACCCTCTGTTTCAGCCCCTCTGTTTCAGCCCCTCTCTGTCAGCCCCTCTGTTTCAGCCCCTCTGTTTCTCGCCCTCTGTTTCAGCCCCTCTGTTTCTCGCCCTCTGTTTCAGCCCCTCTGTTTCAGCCCCTCTGTTTCTCGCCCTCTGTTTCAGCCCCTCTGTTTCTCGCCCTCTGTTTCAGCGCCTCTGTTTCAGCCGCTCTGTTTCAGCCCCTCTGTTTCGGCCCCTCTGTTTCTCGCCCTCTGTTTCAGGCCCTCTGTTTCAGCCCCTCTGTTTCAGCCCCTCTGTTTCTCGCCCTCTGTTTCTGCGCCTCTGTTTCTCGCCCTCTTTGTCAGCCCGTCAGTTTCAGCCCCTCTGTTTCAGCCCCTCATTCAGCCCCTCTGTTTCAGCCCCTCTGTTTCTCACCCTCTGTTTCAGCCCCTCTGTTTCTCGCCCGCTGTTTAAGCCCCTCTATTTCTCGCCCTCTGTTTCAGACTCTGTTTCTCGCCCTCTGTTTCAGCCCCTCTGTTTCAGCCCCTCTGTTTCTCGCCCTCTGTTTCTGCGCCTCTGTTTCTCGCCCTCTTTGTCAGCCCGTCAGTTTCAGCCCCTCTGTTTCAGCCCCTCATTCAGCCCCTCTGTTTCAGCCCCTCTGTTTCTCACCCTCTGTTTCAGCCCCTCTGTTTCTCGCCCGCTGTTTAAGCCCCTCTGTTTCTCGCCCTCTGTTTCAGACTCTGTTTCTCGCCCTCTGTTTAAGCCCCTCTGTTTTAGCCCCTCTGTTTCAACCCCTCTGTTTCAGCCCCTCTGTTTCTCGCCCTCTGTTTCAGCACCGCTTTTTCTCGACCTCTGTTTCAGCCCCTCTGTTTCTCGCCCTCTGTTTCAGCCCCTCTGTTTCAGCCCCTCTGTTCCAGCCCCTCTGTTTCAGTCCCTCTGTTTCTCGCCCTCTGTTTCAGCCCCTCTGTTTCTCGCCCTATGTTTCTGCCCCTCTGTTTCAGCCCCTCTGTTTCAGCCCCTCTGTTTCAGCCCCTCTGTTTCAGCCCCTCTGTTTCTCGCCCTCTGTTCAGCCGCTCTGTTTCTCGCCCTATGTTTCAGCCCCTCTCTTTCTCGCCCTCTGTTTCAGCCCCTCTGATTCAGCCCCTCTGTTTCAGCCCCTCTGATTCAGCCCCTCTGTTTCAGCCCCTCAGTTTCAGCCTCTCTGTTTTAGCCCCTCAGTTTCATCCCCTCTGTTTCTCGCCCTCTGTTTCACACCCTCTGTTTCTCGCCCTGTTTCAGCCCCTCTGTTTCTCGCCCGCTGTTTCAGCCCCCCTGTTTCTCGCCCTCTGCTTCAGCCCATCTGTTTCTCGCCCTCTTTTTCAGCCCCTCTGTTTTAGCCCCTCTTTTTCAGCCCCTCTGTTTCCCGCCCTCTGTTTCAGCCCCTCTTTTTCTCGCCCTCTGTTTCAGCCCCTCTGTTTCAGCCCCTCTGTTTCAACCCCTCTGTTTCTCGCCCTCTGTTTCAGCCCCTCTGTTTCTCTCCCTCTGTTTCAGCCCCTCTGTTTCTCGCCCTCTGTTTCAGCCCCTCTGTTTCAGCCCCTCTGTTTCTCGCCCTCTGTTTCAGCCCCTCTGTTTCTCGCCCTCTGTTTCAGCCCCGCTGATTCAGCCCCTCTGTTTCAGCACCTCTGTTTCTCGCCCTCTGTTTCAGCCCCTCTGTTACTCGCCCTCTGTTTCAGCGCCTCTGTTTCAGCCCCTCTGTTTCAGCCCCTCTGTTTCGGCCCCTCTGTTTCTCGCCCTCTGTTTCAGCCCCTCTGTTTCAGCCCCTCTGTTTCACGCCCTCTGTTTCTGCGCCACTGTTTATCGCCCTCATTGTCAGCCCGTCAGTTTCAGCCCCTCTGTTTCAGCCCCTCTGTTTCTCGCCCTCTGATTCAGCCCCTCTGTTTCTCACCCTCTGTTTCAGCGCCTCTGTTTCAGCCCCTCTGTTTCAGCCGCTCTGTTTCTCGCCCTCTGTTTCTCACCCTCTGTTTCTCGCCCTCTGTTTCAGCCCCTCTATTTTTCGCCCTCTGTTTCAGCCATTCAGTTTCTCGCCATCTGCATCAGCCCCTCTGTTTCAGCCCTTCTGTTTCAGCCCCTCTGTTTCAGCCCCTCTGTTTCTCGCCCTCTGTTTCTCACCATCTGTTTCAGACCCTCTGTTTCTCGCCCTCTGTTTCAACCACTCTGTTTCAGCCCCTCTGATTCAGCCCCTCTGATTCAGCCCCTCTGTTTCTCGCCCTGTGTTACAGCCCCTCTGTGTCAGCCGTTCTGTTTCAGCCCCTCTGTTTCAGCCCCTCTGTTTCTCGCCCTCTGTTTCAGTCCCTCTGTTTCTCGCCTCTGTTTCAGCCCCTCTGATTCAGCCCCTCTGTTTCTCGCACTCTGTTTCAGCCCCTCTGTTTCTCGCCCTCTGTTTCAGTCACTCTGTTTCTCGCCCTCTGTTTCAGCCCCTCTGTTTCAGCCCCTCTGTTTCAGCCCCTCTGTTTCAGCCCCTCTGTTTCTCACCCTCTGTTTCAGCCCCTCAGTTTCTCGCCCTCGGTTTCAGCCCCTCTGTTTCTCGCCCTCTGTTTCAGACCCTGTTTCTCGCCCTCTGTTTAAGCCCCTATGTTTCAGCCCCGCTGTTTCAACCCCTCTGTTTCAGCCCCTCTGTTTCAGCCCCTCTGTTTCTCGCCCTCTGTTTCAGCACCTCTGTTTCTCACCCGCTGTTTCAGCCCCTCTGTTTCTCGCCCTCTGTTTCAGCCCCTCTGTTTCAGCCCCTCTGTTTCAGTCCCTCTGTTTCTCGACCTCTGTTTCTCGCCCTCTGTTTCAGCCCCTCTGTTTCTCGCCCTATGTTTCAGCCCCTCTGTTTCAGCCCCTCTGTTTCAGCCCCTCTGTTTCAGCCCCTCTGTTTCTCGCCCTCTGTTTCAGCTCCTTTGTTTCTCGCCCTCTGTTTCAGCTCCTCTGTTTCTCGCCCTCTTTCTCAGCCTCTCAGTTTCAGTCCCTCTGTTTCGGCCCCTCTGTTTCTCGCCCTCAGTTTCAGCCCCTCTGTTTCAGCCCCTCTGTGTCAGCCCCTCTGTTTCTCGCCCTCTGTTTCAGCCCCACTGTTTCAGCCCCTCTGTTTCTCGCCCTCTGTTTCTGCGCCTCTGTTTCTCGCCCTCTTGGTCAGCCCGTCAGATTCAGCCCCTCTGTTTCAGCCCCTCTGTTTCAGCCCCTCTGTTTCAGCCCCTCTGTTTCTCGCCTTCTGTTTCTCACCCCCTGTTTCTCGCCCTCTGTTTCAGCCCCTCTATTTTTCGCCCTCTGTTTCAGCCCCTCTGTTTGTCGCCATCTGCATCAGCCCCTCTGTTTCAGCCCTTCTGTTTCAGCCCCTTTGTTTCAGTCCCTTTGTTTCTCGCCTTCTGTTTCTCACCCTCTGTTTCAGGCCCTCTGTATCTCGCCCTCTGTTTCAGCCACTCTGTTTCAGCCCCTCTGATTCAGCCCCTCTGATGCAGCCCCTCTGTTTCTCGAACTCCGTTTCAGCCCCTGTGTTTCAGCCCTTCTGTTTCAGCCCCTCTGTTTCAGCCCCTCTGTTTCTCGCCCTCTGTATCAGCCCCTCTGTTTCTTGCCCTCTGTTTCAGCCCCACTGATTCAGCCCCTCTGTTTCTCGCCCTCTTTTTGAGCCCCTCTGTATCTCGCCCTCTGTTTCAGCCCCTCTGTTTCTCGCCCTCTGTTTCAGCCCCTCTGTTTCAGCCCCTCTGTTTCATCCCCTCATTCAGCACCTCTGTTTCAGCCCCTCTGTTTCTCACCCTCTGTTTCAGCCCCTCTGTTTCTCGCCCTCTGTTTCAGTCCCTCTGTTTCTGGCCCTCTGTTTCAGACTCTCTTTCTCGCCCTCTGTTTAAGCCCCTCTGTTTCAGCCCCTCTGTTTCAACCCCTCTGTTTCAGCCCCTTTGTTTCAGACCCTCTGTTTCTCGCCCTCTGTTTCAGCCCCTCTGTTTCTTGCTCTCTGTTTCAGCCCCTCTGTTTCTCGCCCTCTGTTTCAGCCCCTCTGTTTCATTCCCTCTGTTTCTCAACCTGTTTCCGCCCTCTGTTTCAGCCCCTCTGTTTCTCGCCCTCTGTTTCAGCCCCTCTGTTTCTCGTCCTATGTTTCAGCCTCTCTGTTTCAGTCCCTCTGTTTCAGCCCCTCTGTTTCAGCCCCTCTGTTTCTCGCCCTCTGTTTCAGCCCCTATGTTTCTCACCCTCTGTTTCGGCCCCTCTGTTTCAGCCCCTCTGTTTCTCGCCCTCTGTTTCAGCCCCTCTGATTCAGCCCCTCTGTTTCTCGCCCTCTGTTTCAGGCCCTCTGTTTCTCGCCCTCTGTTTCAGCCCCTCTGTTTCTCGCCCTCTGTTTCAGCCCCTCTGTTTCTCGTCCTATGTTTCAGCGCCTCTGTTTCAGCCCCTCTGTTTCAGCCGCTCTGTTTCTCGCCCTCTGTTTCTCACCCTCTGTTTCTCGCCCTCTGTTTCAGCCCCTCTATTTTTCGCCCTCTGTTTCAGCCATTCAGTTTCTCGCCATCTGCATCAGCCCCTCTGTTTCAGCCCTTCTGTTTCAGCCCCTCTGTTTCAGCCCCTCTGTTTCTCGCCCTCTGTTTCTCACCCTCTGTTTCAGACCCTCTGTTTCTCGCCCTCTGTTTCAACCACTCTGTTTCAGCCCCTCTGATTCAGCCCCTCTGATTCAGCCCCTCTGTTTCTCGCCCTCTGTTACAGCCCCTCTGTGTCAGCCGTTCTGTTTCAGCCCCTCTGTTTCAGCCCCTCTGTTTCTCGCCCTCTGTTTCAGTCCCTCTGTTTCTCGCCTCTGTTTCAGCCCCTCTGATTCAGCCCCTCTGTTTCTCGCACTCTGTTTCAGCCCCTCTGTTTCTCGCCCTCTGTTTCAGTCACTCTGTTTCTCGCCCTCTGTTTCAGCCCCTCTGTTTCAGCCCCTCTGTTTCAGCCCCTCTGTTTCAGCCCCTCTGTTTCTCACC
Source organism: Chiloscyllium punctatum (assembly GCF_047496795.1). NCBI lineage: Eukaryota > Metazoa > Chordata > Chondrichthyes > Orectolobiformes > Hemiscylliidae > Chiloscyllium > Chiloscyllium punctatum. Next base: position 632,387 of record NW_027309831.1, read on the forward strand.
CTCTGTTTCAGCCCCTCAGTTTCTCGCCCTCGGTTTCAGCCCCTCTGTTTCTCGCCCTCTGTTTCAGACCCTGTTTCTCGCCCTCTGTTTAAGCCCCTATGTTTCAGCCCCGCTGTTTCAACCCCTCTGTTTCAGCCCCTCTGTTTCAGCCCCTCTGTTTCTCGCCCTCTGTTTCAGCACCTCTGTTTCTCACCCGCTGTTTCAGCCCCTCTGTTTCTCGCCCTCTGTTTCAGCCCCTCTGTTTCAGCCCCTCTGTTTCAGTCCCTCTGTTTCTCGACCTCTGTTTCTCGCCCTCTGTTTCAGCCCCTCTGTTTCTCGCCCTATGTTTCAGCCCCTCTGTTTCAGCCCCTCTGTTTCAGCCCCTCTGTTTCAGCCCCTCTGTTTCTCGCCCTCTGTTTCAGCTCCTTTGTTTCTCGCCCTCTGTTTCAGCTCCTCTGTTTCTCGCCCTCTTTCTCAGCCTCTCAGTTTCAGTCCCTCTGTTTCGGCCCCTCTGTTTCTCGCCCTCAGTTTCAGCCCCTCTGTTTCAGCCCCTCTGTGTCAGCCCCTCTGTTTCTCGCCCTCTGTTTCAGCCCCACTGTTTCAGCCCCTCTGTTTCTCGCCCTCTGTTTCTGCGCCTCTGTTTCTCGCCCTCTTGGTCAGCCCGTCAGATTCAGCCCCTCTGTTTCAGCCCCTCTGTTTCAGCCCCTCTGTTTCAGCCCCTCTGTTTCTCGCCTTCTGTTTCTCACCCCCTGTTTCTCGCCCTCTGTTTCAGCCCCTCTATTTTTCGCCCTCTGTTTCAGCCCCTCTGTTTGTCGCCATCTGCATCAGCCCCTCTGTTTCAGCCCTTCTGTTTCAGCCCCTTTGTTTCAGTCCCTTTGTTTCTCGCCTTCTGTTTCTCACCCTCTGTTTCAGGCCCTCTGTATCTCGCCCTCTGTTTCAGCCACTCTGTTTCAGCCCCTCTGATTCAGCCCCTCTGATGCAGCCCCTCTGTTTCTCGAACTCCGTTTCAGCCCCTGTGTTTCAGCCCTTCTGTTTCAGCCCCTCTGTTTCAGCCCCTCTGTTTCTCGCCCTCTGTATCAGCCCCTCTGTTTCTTGCCCTCTGTTTCAGCCCCACTGATTCAGCCCCTCTGTTTCTCGCCCTCTTTTTGAGCCCCTCTGTATCTCGCCCTCTGTTTCAGCCCCTCTGTTTCTCGCCCTCTGTTTCAGCCCCTCTGTTTCAGCCCCTCTGTTTCATCCCCTCATTCAGCACCTCTGTTTCAGCCCCTCTGTTTCTCACCCTCTGTTTCAGCCCCTCTGTTTCTCGCCCTCTGTTTCAGTCCCTCTGTTTCTGGCCCTCTGTTTCAGACTCTCTTTCTCGCCCTCTGTTTAAGCCCCTCTGTTTCAGCCCCTCTGTTTCAACCCCTCTGTTTCAGCCCCTTTGTTTCAGACCCTCTGTTTCTCGCCCTCTGTTTCAGCCCCTCTGTTTCTTGCTCTCTGTTTCAGCCCCTCTGTTTCTCGCCCTCTGTTTCAGCCCCTCTGTTTCATTCCCTCTGTTTCTCAACCTGTTTCCGCCCTCTGTTTCAGCCCCTCTGTTTCTCGCCCTCTGTTTCAGCCCCTCTGTTTCTCGTCCTATGTTTCAGCCTCTCTGTTTCAGTCCCTCTGTTTCAGCCCCTCTGTTTCAGCCCCTCTGTTTCTCGCCCTCTGTTTCAGCCCCTATGTTTCTCACCCTCTGTTTCAGCCCCTCTGTTTCAGCCCCTCTGTTTCTCGCCCTCTGTTTCAGCCCCTCTGATTCAGCCCCTCTGTTTCTCGCCCTCTGTTTCAGGCCCTCTGTTTCTCGCCCTCTGTTTCAGCCCCTCTGTTTCTCGCCCACTGTTTCAGCCCCTCTGTTTCTCGCCCTTAGTTTCAGACCCTCTGTTTCAGCCCCTCTGTTTCAGCCCCTCTCTGTCAGCCCCTCTGTTTCAGCCCCTCTGTTTCTCACCCTCTGTTTCAGCCCCTCTGTTTCTCGCCCTCTGTTTCAGCCCCTCTGTTTCAGCCCCTCTGTTTCTCGCCCTATGTTTCTGCCCCTCTGTTTCAGCCCCTCTGTTTCAGCCCCTCTGTTTCAGCCCCTCTGTTTCTCGACCTCTGTTTCATCCCCTCTGTTTCGTGCCCTCTGTTTCAGCCCCTCTGTTTCAGCCCCTCTGTTTCAGCCCCTCTGTTTCTCGCCCTCTGTTCAGCCGCTCTGTTTCTCGCCCTATGTTTCAGCCCCTCTCTTTCTCACCCTCTGTTTCAGCCCCTCTGATTCAGCCCCTCTGTTTCAGCCCCTCTGATTCAGCCCCTCTGTTTCAGCCCATCAGTTTCAGCCCCTCTGTTTCAGCCCCTCTGTTTCATCCCCTCTGTTTCTCGCCCTCTGTTTCACACCCTCTGTTTCTCGCCCTCTGTTTCAGCCCCACTGTTTCTCGCCGTCTGTTTCAGCCCCCCTGTTTCTCGCCCTCTCTTTCAGCACCTCTGTTTCTCGCCCTCTGTTTCAGACCCTCTGTTTCAGCCCCTCTGTTTCTCGCCCTCTGTTTCAACCCCTCTGTTTCTCGCCCTCTGTTTCAGCCCCTCTGTTTCTCGCCCTCTGTTTCAGCCCCGCCGATTCAGCCCCTCTGTTTCAGCCCCTCTCTGTCAGCCCCTCTGTTTCAGCCCCTCTGTTTCTCGCCCTCTGTTTCAGCCCCTCTGTTTCTCGCCCTCTGTTTCAGCGCCTCTGTTTCAGCCGCTCTGTTTCAGCCCCTCTGTTTCGGCCCATCTGTTTCTCGCCCTCTGTTTCAGGCCCTCTGTTTCAGCCCCTCTGTGTCAGACCCTCTGTTTCTCGCCCTCTGTTTCAGCCCCTCTGTTTCAGCCCCTCTGTTTCTCGCCCTCTGTTTCTGCGCCTTTGTTTCTCGCCCTCTTTGTCAGCCCGTCAGTTTCAGCCCCTCTGTTTCAGCCCCTCTGTTTTTCGCCCTCTGATTCAGCCCCTCTGTTTCTCACCCTCTGTTTCAGCCCCTCTGTTTCAGTCCTTCTGTTTCAGCCCTTCTGTTTCAGCCCCTCTGTTTCAGCCCCTCTGTTTCTCGCCCTCTGATTCTCACCCTCTGTTTCAGCCCCACTGTTTCTCGCCCTCTGTTTCACCAACTCTGTTTCAGCCCCTCTGATTCAGCCCCTCTGATTCAGCCCCTCTGTTTCTCACCCTCTGTTTCAGCCCCTCTGTTTGAGCCCTTCTGTTTCAGGCCCTCTGTTTCAGCCCCTCTGTTTCTCGCCCTCTGTTTCAGCCCCTCTGATTCAGCCCCTCTGTTTCTCGCCCTCTGTTTCAGCCCCTCTGTTTCTCGCCCTCTGTTTCAGCCACTCTGTTTCTCGCCCTCTGTTTCAGCCCCTCTGTTTCAGCCCCTCTGTTTCAGCCGCTCTGTTTCTCGCCCTCTGTTTCAGCCCCTCTGATTCAGCCCCTCTGTTTCTCGCCCTCTGTTTCAGGCCCTCTGTTTCTCGCCCTCTGTTTCAGCCCCTCTGTTTCTCACCCTCTGTTTCAGCCCCTCTGTTTCAGCCCCTCTGTTTCTCGCACTCTGTTTCAGCCCCTCTGATTCAGCCCCTCTGTTTCTCGCCCTCTGTTTCAGGCCCTCTGTTTCTCGCCCACTGTTTCAGCCCCTCTGTTTCTCGCCCTATGTTTCTGCCCCTCTGTTTCAGCCCCTCTGTTTCAGCCCCTCTGTTTCAGCCCCTCTGTTTCTCGCCCTCTGTTTCATCCCCTCTGTTTCTTGCCCTCTGTTTCAGCCCCTCTGTTTCAGCCCCTCTGTTTCAGCCCCTCTGTTTCTCGCCCTCTGTTCAGCCGCTCTGTTTCTCGCCCTATGTTTCAGCCCCTCTCTTTCTCGCCCTCTGTTTCAGCCCCTCTGATTCAGCCCCTCTGTTTCAGCCCCTCTGATTCAGCCCCTCTGTTTCAGCCCCTCAGTTTCAGCCCCTCTGTTCAGCCCCTCTGTTTCATCCCCTCTGTTTCTCGCCCCCTGTTTCACACCCTCTGTTTCTCGCCCTCTGTTTCAGCCCATCTGTTTCTCGCCCTCTGATTCAGCCCCCCTGTTTCTCGCCCTCTCTTTCAGCACCTCTGTTTCTCGCGCTCTGTTTCAGACCCTCTGTTTCAGCCCCTCTGTTTCTCGCCCTCTGTTTCAACCCCTCTGTTTCTCGCCCTCTGTTTCAGCCCCTCTGTTTCTCGCCCTCTGTTTCAGCCCCGCCGATTCAGCCCCTCTGTTTCAGCCCCTCTCTGTCAGCCCCTCTGTTTCAGCCCCTCTGTTTCTCGCCCTCTGTTTCAGCCCCTCTGTTTCTCGCCCTCTGTTTCAGCGCCTCTGTTTCAGCCGCTCTGTTTCAACCCCTCTGTTTCGGCCCCTCTGTTTCTCGCCCTCTGTTTCAGGCCCTCTGTTTCAGCCCCTCTGTGTCAGACCCTCTGTTTCTCGCCCTCTGTTTCAGCCCCTCTGTTTCAGCCCCTCTGTTTCTCGCCCTCTGTTTCTGCGCCTCTGTTTCTCGCCCTCTTTGTCAGCCCGTCAGTTTCAGCCCCTCTGTTTCAGCCCCTCTGTTTTTCGCCCTCTGATTCAGCCCCTCTGTTTCTCACCCTCTGTTTCAGCCCCTCTGATTCAGCCCCTCTGTTTCAGCCCCTCTGTTTCAGCCCCTCTGTTTCTCGCCCACTGTTTCTCACCCTCTGTTTCTCGCCCTCTGTTTCAGCCCCTCTATTTTTCGCCCTCTGTTTCAGCCCCTCTGTTTCTCGCCATCTGCATCAGCCCTTCTGTTTCAGCCCCTCTGTTTCAGCCCCTCTGTTTCTCGCCCTCTGATTCTCACCCTCTGTTTCAGACCCACTGTTTCTCGCCCTCTGTTTCACCTACTCTGTTTCAGCTCCTCTGATTCAGCCCCTCTGATTCAGCCCCTCTGTTTCTCACCCTCTGTTTCAGCCCCTCTGTTTGAGCCCTTCTGTTTCAGCCCCTCTGTTTCAGCCCCTCTGTTTCTCGCCCTCTGTTTCAGCCCCTCTGATTCAGCCCCTCTGTTTCTCGCCCTCTGTTTCAGCCCCTCTGTTTCTCGCCCTCTGTTTCAGCCACTCTGTTTCTCGCCCTCTGTTTCAGCCCCTCTGTTTCAGCCCCTCTGTTTCAGCCGCTCTGTTTCTCCCCCTCTGTTTCAGCCCCTCTGATTCAGCCCCTCTGTTTCTCGCCCTCTGTTTCAGGCCCTCTGTTTCTCGCCCTCTGTTTCAGCCCCTCTGTTTCTCACCCTCTGTTTCAGCCCCTCTGTTTCAGCCCCTCTGTTTCTCGCCCTCTGTTTCAGCCCCTCTGATTCAGCCCCTCTGTTTCTCGCCCTCTGTTTCAGGCCCTCTGTTTCTCGCCCTCTGTTTCAGCACCTCTATTTCTCGCCCTCTGTTTCAGCCCCTCTGTTTCTCGCCCTTAGTTTCAGCCCCTCTGTTTCAGCCCCTCTGTTTCAGCCCCTCTCTGTCAGCCCCTCTGTTTCAGCCCCTCTGTTTCTCGCCCTCTGTTTCAGCCCCCCTGTTTCTCGCCCTCTGTTTCAGCACCTCTGTTTCTCGCCCTCTGTTTCAGACCCTCTGTTTCAGCCCCTCTGTTTCTCGCCCTCTGTTTCAACCCCTCTGTTTCTCGCCCTCTGTTTCAGCCCCTCTGTTTCTCGCCCTCTGTTTCAGCCCCGCTGATTCAGCCCCTCTGTTTCTCGCCCTCTGTTTCAGCCCCTCTGTTTCTCGCCCTGAGTTTCAGCCCCTCTGTTTCAGCCCCTCTGTTTCAGCCCCTCTCTGTCAGCCCCTCTGTTTCAGCCCCTCTGTTTCTCGCCCTGTTTCAGCCCCTCTGTTTCTCACCCTCTGTTTCAGCGCCTCTGTTTCAGCCGCTCAGTTTCAGCCCCTCTGTTTCGGCCCCTCTGTTTCAGCCCCTCTGTTTCTCGCCCTCTGTTTCTGCGCCTCTGTTTCTCGCCCTCTTTGTCAGCCCGTCAGTTTCAGCCCCTCTGTTTCAGCCCCTCTGTTTCTCACCCTCTGTTTCAGCCCCTCTGTTTCAGCCCCTCTGTTTCAGCCCCTCTGTTTCAGCCCCTCTGTTTCTCGCCCACTGTTTCTCACCCTCTGTTTCTCGCCCTCTGTTTCAGCCCCTCTGTTTCTCGCCATCTGCATCAGCCGTTCTGTTTCAGCCCTTCTCTTTCAGCCCCTCTGTTTCAGCCCCTCTGTTTCTCGCCCTCTGATTCTCACCCTCTGTTTCAGCCCCTCTGTTTCTCGCCCTCTGTTTCAGCCCCTCTGTTTCAGCCCCTCTGTTTCAGCCGCTCTGTTTCTCCCCCTCTGTTTCAGCCCCTCTGATTCAGCCCCTCTGTTTCTCGCCCTCTGTTTCAGGCCCTCTGTTTCTCGCCCTCTGTTTCAGCCCCTCTGTTTCTCACCCTCTGTTTCAGCCCCTCTGTTTCAGCCCCTCTGTTTCTCGCCCTCTGTTTCTGCCCCTCTGATTCAGCCCCTCTGTTTCTCGCCCTCTGTTTCAGGCCCTCTGTTTCTCGCCCTCTGTTTCAGCACCTCTATTTCTCGCCCTCTGTTTCAGCCCCTCTGTTTCTCGCCCTTAGTTTCAGCCCCTCTGTTTCAGCCCCTCTGTTTCAGCCCCTCTCTGTCAGCCCCTCTGTTTCAGCCCCTCTGTTTCTCGCCCTCTGTTTCAGCCCTCCTGTTTCTCGCCCTCTGTTTCAGCACCTCTGTTTCTCGCCCTCTGTTTCAGACCCTCTGTTTCAGCCCCTCTGTTTCTCGCCCTCTGTTTCAACCCCTCTGTTTCTCGCCCTCTGTTTCAGCCCCTCTGTTTCTCGCCCTCTGTTTCAGCCCCGCTGATTCAGCCCCTCTGTTTCTCGCCCTCTGTTTCAGCCCCTCTGTTTCTCGCCCTGAGTTTCAGCCCCTCTGTTTCAGCCCCTCTGTTTCAGCCCCTCTCTGTCAGCCCCTCTGTTTCAGCCCCTCTGTTTCTCGCCCTGTTTCAGCCCCTCTGTTTCTCGCCCTCTGTTTCAGCGCCTCTGTTTCAGCCGCTCTGTTTCAGCCCCTCTGTTTCGGCCCCTCTGTTTCAGCCCCTCTGTTTCTCGCCCTCTGTTTCTGCGCCTCTGTTTCTCGCCCTCTTTGTCAGCCCGTCAGTTTCAGCCCCTCTGTTTCAGCCCCTCTGTTTCTCACCCTCTGTTTCAGCCCCTCTGTTTCAGCCCCTCTGTTTCAGCCCCTCTGTTTCTCGCCCACTGTTTCTCACCCACTGTTTCTCGCCCTCTGTTTCAGCCCCTCTGTTTCTCGCCATCTGCATCAGCCGTTCTGTTTCAGCCCTTCTCTTTCAGCCCCTCTGTTTCAGCCCCTCTGTTTCTCGCCCTCTGATTCTCACCCTCTGTTTCAGCCCCTCTGTTTCTCGCCCTCTGTTTCACCCACTCTGTTTCAGCCCCTCTGATTCAGCCCCTCTGATTCAGCCCCTCTGTTTGTCACCCTCAGGTTCAGCCCCTCTGTTTGAGCCCTTCTGTTTCAGCCCCTCTGTTTCAGCCCCTCTGTTTCTCGCCCTCTGTTTCAGCCCCTCTGATTCAGCCCCTCTGTTTCTCGCCCTATGTTTCTGCCCCTCTGTTTCAACCCCTCTGTTTCAGCCCCTCTGTTTCAGCCCCTCTGTTTCTCGCCCTCTGTTTCTCGCCCTCTGTTTCTTGCCCTCTGTTTCAGCCCCTCTGTTTCAGCCCCTCTGTTTCAGCCCCTCTGTTTCTCGCCCTCTGTTCAGCCACTCTGTTTCTCGCCCTATGTTTCAGCCCCTCGCATTCTCGCCCTCTGTTTCAGCTACTCTGATTCAGCCCCTCTGTTTCAGCCCCTCTGATTCAGCCCCTCTGTTTCAGCCCCTCAGTTTCAGCCCCTCTGTTTCAGCCCCTCTGTTTCATCCCCTCTGTTTCTCGCCCTCTGTTTCACACCCTCTGTTTCTCGCCCTCTGTTTCAGCCCCTCTGTTTCTCGCCCTCTGTTTCAGCCCCCCTGTTTCTCGCCCTCTGTTTCAGCACCTCTGTTTCTCGCCGTCTGTTTCAGACCCTCTGTTTCAGCCCCTCTGTTTCTCGCCCTCTGTTTCAACCCCTCTGTTTCTCGCCCTCTGTTTCAGCCCCTCTGTTTCTCGCCCTCTGTTTCAGCCCCGCCGAATAAGCCCCTCTGTTACTCGCCCTCTGTTTCAGCCCCTCTGTTTCTCGCCCTGAGTTTCAGCCCCTCTGTTTCAGCCCCTCTGTTTCAGCCCCTCTCTGTCAGCCCCTCTGTTTCAGCCCCTCTGTTTCTCGCCCTCTGTTTCAGCCCCTCTGTTTCTCGCCCTCTGTTTCAGCGCTTCTGTTTCAGCCGCTCTGTTTCAGCCCCTCTGTTTCAGCCCCTCTGTGTCAGACCCTCTGTTTCTCGCCCTCTGTTTCAGCCCCTCTGTTACAGCCCCTCTGTTTCTCGCCCACTGTTTCTGCGCCTCTGTTTCTCGCCCTCTTTGTCAGCCCGTCAGTTTCAGCCCCTCTGTTTCAGCCCCTCTGTTTTTCGCCCTCTGATTCAGCCCCTCTGTTTCTCACCCTCTGTTTCAGCCCCTCTGATTCAGCCCCTCTGTTTCAGCCCCTCTGTTTCAGCCCCTCTGTTTCTCGCCCACTGTTTCTCACCCTCTGTTTCTCGCCCTCTGTTTCAGCCCCTCTATTTTTCGCCCTCTGTTTCAGCCCCTCTGTTTCTCGCCATCTGCATCAGCCCTTCTGTTTCAGCCCCTCTGTTTCAGCCCCTCTGTTTCTCGCCCTCTGATTCTCACCCTCTGTTTCAGACCCACTGTTTCTCGCCCTCTGTTTCACCCACTCTGTTTCAGCTCCTCTGATTCAGCCCCTCTGATTCAGCCCCTCTGTTTCTCACCCTCTGTTTCAGCCCCTCTGTTTGAGCCCTTCTGTTTCAGCCCCTCTGTTTCAGCCCCTCTGTTTCTCGCCCTCTGTTTCAGCCCCTCTGATTCAGCCCCTCTGTTTCTCGCCCTCTGTTTCAGCCCCTCTGTTTCTCGCCCTCTGTTTCAGCCACTCTGTTTCTCGCCCTCTGTTTCAGCCCCTCTGTTTCAGCCCCTCTGTTTCAGCCGCTCTGTTTCTCCCCCTCTGTTTCAGCCCCTCTGATTCAGCCCCTCTGTTTCTCGCCCTCTGTTTCAGGCCCTCTGTTTCTCGCCCTCTGTTTCAGCCCCTCTGTTTCTCACCCTCTGTTTCAGCCCCTCTGTTTCAGCCCCTCTGTTTCTCGCCCTCTGTTTCAGCCCCTCTGATTCAGCCCCTCTGTTTCTCGCCCTCTGTTTCAGGCCCTCTGTTTCTCGCCCTCTGTTTCAGCACCTCTATTTCTCGCCCTCTGTTTCTCGCCCTTAGTTTCAGCCCCTCTGTTTCAGCCCCTCTGTTTCAGCCCCTCTCTGTCAGCCCCTCTGTTTCAGCCCCTCTGTTTCTCGCCCTCTGTTTCAGCCCCCCTGTTTCTCGCCCTCTGTTTCAGCACCTCTGTTTCTCGCCCTCTGTTTCAGACCCTCTGTTTCAGCCCCTCTGTTTCTCGCCCTCTGTTTCAACCCCTCTGTTTCTCGCCCTCTGTTTCAGCCCCTCTGTTTCTCGCCCTCGGTTTCAGCCCCGCTGATTCAGCCCCTCTGTTTCTCGCCCTCTGTTTCAGCCCCTCTGTTTCTCGCCCTGAGTTTCAGCCCCTCTGTTTCAGCCCCTCTGTTTCAGCCCCTCTCTGTCAGCCCCTCTGTTTCAGCCCCTCTGTTTCTCGCCCTGTTTCAGCCCCTCTGTTTCTCACCCTCTGTTTCAGCGCCTCTGTTTCAGCTGCTCAGTTTCAGCCCCTCTGTTTCGGCCCCTCTGTTTCAGCCCCTCTGTTTCTCGCCCTCTGTTTCTGCGCCTCTGTTTCTCGCCCTCTTTGACAGCCCGTCAGTTTCAGCCCCTCTGTTTCAGCCCCTCTGTTTCTCACCCTCTGTTTCAGCCCCTCTGTTTCAGCCCCTCTGTTTCAGCCCCTCTGTTTCAGCCCCTCTGTTTCTCGCCCACTGTTTCTCACCCTCTGTTTCTCGCCCTCTGTTTCAGCCCCTCTGTTTCTCGCCATCTGCATCAGCCGTTCTGTTTCAGCCCTTCTCTTTCAGCCCCTCTGTTTCAGCCCCTCTGTTTCTCGCCCTCTGATTCTCACCCTCTGTTTCAGCCCCTCTGTTTCTCGCCCTCTGTTTCAGCCCCTCTGTTTCAGCCCCTCTGTTTCAGCCGCTCTGTTTCTCCCCCTCTGTTTCAGCCCCTCTGATTCAGCCCCTCTGTTTCTCGCCCTCTGTTTCAGGCCCTCTGTTTCTCGCCCTCTGTTTCAGCCCCTCTGTTTCTCACCCTCTGTTTCAGCCCCTCTGTTTCAGCCCCTCTGTTTCTCGCCCTCTGTTTCAGCCCCTCTGATTCAGCCCCTCTGTTTCTCGCCCTCTGTTTCAGGCCCTCTGTTTCTCGCCCTCTGTTTCAGCACCTCTATTTCTCGCCCTCTGTTTCAGCCCCTTTGTTTCTCGCCCTTAGTTTCAGCCCCTCTGTTTCAGCCCCTCTGTTTCAGCCCCTCTCTGTCAGCCCCTCTGTTTCAGCCCCTCTGTTTCTCGCCCTCTGTTTCAGCCCTCCTGTTTCTCGCCCTCTGTTTCAACCCCTCTGTTTCTCGCCCTCTGTTTCAGCCCCTCTGTTTCTCGCCCTCTGTTTCAGCCCCGCTGATTCAGCCCCTCTGTTTCTCGCCCTCTGTTTCAGCCCCTCTGTTTCTCGCCCTGAGTTTCAGCCCCTCTGTTTCAGCCCCTCTGCTTCAGCCCCTCTCTGTCAGCCCCTCTGTTTCAGCCCCTCTGTTTCTCGCCCTGTTTCAGCCCCTCTGTTTCTCGCCCTCTGTTTCAGCGCCTCTGTTTCAGCCGCTCTGTTTCAGCCCCTCTGTTTCGGCCCCTCTGTTTCAGCCCCTCTGTTTCTCGCCCTCTGTTTCTGCGCCTCTGTTTCTCGCCCTCTTTGTCAGCCCGTCAGTTTCAGCCCCTCTGTTTCAGCCCCTCTGTTTCTCACCCTCTGTTTCAGCCCCTCTGTTTCAGCCCCTCTGTTTCAGCCCCTCTGTTTCTCGCCCACTGTTTCTCACCCACTGTTTCTCGCCCTCTGTTTCAGCCCCTCTGTTTCTCGCCATCTGCATCAGCCGTTCTGTTTCAGCCCTTCTCTTTCAGCCCCTCTGTTTCAGCCCCTCTGTTTCTCGCCCTCTGATTCTCACCCTCTGTTTCAGCCCCTCTGTTTCTCGCCCTCTGTTTCACCCACTCTGTTTCAGCCCCTCTGATTCAGCCCCTCTGATTCAGCCCCTCTGTTTGTCACCCTCAGGTTCAGCCCCTCTGTTTGAGCCCTTCTGTTTCAGTCCCTCTGTTTCAGCCCCTCTGTTTCTCGCCCTCTGTTTCAGCCCCTCTGATTCAGCCCCTCTGTTTCTCGCCCTATGTTTCTGCCCCTCTGTTTCAGCCCCTCTGTTTCAGCCCCTCTGTTTCAGCCCCTCTGTTTCTCGCCCTCTGTTTCTCGCCCTCTGTTTCTTGCCCTCTGTTTCAGCCCCTCTGTTTCAGCCCCTCTGTTTCAGCCCCTCTGTTTCTCGCCCTCTGTTCAGCCACTCTGTTTCTCGCCCTATGTTTCAGCCCCTCGCATTCTCGCCCTCTGTTTCAGCTACTCTGATTCAGCCCCTCTGTTTCAGCCCCTCTGATTCAGCCCCTCTGTTTCAGCCCCTCAGTTTCAGCCCCTCTGTTTCAGCCCCTCTGTTTCATCCCCTCTGTTTCTCGCCCTCTGTTTCACACCCTCTGTTTCTCGCCCTCTGTTTCAGCCCCTCTGTTTCTCGCCCTCTGTTTCAGCCCCCCTGTTTCTCGCCCTCTGTTTCAGCACCTCTGTTTCTCGCCGTCTGTTTCAGACCCTCTGTTTCAGCCCCTCTGTTTCTCGCCCTCTGTTTCAACCCCTCTGTTTCTCGCCCTCTGTTTCAGCCCCTCTGTTTCTCGCCCTCTGTTTCAGCCCCGCCGAATAAGCCCCTCTGTTACTCGCCCTCTGTTTCAGCCCCTCTGTTTCTCGCCCTGAGTTTCAGCCCCTCTGTTTCAGCCCCTCTGTTTCAGCCCCTCTCTGTCAGCCCCTCTGTTTCAGCCCCTCTGTTTCTCGCCCTCTGTTTCAGCCCCTCTGTTTCTCGCACTCTGTTTCAGCGCTTCTGTTTCAGCCGCTCTGTTTCAGCCCCTCTGTTTCAGCCCCTCTGTGTCAGACCCTCTGTTTCTCGCCCTCTGTTTCAGCCCCTCTGTTACAGCCCCTCTGTTTCTCGCCCACTGTTTCTGCGCCTCTGTTTCTCGCCCTCTTTGTCAGCCCGTCAGTTTCAGCCCCTCTGTTTCAGCCCCTCATTCAGCCCCTCTGTTTCAGCCCCTCTGTTTCAGCCCCTCTGTTTCTCGCCCGCTGTTTAAGCACGTCTGTTTCTCGCCCTCTGTTTCAGACTCTGTTTCTCGCCCTCTGTTTAAGCCCCTCTGTTTTAGCCCCTCTGTTTCAACCCCTCTGTTTCAGCCCCTCTGTTTCAGCCCCTCTGTTTCTCGCCCTCTGTTTCAGCACCGCTTTTTCTCGCCGTCTGTTTCAGCCCCTCTGTTTCTCGCCCTCTGTTTCAGCCCCTCTGTTCCAGCCCCTCTGTTTCAGTCCCTCTGTTTCTCGCCGTCTGTTTCAGCCCCTCTGTTTCTCGCCCTATGTTTCTGCCCCTCTGTTTCAGCCCCTCTGTTTCAGCCCCTCTGTTTCAGCCCCTCTGTTTCTCGCCCTCTGTTTCATCCCCTCTGTTTCTTGCTCTCTGTTTCAGCCCCTCTGTTTCAGCCCCTCTGTTTCAGCCCCTCTGTTTCTCGCCCTCTGTTCAGACGCTCTGTTTCTCGCCCTATGTTTCAGCCCCTCTCTTTCTCGCCCTCTGTTTCAGCCCCTCTGATTCAGCCCCTCTGTTTCAGCCCCTCTGATTCAGCCCCTCTGTTTCAGCCCTTCAGTTTCAGCCCCTCTGTTTCAGCCCCTCTGTTTCATCCCCTCTGTTTCTCGCCCTCTGTTTCACACCCTCTGTTTCTCGCCCTGTTTCAGCCCCTCTGTTTCTCGCCCGCTGTTTCAGCCCCCCTGTTTCTCGTCCTCTGCTTCAGCCCCTCTGTTTCTCGCCCTCTGTTTCTGCGCCTCTGTTTCTCGCCCTCTGTTTCAGCCCCTCTGTTTCAGCCCCTCTGTTTCAGCCCCTCTGTTTCTCGCCCTCTGTTTCAGCCCCTCTGTTTCAGCCCCTCTGTTTCAGCCCCTCTGTTTCTCGCCCTCTGTTTCAGCCCCTCTGTTTCAACCCCTCTGTTTCTCGCCCTCTGTTTCAGCCCCTCTGTTTCTCGCCCTCTGTTTCAGCCCCGCTGATTCAGCCCCTCTGTTTCAGCACCTCTGAATCAGCCCCTCTAATTCAGCCCCTCTGTTTCAGCGCCTCTGTTTCAGCCCCTCTGTTTCAGCCCCTCTGTTTCTCGCCCTCTGTTTCTGCGCCTCTGTTTCTCGCCCTCATTGTCAGCCCGTCAGTTTCAGCTCCTCTGTTTCAGCCCCTCTGTTTCTCGCCCTCTGATTCAGCCCCTCTGTTTCTCACCCTCTGTTTCAGCGCCTCTGTTTCAGCCCCTCTGTTTCAGCCCCTCTGTTTCTCGCCCACTGTTTCTCACCCTCTGTTCCTCGCCCTCTGTTTCAGCCCCTCTATTTTTCGCCCTCTGTTTCAGCCCTTCCGTTTCTCGCCATCTGCATCAGCCCCTCTGTTTCAGCCCTTCTGTTTCAGCCCCTCTGTTTCAGCCCCTCTGTTTCTCGCCCTCTGTTTCTCACCCTCTGTTTCAGACCCTCTGTTTCTCGCCCTCTGTTTCAACCACTCTGTTTCAGCCCCTCTGATTCAGCTCCTCTGATTCAGCCCCTCTGTTTCTCGCCCTCTGTTACAGCCCCTCTGTTTCAGCCGTTCTGTTTCAGCCCCTCTGTTTCAGCCCCTCTGTTTATCGCCCTCTGTTTCAGTCCCTCTGTTTCTCGCCTCTGTTTCAGCCCCTCTGATTCAGCCCCTCTGTTTCTCGCCCTCTGTTTCAGCCCCTCTGTTTCTCGCCCTCTGTTTCAGTAACTCTGTTTCTCGCCCTCTGTTTCAGCCCCTCTGTTTCAGCCCCTCTGTTTCAGCCCCTCTGTTTCAGCCCCTCATTCAGCCCCTCTGTTTCAGCCCCTCTGTTTCTCACCCTCTGTTTCAGCCCCTCAGTTTCTCGCCCTCGGTTTCAGCCCCTCTGTTTCTCACCCTCTGTTTCAGACCCTGTTTCTCGCCCTCTGTTTAAGCCCCTATGTTTCAGCCCCGCTGTTTCAACCCCTCTGTTTCAGCACCTCTGTTTCTCGCCCTCTGTTTCAGCACCTCTGTTTCTCGCCCTCTGTTTCAGCCCCTCTGTTTCTCGCCCTCTGTTTCAGCCCCTCTGTTTCAGCCCCTCTGTTTCAGTCCCTCTGTTTCTCGACCTCTGTTTCTCGCCCTCTGTTTCAGCCACTCTGTTTCTCGCCCTCTGTTTCAGCCCCTCTGTTTCAGCCCCTCTGTTTCAGCCGCTCTGTTTCTCGCCCTCTGTTTCAGCCCCTCTGATTCAGCCCCTCTGTTTCTCGCCCTCTGTTTCAGGCCCTCTGTTTCTCGCCCTCTGTTTCAGCCCCTCTGTTTCTCACCCTCTGTTTCAGCCCCTCTGTTTCAGGCCCTCTGTTTCTCGCCCTCTGTTTCAGCCCCTCTGTTTCTCACCCTCTGTTTCAGCCCCTCTGATTCAGCCCCTCTGTTTCTCGCCCTCTGTTTCTCGCCCTCTGTTTCTCGCCCTCTGTTTCAGCACCTCTATTTCTCGCCCTCTGTTTCAGCCCCTCTGTTTCTCGCCCTTAGTTTCAGCCCCTCTGTTTCAGCCCCTCTGTTTCATCCCCTCTCTGTCAGCCCCTCTGTTTCAGCCCCTCTGTTTCTCGCCCTCTGTTTCAGCCCCCCTGTTTCTCGCCCTCTGTTTCAGCACCTCTGTTTCTCGCCCTCTGTTTCAGACCCTCTGTTTCAGCACCTCTGTTTCTCGCCCTCTGTTTCAACCCCTCTGTTTCTCGCCCTCTGTTTCAGCCCCTCTGTTTCAGCCCCTCTGTTTCTCGCCCTCTGTTTCAGCACCCCTGTTTCTCGCCCTCTGTTTCAGCCCCTCTGTTTCTCGCCCTGAGTTTCAGCCCCTCTGTTTCAGCCCCTCTGTTTCAGCCCCTCTCTGTCAGCCCCTCTGTTTCAGCCCCTCTGTTTCTCGCCCTCTGTTTCAGCCCCTCTGTTTCTCGCCCTCTGTTTCAGCCCCTCTGTTTCAGCCGCTCTGTTTCAGCCCCTCTGTTTTGGCCCCTCTGTTTCAGCCCCTCTGTTTCTCGCCCTCTGTTTCTGCGCCTCTGTTTCTCGCCCTCTTTGTCAGCCCGTCAGTTTCAGCCCCTCTGTTTCAGCCCCTCTGTTTCTCACCCTCTGTTTCAGCCCCTCTGTTTCAGCCCCTCTGTTTCAGCCCCTCTGTTTCAGCCCCTCTGTTTCTCGCCCACTGTTTCTCACCCTCTGTTTCTCGCCCTCTGTTTCAGCCCCTCTATTTTTCGCCCTCTGTTTCAGCCCCTCTGTTTCTCGCCATCTGCATCAGCCCTTCTGTTTCAGCCCTTCTGTTTCAGACCCTCTGTTTCAGCCCCTCTGTATCTCGCCCTCTGATTCTCACCCTCTGTTTCAGCCCCTCTGTTTCTCGCCCTCTGTTTCACCCACACTGTTTCAGCCCCTCTGATTCAGCCCCTCTGATTCAGCCGCTCTGTTTCTCACCCTCTGTTTCAGCCCCTCTGTTTGAGCCCTTCTGTTTCAGCCCCTCTGTTTCAGCCCCTCTGTTTCTCGCCCTCTGTTTCAGCCCCTCTGATTCAGCCCCTCTGTTTCTCGCCCTATGTTTCTGCCCCTCTGTTTCAGCCCCTCTGTTTTAGCCCCTCTGTTTCAGCCCCTCTGTTTCTCGCCCTCTGTTTCTCGCCCTCTGTTTCTTGCCCTCTGTTTCAGCCCCTCTGTTTCAGCCCCTCTGTTTCAGCCCCTCTGTTTCTCGCCCTCTGTTCAGCCGCTCTGTTTCTCGCCCTATGTTTCAGCCCCTCTCTTTCTCGCCCTCTGTTTCAGCCCCTTTGATTCAGCCCCTCTGTTTCAGCCCCTCTGATTCAGCCCCTCTGTTTCAGCCCCTCAGTTTCAGCCCCTCTGTTTCAGCCCCTCTGTTTCATCCCCTCTGTTTCTCGCCCTCTGTTTCACACCCTCTGTTTCTCGCCCTCTGTTTCAGCCCCTCTGTTTCTCGCCCTCTGTTTCAGCCCCCCTGTTTCTCGCCCTCTGTTTCAGCACCTCTGTTTCTCGCCCTCTGTTTCAGACCCTCTGTTTCAGCCCCTCTGTTTCTCGCCATCTGTTTCAACCCCTCTGTTTCTCGCCCTCTGTTTCAGCCCCTCTGTTTCTCGCCCTCTGTTTCAGCCCCGCCGATTCAGCCCCTCTGTTACTCGCCCTCTGTTTCAGCCCCTCTGTTTCTCGCCCTGAGTTTCAGCCCCTCTGTTTCAGCCCCTCTGTTTCAGCCCCTCTCTGTCAGCCCCTCTGTTTCAGCCCCTCTGTTTCTCGCCCTCTGTTTCAGCCCCTCTGTTTCTCGCCCTCTGTTTCAGCGCTTCTGTTTCAGCCGCTCTGTTTCAGCCCTTCTGTTTCGGCCCCTCTGTTTCTCGCCCTCTGTTTCAGGCCCTCTGTTTCAGCCCCTCTGTGTCAGACCCTCTGTGTCAGACCCTCTGTTTCTGCGCCTCTGTTTCTCGCCCTCTTTGTCAGCCCGTCAGTTTCAGCCCCTCTGTTTCAGCCCCTCATTCAGCCCCTCTGTTTCAGCCCCTCTGTTTCTCACCCTCTGTTTCAGCCCCTCTGTTTCTCGCCCGCTGTTTAAGCCCCTCTGTTTCTCGCCCTCTGTTTCAGACTCTGTTTCTCGCCCTCTGTTTAAGCCCCTCTGTTTTAGCCCCTCTGTTTCAACCCCTCTGTTTCAGCCCCTCTGTTTCAGCCCCTCTGTTTCTCGCCCTCTGTTTCAGCACCGCTTTTTCTCGCCCTCTGTTTCAGCCCCTCTGTTTCTCGCCCTCTGTTTCAGCCCCTCTGTTTCAGCCCCTCTGTTCCAGCCCCTCTGTTTCAGTCCCTCTGTTTCTCGCCCTCTGTTTCAGCCCCTCTGTTTCTCGCCCTATGTTTCTGCCCCTCTGTTTCAGCCCCTCTGTTTCAGCCCCTCTGTTTCAGCCCCTCTGTTTCTCGCCCTCTGTTTCATCCCCTCTGTTTCTTGCCCTCTGTTTCAGCCCCTCTGTTTCAGCCCCTCTGTTTCAGCCCCTCTGTTTCTCGCCCTCTGTTCAGCCGCTCTGTTTCTCGCCCTATGTTTCAGCCCCTCTCTTTCTCGCCCTCTGTTTCAGCCCCTCTGATTCAGCCCCTCTGTTTCAGCCCCTCTGATTCAGCCCCTCTGTTTCAGCCCCTCAGTTTCAGCCCCTCTGTTTCAACCCCTCTGTTTCATCCCCTCTGTTTCTCGCCCTCTGTTTCACACCCTCTGTTACTCGCCCTGTTTTAGCCTCTCTGTTTCTCGCCCGCTGTTTCAGCCCCCCTGTTTCTCACCCTCTGCTTCAGCCCATCTGTTTCTCGCCCTCTTTTTCAGCCCCTCTGTTTTAGCCCCTCTTTTTCAGCCCCTCTGTTTCTCGCCCTCTGTTTCAGCCCCTCTGTTTCAGCCCCTCTGTTTCAGCCCCTCTGTTTCTCGCCCTCTCTTTCAGCCCCTCTGTTTCTCTCACTCTGTTTCAGCCCCTCTGTTTCTCGCCCTCTGTTTCAGCCCCTCTGTTTCAGCCCCTCTGTTTCTCGCCCTCTGTTTCAGCCCCTCTGTTTCTCGCCCTCTGTTTCAACCCCGCTGATTCAGCCCCTCTGTTTCAGCACCTCTGAATCAGCCCCTCTAATTCAGCCCCTCTGTTTCAGCGCCTCTGTTTCAGCCCCTCTCTTTGAGCCCATCTGTTTCTCGCCCTCTGTTTCAGCCCCTCTGTTACTCGCCCTCTGTTTTAGCGCCTCTGTTTCAGCCCCTCTGTTTCAGCCCCTCTGTTTCGGCCCCTCTGTTTCTCGCCCTCTGTTTCAGCCCCTCTGTTTCAGCCCCTCTGTGTCAGCCTCTCTTTTTCTCGCACACTGTTTCAGCCCCTCTGTTTCAGCCCCTCTGTTTCTCGCCCTCTGTTACTGCGCCTCTGTTTCTCGCCCTCATTGTCAGCCCGTCAGTTTCAGCCCCTCTGATTCAGCCCCTCTGTTTCTCACCCTCTGTTTCAGAGCCTCTGTTTCAGCCCCTCTGTTTCAGCCCCTCTGTTTCTCGCCATCTGTTTCTCACCCTCTGTTTCTCGCCCTCTGTTTCAGCCCCTCTATTTTTCGCCCTCTTTTTCAGCCCTTCGGTTTCTCGCCATCTGCATCAGCCCCTCTGTTTCAGCCCTTCTGTTTCAGCCCCTCTGTTTCAGCCCCTCTGTTTCTCGCCCTCTGTTTCTCACCCTCTGTTTCAGACCCTCTGTTTCTCGCCCTCTGTTTCAACCACTCTGTTTCAGCCCCTCTGATTCAGCTCCTCTGATTCTGCCCCTCTGTTTCTCGCCCTCTGTTACAGCCCCTCTGTTTCAGCAGTTCTGTTTCAGCCCCTCTGTTTCAGCCCCTCTGTTTCTCGCCCTCTGTTTCAGTCCCTCTGTTTCTCGCCTCTGTTTCAGCCCCTCTGATTCAGCCCCTCTGTTTCTCGCCCTCTGTTTCAGCCCCTCTGTTTCTCGCCCTCTGTTTCAGTCACTCTGTTTCTCGCCCTCTGTTTCAGCCCCTCTGTTTCAGCCCCTCTGTTTCAGCCCCTCTGTTTCAGCCCCTCATTCAGCCCCTCTGTTTCAGCCCCTCTGTTTCTCACCCTCTGTTTCAGCCCCTCAGTTTCTCGCCCTCGGTTTCAGCCCCTCTGTTTCTCACCCTCTGTTTCAGACCCTGTTTCTCGCCCTCTGTTTAAGCCCCTATGTTTCAGCCCCGCTGTTTCAACCCCTCTGTTTCAGCCCCTCTGTTTCAGCCCCTCTGTTTCTCGCCCTCTGTTTCAGCACCTCTGTTTCTCGCCCTCTGTTTCAGCCCCTCTGTTTCTCGCCCTCTGTTTCAAACCCTCTGTTTCAGCCCCTCTGTTTCAGTCCCTCTGTTTCTCGACCTCTGTTTCTCGCCCTATGTTTCAGCCACTCTGTTTCTCGCCCTCTGTTTCAGCCCCTCTGTTTCAGCCCCTCTGTTTCAGCCGCTCTGTTTCTCGCCCTCTGTTTCAGCCCCTCAGTTTCAGCCCCTCTGTTTCAGCCCCTCTGTTTCATCCCCTCTGTTTCTCGCCCTCTGTTTCACACCCTCTGTTTCTCGCCCTCTGTTTCAGCCCCTCTGTTTCTCGCCCTCTGTTTCAGCCCCCCTGTTTCTCGCCCTCTGTTTCATCACCTCTGTTTCTCGCCCTCTGTTTCAGACCCTCTGTTTCAGCCCCTCTGTTTCTCGCCCTCTGTTTCAACCCCTCTGTTTCTCACCCTCTGTTTCAGCCCGTCTGTTTCTCGCCCTCTGTTTCAGCCCCGCCGATTCAGCCCCTCTGTTACTCGCCCTCTGTTTCAGCCCCTCTGTTTCTCGCCCTGAGTTTCAGCCCCTCTGTTTCAGCCCCTCTGTTTCAGCCCCTCTCTGTCAGCCCCTCTGTTTCAGCCCCTCTGTTTCTCGCCCTCTGTTTCAGCCCCTCTGTTTCTCGCCCTCTGTTTCAGCGCTTCTGTTTCAGCCGCTCTGTTTCAGCCCCTCTGTTTCGGCCCCTCTGTTTCTCGCCCTCTGTTTCAGGCCCTCTGTTTCAGCCCCTCTGTGTCAGACCCTCT
This sequence comes from Chiloscyllium punctatum, assembly GCF_047496795.1. Lineage (NCBI taxonomy): Eukaryota > Metazoa > Chordata > Chondrichthyes > Orectolobiformes > Hemiscylliidae > Chiloscyllium > Chiloscyllium punctatum. The sequence goes on from NW_027309831.1 coordinate 652,098, forward strand.
GTTTCTCGCCCTCTGTTTCAGCCCCTCTGTTTCAGCCCCTCTGTTTCTCGCCCTCTGTTTCTGCGCCTCTGTTTCTCGCCCTCTTTGTCAGCCCGTCAGTTTCAGCCCCTCTGTTTCAGCCCCTCATTCAGCCCCTCTGTTTCAGCCCCTCTGTTTCTCACCCTCTGTTTCAGCCCCTCTGTTTCTCGCCCGCTGTTTAAGCCCCTCTGTTTCTCGCCCTCTGTTTCAGACTCTGTTTCTCGCCCTCTGTTTAAGCCCCTCTGTTTTAGCCCCTCTGTTTCAACCCCTCTGTTTCAGCCCCTCTGTTTCAGCCCCTCTGTTTCTCGCCCTCTGTTTCAGCACCGCTTTTTCTCGCCCTCTGTTTCAGCCCCTCTGTTTCTCGCCCTCTGTTTCAGCCCCTCTGTTTCAGCCCCTCTGTTCCAGCCCCTCTGTTTCAGTCCCTCTGTTTCTCGCCCTCTGTTTCAGTCCCTCTGTTTCTCGCCTCTGTTTCAGCCCCTCTGATTCAGCCCCTCTGTTTCTCGCCCTCTGTTACAGCCCCTCTGTTTCAGCCGTTCTGTTTCAGCCCCTCTGTTTCAGCCCCTCTGTTTATCGCCCTCTGTTTCAGTCCCTCTGTTTCTCGCCTCTGTTTCAGCCCCTCTGATTCAGCCCCTCTGTTTCTCGCCCTCTGTTTCAGTCACTCTGTTTCTCGCCCTCTGTTTCAGCCCCTCTGTTTCAGCCCGTCTGTTTCAGCCCCTCTGTTTCAGCCCCTCTGTTTCTCGCCCTCTGTTTCAGCCCCTCTGTTTCTCACCCTCTGTTTCAGCCCCTCAGTTTCTCGCCCTCGGTTTCAGCCCCTCTGTTTCTCACCCTCTGTTTCAGACCCTGTTTCTCGCCCTCTGTTTAAGCCCCTATGTTTCAGCCCCGCTGTTTCAAACCCTCTGTTTCAGCCCCTCTGTTTCAGCCCCTCTGTTTCTCGCCCTCTGTTTCAGCACCTCTGTTTCTCACCCGCTGTTTCAGCCCCTCTGTTTCTCGCCCTCTGTTTCAGCCCCTCTGTTTCAGCCCCTCTGTTTCAGTCCCTCTGTTTCTCGACCTCTGTTTCTCGCCCTCTGTTTCAGCCCCTCTGTTTCTCGCACGCTGTTTCAGCCCCTCTGTTTCAGCCCCTCTGTTTCAGCCCCTCTGTTTCAGCCCCTCTGTTTCTCGCCCTCTGTTTCAGCTCCTTTGTTTCTCGCCCTCTGTTTCAGCTCCTCTGTTTCTCGCCCTCTTTCTCAGCCTCTCAGTTTCAGTCCCTCTGTTTCGGCCCCTCTGTTTCTCGCCCTCAGTTTCAGCCCCTCTGTTTCAGCCCCTCTGTGTCAGCCCCTCTGTTTCTCGCCCTCTGTTTCAGCCCCACTGTTTCAGCCCCTCTGTTTCTCGCCCTCTGTTTCTGCGCCTCTGTTTCTCGCCCTCTTGGTCAGCCTGTCAGATTCAGCCCCTCTGTTTCAGCCCCTCTGTTTCAGCCCCTCTGTTTCAGCCCCTCTGTTTCTCGCCCTCTGTTTCTCACCCTCTGTTTCTCGCCCTCTGTTTCAGCCCCTCTATTTTTCGCCCTCTGTTTCAGCCCCTCTGTTTGTCGCCATCTGCATCAGCCCCACTGTTTCAGCCCTTCTGTTTCAGCCCCTTTGTTTCAGTCCCTTTGTTTCTCGCCTTCTGTTTCTCACCCTCTGTTTCAGGCCCTCTGTATCTCGCCCTCTGTTTCAGCCACTCTGTTTCAGCCCCTCTGATTCAGCCCCTCTGATGCAGCCCCTCTGTTTCTCGAACTCTGTTTCAGCCCCTCTGTTTCAGCCCTTCTGTTTCAGCCCCTCTGTTTCAGCCCCTCTGTTTCTCGCCCTCTGTATCAGCCCCTCTGTTTCTCGCCCTCTGTTTCAGCCCCACTGATTCAGCCCCTCTGTTTCTCACCCTCTTTTTGAGCCCCTCTGTATCTCGCCCTCTGTTTCAGCCCCTCTGTTTCTCGCCCTCTGTTTCAGCCCCTCTGTTTCAGCCCCTCATTCAGCACCTCTGTTTCAGCCCCTCTGTTTCTCACCCTCTGTTTCAGCCCCTCTGTTTCTCGCCCTCTGTTTCAGTCCCTCTGTTTCTCGCCCTCTGTTTCAGACTCTCTTTCTCGCCCTCTGTTTAAGCCCCTCTGTTTCAGCCCCTCCCTTTCAACCCCTCTGTTTCAGCCCCTCTGTTTCAGACCCTCTGTTTCTCGCCCTCTGTTTCAGCCCCTCTGTTTCTTGCCCTCTGTTTCAGCCCCTCTGTTTCTCGCCCTCTGTTTCAGCCCCTCTGTTTCATTCCCTCTGTTTCTCGACCTGTTTCCGCCCTCTGTTTCAGCCCCTCTGTTTCTCGCCCTCTGTTTCAGCCCCTCTGTTTCTCGTCCTATGTTTCAGCCTCTCTGTTTCAGTCCCTCTGTTTCAGCCCCTCTGTTTCAGCCCCTCTGTTTCTCGCCCTCTGTTTCAGCCCCTCTGTTTCTCACCCTCTGTTTCAGCCCCTCTGTTTCAGCCCCTCTGTTTCTCGCCCTCTGTTTCAGCCCCTCTGATTCAGCCCCTCTGTTTCTCGCCCTCTGTTTCAGGCCCTCTGTTTCTCGCCCTCTGTTTCAGCCCCTCTGTTTCTCGAGCTCTGTTTCAGCCCCTCTGTTTCTCGCCCTTAGTTTCAGCCCCTCTGTTTCAGCCCCTCTGTTTCAGCCCCTCTCTGTCAGCCCCTCTGTTTCAGCCCCTCTGTTTCTCGCCCTCTGTTTCAGCCTCTCTGTTTCTCGCCCTCTGTTTCAGCCCCTCTGTTTCAGTCCCTCTGTTTCTCGACCTCTGTTTCTCGCCCTCTGTTTCAGCCCCTCTGTTTCTCGCCCTCTGTTTCAGCCCCTCTGTTTCTCGCCCTATGTTTCAGCCCCTCTGTTTCAGCCCCTCTGTTTCAGCCCCTCTGTTTCAGCCCCTCTGTTTCTCGCCCTCTGTTTCAGCCCCTCTGTTTCAGCCCCTCTGTTTCAGCCCCTCATTCAGCACCTCTGTTTCAGCCCCTCTGTTTCTCACCCTCTGTTTCAGCCCCTCTGTTTCTCGCCCTCTGTTTCAGTCCCTCTGTTTCTCGCCCTCTGTTTCAGACTCTCTTTCTCGCCCTATGTTTAAGCCCCTCTGTTTCAGCCCCTCTGTTTCAACCCCTCTGTTTCAGCCCCTCTGTTTCAGACCCTCTGTTTCTCGCCCTCTGTTTCAGCCCCTCTGTTTCTTGCCCTCTGTTTCAGCCCCTCTGTTTCTCGCCCTCTGTTTCAGCCCCTCTGTTTCATTCCCTCTGTTTCTCGACCTGTTTCCGCCCTCTGTTTTAGCCCCTCTGTTTCTCGCCCTCTGTTTCAGCACCTCTGTTTCTCGCCCTCTGTTTCAGCCCCTCTGTTTCTCGCCCTCTGTTTCAGCCCCTCTGTTTCAGCCCCTCTGTTTCAGTCCCTCTGTTTCTCGACCTCTGTTTCTCGCCCTCTGTTTCAGCCCCACTGTTTCTCGCCCTATGTTTCAGCCCCTCTGTTTCAGCCCCTCTGTTTCAGCCCCTCTGTTTCAGCCCCTCTGTTTCTCGCCCTCTGTTTCAGCTCCTTTGTTTCTCGCCCTCTGTTTCAGCTCCTCTGTTTCTCGCCCTCTTTCTCAGCCTCTCAGTTTCAGTCCCTCTGTTTCGGCCCCTCTGTTTCTCGCCCTCAGTTTCAGCCCCTCTGTTTCAGCCCCTCTGTGTCAGCCCCTCTGTTTCTCGCCCTCTGTTTCAGCCCCACTGTTTCAGCCCCTCTGTTTCTCGCCCTCTGTTTCTGCGCCTCTGTTTCTCGCCCTCTTGGTCAGCCCGTCAGATTCAGCCCCTCTGTTTCAGCGCCTCTGTTCCTCGCCCTCTGATTCAGCCTCTCTGTTTCTCACTCTCTATTTCAGCCCCTCTGTTTCAGCCCCTCTGTTTCAGCCCCTCTGTTTCAGCCCCTCTGAATCTCGCCCTCTGTTTCTCACCCTCTGTTTCTCGCCCTCTGTTTCAGCCCCTCTATTTTTCGCCCTCTGTTTCAGCCCCTCTGTTTGTCGCCATCTGCATCAGCCCCTCTGTTTCAGCCCTTCTGTTTCAGCCCCTTTGTTTCAGTCCCTCTGTTTCTCGCCCTCTGTTTCTCACCCTCTGTTTCAGGCCCTCTGTATCTCGCCCTCTGTTTCAGCCACTCTGTTTCAGCCCCTCTGATTCAGCCCCTCTGATTCAGCCCCTCTGTTTCTCGAACTCTGTTTCAGCCCCTCTGTTTCAGCCCTTCTGTTTCAGCCCCTCTGTTTCAGCCCCTCTGTTTCTCGCCCTCTGTATCAGCCCCTCTGTTTCTCGCCCTCTGTTTCAGCCCCTCTGATTCAGCCCCTCTGTTTCTCGCCCTCTTTTTGAGCCCCTCTGTATCTCGCCCTCTGTTTCAGCCCCTCTGTTTCTCGCCCTCTGTTTCAGCCCCTCTGTTTCAGCCCCTCTGTTTCAGCCACTCATTCAGCACCTCTGTTTCAGCCCCTCTATTTCTCACCCTCTGTTTCAGCCCCTCTGTTTCATCCCCTCTGTTTCAGTCCCTCTGTTTCTCGCCCTCTGTTTCAGACTCTCTTTCTCGCCCTCTGTTTAAGCCCCTCTGTTTCAGCCCCTCTGTTTCAACCCCTCTGTTTCAGCCCCTCTGTTTCAGACCCTCTGTTTCTCGCCCTCTGATTCAGCCCCTCTGTTTCTTGCCCTCTGTTTCAGCCCCTCTGTTTATCGCCCTCTGTTTCAGACCCACTATTTTTCGCCCTCTGTTTCAGCCCCTCTGTTTGTCGCCATCTGCATCAGCCCCTCTGTTTCAGCCCTTCTGTTTCAGCCCCTCTGTTTCAGCCCCTCTGTTTCTCGCCCTCTGTTTCTCACCCTCTGTTTCAGGCCCTCTGTATCTCGCCCTCTGTTTCAGCCACTCTGTTTCAGCCCCTCTGATTCAGCCCCTCTGATTCAGCCCCTCTGTTTCTCGAACTCTGTTTCAGCCCCTCTGTTTCAGCCCTTCTGTTTCAGCCCCTCTGTTTCAGCCCCTCTGTTTCTCGCCCTCTGTATCAGCCCCTCTGTTTCTCGGCCTCTGTTTCAGCCCCTCTGTTTCAGCCCCTCTGTTTCAGCCCCTCATTCAGCACCTCTGTTTCAGCCCCTCTGTTTCTCACCCTCTGTTTCAGCCCCTCTGTTTCTCGCCCTCTGTTTCAGCCACTCTGTTTCTCGCCCTCTGTTTCAGACTCTCTTTCTCGCCCTCTGTTTCAGCCCCTCTGTTTCAGCCCCTCTGTTTCAACCCCTCTGTTTCAGCCCCTCTGTTTCAGACCCTCTGTTTCTCGCTCTCTGTTTCAGCCCCTCTGTTTCTTGCCCTCTGTTTCAGCCCCTCTGTTTCTCGCCCTCTGTTTCAGCCCCTCTGTTTCATTCCCTCTGTTTCTCGACCTGTTTCCGCCCTCTGTTTCAGCCCCTCTGTTTCTCGCCCTCTGTTTCAGCCCCTCTGTTTCTCGTCCTATGTTTCAGCCTCTCTGTTTCAGTCCCTCTGTTTCAGCCCCTCTGTTTCAGCCCCTCTGTTTCTCGCCCTTTGTTTCAGCCCCTCAGTTTCAGCCCCTCTGTTTCTCGCACTCTGTTTCATCCCCTCTGTTTCTCGCCCTCTGTTTCAGCCCCTCTGATTCAGCCCCTCTGTTTCTCGCCCTCTGTTTCAGGCCCTCTGTTTCTCGCCCTCTGTTTCAGCCCCTCTGTTTCTCACCCTCTGTTTCAGCCCCTCTGTTTCAGCCCCTCTGTTTCTCGCCCTCTGTTTCAGCCCCTCTGATTCAGCCCTTCTGTTTCTCGCCCTCTGTTTCAGGCCCTCTGTTTCTCGCCCTCTGTTTCAGCCCCTCTGTTTCTCGCCCTCTGTTTCAGCCCCTCTCATTCTCGCCCTTAGTTTCAGCCCCTCTGTTTCAGCCCCTCTGTTTCAGCCCCTCTCTGTCAGCCCTTCTGTTTCAGCCCCTCTGTTTCTCGCCCTCTGTTTCAGCCCCTCTGTTTCTCGCCCACTGTTTCAGCGCCTCTGTTTCAGCCCCTCTGTTTCAGCCCCTCTGTTTCGGCCCCACTGTTTCTCGCCCTCTGTTTCAGCCCCTCTGTTTCAGCCCCTCTGTTTCTCGCCCTCTGTTTCTGCTCCTCTGTTTCTCGCCCTCTTTGTCAGCCCGTCAGTTTCAGCCCCCCGTTTCAGCCCCTCTGTTTCTCGCCGTCTGATTCAGCCCCTCTGTTTCAGCCCCTCTGTTTCAGCCCCTCTGTTTCTCGCCCACTGTTTCTCACCCTCTGTTTCTCGCCCTCTGTTTCAGCCCCTCTATTTTTCGCCCTCTATTTCAGCCCCTCTGTTTCTCGCCATCTGCATCAGCACTTCTGTTTCAGCCCTTCTGTTTCAGCCCCTCTGTTTCAGCCCCTCTGTTTCTCGCCCTCTGTTTCTCACCCTCTGTTTCAGCCCCCCTGTTTCTCGCCCTCTGTTTCACCCAGTCTGTTTCAGTCCCTCTGATTCAGCCCCTCTGATTCAGCCCCTCTGTTTCTCGCCCTCTGTTTCAGCCCCTCTGTTTCAGCCCTTCTGTTTCAGCCCCTCTGTTTCAGCCCCTCTGTTTCTCGCCCTCTGTTTCAGCCCCTCTGTTTCTCGCCCTCTATTTCAGCCCCTCTGATTCAGCCCCTCTGTTTCTCGCCGTCTGTTTCAGCCCCTCTGTTTCTCGCCCTCTGTTTCAGCCACTCTGTTTCTCGCCCTCTGATTCAGCCCCTCTGTTTCAGCCCCTCTGTTTCAGCCCCTCTGTTTCAGCCCCTCATTCAGTCCCCTCTGTTTCAGCCCCTCTGTTTCTCACCCTCTGTTTCAGCCCCTCTGTTTCTCGCCTGCTGTTTAAGCCCCTCTGTTTCTCGCCCTCTGTTTCAGACCCTGTTTCTCGCACTCTGTTTAAGCCCCTCTGTCTTAGCCCCTCTGTTTCAACCTCTCTGTTTCAGCCCCTCTGTTTCAGCCCCTCTGTTTCTCGCCCTCTGTTTCAGCACCTCTGTTTCTCGCCCTCTGTTTCAGCCCCTCTGTTTCTCGCCCTCTGTTTCAGCCCCTCTGTTTCAGCCCCTCTGTTTCAGCCCCTTAGTTTCAGTCCCTCTGTTTCTCGCCCTCTGTTTCAGCCCGTCTGTTTCTCGCCCTATGTTTCAGCCCCTCTGTTTCAGCCCCTCTGTTTCAGCCCCTCTGTTTCAGCCCCTCTGTTTCTCGCCCTCTGTTTCAGCCCCTCTGTTTCTTGCCCTCTGTTTCAGCCCCTCTGTTTCAGCCCCTCTGTTTCTGCCCCTCTGTTTCAGCCCCTCTGTTTCTCGCCCTCTGTTCAGCCGCCCTGTTTCTCGCCCTATGTTTCAGCCCCTCTGTTTCTCGCCCTCTGTTTTAGCTCCTCTGATTCAGCCCCTCTGTTTCAGCCCCTCTGAATCAGCCCCTCTGTTTCAGCCCCTCAGTTTTAGCCCCTCTGTTTCAGCCCCTCTGTTTCAGCCCCTCTGATTCAGCCCCTCTGTTTCAGCCCCTCAGTTTCAGCCCCTCTGTTTCAGACCCTCTGTTTCGTCCCCTCTGTTTCTCGCCCTCTGTTTCTCACCCTCTGTTTTTCGCTCTCTGTTTCAACCCCTCTGTTTCTCGCCCGCTGTTTCAGCCACCCTGTTTCTCGCCCTCTGCTTCAGCCCATCTGTAACTCGCCCTCTTTTTCAGCCCCTCTGTTTTAACCCCTCTGTTTCAGCCCCTCTGTTTCAGCACCTCTGAATCAGCCCCTCTGATTCAGCCCCTCTGTTTCAGCCCCTCTGTTTCAGCCCCTCTGTTTCTCGCCCTCTGTTTCAGCCCCTCTGTTTCTCGCCCTCTGTTTCATCCCCTCTGTTTCTCGCCCTCTGTTTCAGCACCTCTGTTTCTCGCCCTCTGTTTCAGCCCCTCTGTTTCTCGCCCTCTGTTTCATCCCCTCTGTTTCTCGCCCTCTGTTTCAGCACCTCTGTTTCTCGCCCTCTGTTTCAGCACCTCTGTTTCAGCCCCTCTGTTTCTCGCCCTCTGTTTCAACCCCTCTGTTTCTCGCACTCTGTTTCAGCCCCTCTGTTTCTCGCCCTCTGTTTCAGCCCCGCTGATTCAGCCCCTCTGTTTCAGCACCTCTGAATCAGCCCCTCTGCTTCTCGCCCTCTGTTTCAGCCCCTCTATTTCTCGCCCTCTGTTTCAGCGCCTCTGTTTCAGCCCCTCTGTTTCAGGCCCTCTGTTTCAGCCCCTCTCTTTCTCGCCCTCTGTTTCAGCCCCTCTGTTTCTCACCCTCTGTTTTAGCCCCTCTGTTTCAGCCGCTCTGTTTCTCGCCCTCTGTTTCAGACCCTCTGATTCAGCCCCTCTGTTTCTCGCCCTCTGTTTCAGGCCCTATGTTTCTCGCCCTCTGTTTCAGCCCCTCTGTTTCTCACCCTCTATTTCAGCCCCTCTGTTTCAGCCCCTCTGTTTCTCGCCCTCTGTTTCAGCCCCTCTGATTCAGCCCCTCTCTTTCTCGCCCTCTGTTTCAGGCCCTCTGTTTCTCGCCCTCTGTTTCAGCCCCTCTGTTTCTCGCCCTCTGTTTCAGCCCCTCTCTTTCTTGCCCTTAGTTTCAGCCCCTCTGTTTCAGCCCCTCTGTTTCAGCCCCTCTCTGTCAGCCCCTCTGTTTCAGCCCCTCTGTTTCTCGCCCTCTGTTTCAGCCCCTCTGTTTCTCGCCCTCTGTTTCAGCGCCTCTGTTTCAGCCGCTCTGTTTCAGCCCCTCTGTTTCGGCCCCTCTGTTTCTCGCCCTCTGTTTCAGGCCCTCTGTTTCAGCCCCTCTGTGTTAGACCCTCTGTTTCTCGCCCTCTGTTTCAGCCACTCTGTTTCAGCCCCTCTGTTTCTCGCCCTCTGTTTCAGCCCCTCTCTGTCAGCCCCTCTGTTTCAGCCCCTCTGTTTCTCGCCCTCTGATTCACCCCCTCTGTTTCTCACCCTCTGTTTCAGCCCCTGTGTTTCAGCCCCTCAGTTTCAGCCCCTCTGTTTCAGCCCCTCTGTTTCACGCCCACTGTTTCTCACCCTCTGTTTCTCGCCCTCTGTTTCAGCCCCTCTATTTTTCGCCCTCTGTTTCACCCACTCTGTTTCAGCCCGTCTGATTCAGCCCCTCTGATTCAGCCCCTCTGTTTCTCGCCCTCTGTTTCAGCCCCTCTGTTTGAGCCCTTCTGTTTCAGCCCCTCTGTTTCAGCCCCTCTGTTTCTCGCCCTCTGTTTCAGCCCCTCTGTTTCTCGCCCTCTGTTTCAGCCCCTCTGATTCAGCCCCTCTGTTTCTGGCCCTCTGTTTCAGCCCCTCTGTTTCTCGCCTTCTGTTTCAGCCACTCTGTTCCTCGCCCTCTGTTTCAGCCCCTCTGTTTCAGCCCTTCTGTTTCAGCCCCTCTGTTTCAGCCCCTCATTCAGCCCCTCTGTTTCAGCCCCTCTGTTTCTCACCCTCTGTTTCAGCCCCTCTGTTTCGCGCCCGCTGTTTAAGCCCCTCTGTTTCTTGCCCTCTGTTTCAGACCCTGTTTCTCGCCCTCTGTTTAAGCCCCTCTGTTTTAGCCCCTCTGTTTCAACCCCTCTGTTTCAGCCCCTCTGTTTCAGCCCCTCTGTTTCTCGCCCTCTGTTTCAGCACCTCTTTTTCTCGCCCTCTGTTTCAGCCACTCTGTTTCTCGCCCTCTGTTTCAGCCCCTCTGTTTCAGCCCCTCTGTTCCAGCCCCTCTGTTTCAGTCCCTCTGTTTCTCGCCCTCTGTTTCAGCCCCTCTGTTTCTCGCCCTATGTTTCAGCCCCTCTGTTTCAGCCCCTCATTTTCAGCCCCTCTGTTTCATCCCCTCTGTTTCTCGCCCTCTGTTTCAGCCCCTCTGTTTCTTGCCCTCTGTTTCAGCCCCTCTGTTTCAGCTCCACTGTTTCAGCCCCTCTGTTTCAGCCCCTCTATTTCTCGCCCTCTGTTCAGCCGCTCTGTTTCTCGCCCTATGTTTCAGCCCCTCTGTTTCTCGCCCTCCGTTTCAGCCCCTCTGATTCAGCCCCTCTGTTTCAGCCCCTCTGATTCAGCCCCTCTGTTTCAGCCCCTAAGTTTCATCCCCTCTGTTTCTCGCCCACTGTTTCTCACCCTCTGTTTCTCGCCCTCTGTTTCAGCCCCTCTGTTTCTCGCCCGCTGTTTCAACCCCCCTGTTTCTCGCCCTCTGCTTCAGCCCATCTGTTTCTCGCCCTCTTTTTCAGCCCCTCTGTTTTAGCCCCTCTGTTTCAGCCCCTCTGTTTCTCGCCCTCTGTTTCAGCCCCTCTGTTTCTCGCCCTCTGTTTCAGCCCCTCTGTTTCAGCCCCTCTGTTTCAGCCCCTCTATTTCTCGCCCTCTGTTTCAGCCCGTCTGTTTCTCGCCCTCTGTTTCAGTCCCTCTGTTTCTCGCCCTCTGTTTCAGCCCCTCTGTTTCAGCCCCTCTGTTTCTCGCCCTCTGTTTCAGCCCCTCTGTTTCTCGCCCTCTGTTTCAGCCCCGCTGATTCAGACCCTCTGTTTCAGCACCTCTGAATCAGCCCCTCTAATTCAGCCCCTCTGTTTCAGCCCCTCTGTTTCAGCCCCTCTGTTTCAGCCCCTCTGTTTCTCGCCCTCTGTTTCAGCCCCTCTGTTACTCGCCCTCTGTTTCTCACCCTCTGTTTCTCGCCCTCTGTTTCAGCACCTCTATTTTTCGCCCTCTATTTCAGCCCCTCTGTTTCTCGCCATCTGCATCAGCCCTTCTGTTTCAGCCCTTCTGTTTCAGCCCCTCTGTTTCAGCCCCTCTGTTTCTCGCCCTCTGTTTCTCACCCTCTGTTTCAGCCCCCCTGTTTCTCGCCCTCTGTTTCACCCAGTCTGTTTCAGTCCCTCTGATTCAGTCCCTCTGATTCAGCCCCTCTGTTTCTCGCCCTCTGTTTCAGCTCCTCTGTTTCAGCCCTTCTGTTTCAGCCCCTATGTTTCAGCCCCTCTGTTTCTCGCCCTCTGTTTCAGCCCCTCTGTTTCAGCCCCTCTGTTTCAGCCCCTCTGTTTCTCGCCCACTGTTTCTCACCCTCTGTTTCTCGCCCTCTGTTTCAGCCCCTCTATTTTTCGCCCTCTATTTCAGCCCCTCTGTTTCTCGCCATCTGCATCAGCCCTTCTGTTTCAGCCCTTCTGTTTCAGCCCCTATGTTTCAGCCCCTCTGTTTCTCGCCCTCTGTTTCTCACCCTCTGTTTCAGCCCCCCTGTTTCTCGCCCTCTGTTTCACCCAGTCTGTTTCAGTCCCTCTGATTCAGCCCCTCTGATTCAGCCCCTCTGTTTCTCGCCCTCTGTTTCAGCCCCTCTGTTTCAGCCCTTCTGTTTCAGCCCCTCTGTTTCAGCCCCTCTGTTTCTCGCCCTCTGTTTCAGCCCCTCTGTTTCTCGCCCTCTGATTCAGCCCCTCTGATTCAGCCCCTCTGTTTCTCGCCGTCTGTTTCAGCCCCTCTGTTTCTCGCCCTCTGTTTCAGCCACTCTGTTTCTCGCCCTCTGTTTCAGCCCCTCTGTTTCAGCCCCTCTGTTTCAGCCCCTCTGTTTCAGCCCCTCATTCAGTCCCCTCTATTTCAGCCCCTCTGTTTCTCACCCTCTGTTTCAGCCCCTCTGTTTCTCGCCTGCTGTTTAAGCCCCTCTGTTTCTCGCCCTCTGTTTCAGACCCTGTTTCTCGGCCTCTGTTTAAGCCCCTCTGTCTTAGCCCCTCTGTTTCAACCTCTCTGTTTCAGCCCCTCTGTTTCAGCCCCTCTGTTTCTCGCCCTCTGTTTCAGCACCTCTGTTTCTCGCCCTCTGTTTCAGCCCCTCTGTTTCTCGCCCTCTGTTTCAGCCCCTCTGTTTCAGCCCCTCTGTTTCAGTCCCTTAGTTTCAGTCCCTCTGTTTCTCGCCCTCTGTTTCAGCCCCTCTGTTTCTCGCCCTATGTTTCAGCCCCTCTGTTTCAGCCCCTCTGTTTCAGCCCCTCTGTTTCAGCCCCTCTGTTTCTCGCCCTCTGTTTCAGCCCCTCTGTTTCTTGCCCTCTGTTTCAGCCCCTCTGTTTCTGCCCCTCTGTTTCAGCCCCTCTGTTTCTCGCCCTCTGTTCAGCCGCCCTGTTTCTCGCCCTATGTTTCAGCCCCTCTGTTTCTCGCCCTCTGTTTCAGCTCCTCTGATTCAGCCCCTCTGTTTCAGCCCCTCTGAATCAGCCCCTCTGTTTCAGCCCCTCAGTTTTAGCCCCTCTGTTTCAGCCCCTCTGTTTCAGCCCCTCTGATTCAGCCCCTCTGTTTCAGCCCCTCAGTTTCAGCCCCTCTGTTTCAGACCCTCTGTTTCATCCCCTCTGTTTCTCGCCCTCTGTTTCTCACCCACTGTTTTTTGCCCTCTGTTTCAACCCCTCTGTTTCTCGCCCGCTGTTTCAGCCCCCCTGTTTCTCGCCCTCTGCTTCAGCCCATCTGTTTCTCGCCCTCTTTTTCAGCCCCTCTGTTTTAGCCCCTCTGTTTCAGCCCCTCTGTTTCAGCACCTCTGTTTCAGCCCCTCAGTTTCTCGACCTCTGTTTCACACCCTCTGTTTCAGCCCCTCTGTTTCTCGCCCTCTGTTTCAGCCACTCTGTTTCAGCCCCTCTGATTCAGCCCCTCTGATTCAGCCCCTTTGTTTCTCGCCATCTGTTTCAGCCCCTCTGTTTCAACCCTTCTGTTTCAGCACCTCTGTTTCAGCCCCTCTGTTTCTCGCCCGCTGTTTCAGCCCCCCTGTTTCTCGCCCTCTGCTTCAGCCCATCTGTTTCTTGCCCTTTTTTTTGCAGCCCCTCTGTTTTAGCCCCTCAGTTTCAGCCCCTCTGTTTCTCGCCCTCTGTTTCAGCCCCTCTGTTTCTCGCACTCTGTTTCAGCCCCTCTGTTTCAGCCCCTCTGTTTCAGCCCCTCTGTTTCTCGCCCTCTGTTTCAGCCCCTCTGTTTCTCGCCCTCTGTTTCAGTCCCTCTGTTTCTCGCCCTCTGTTTCAGCCCCTCTGTTTCAGCCCCTCTGTTTCTCGCCCTCTGTTTCAGCCCCTCTGTTTCTCGCCCTCTGTTTCAGCCCCGCTGATTCAGACCCTCTGTTTCAGCACCTCTGAATCAGCCCCTCTAATTCAGCCCCTCTGTTTCAGCCCCTCTGTTTCAGCCCCTCTGTTTCAGCCCCTCTGTTTCTCGCCCTCTGTTTCAGCCCCTCTGTTACTCGCCCTCTGTTTCAGCGCCTCTGTTTCAGCCCCTCTGTTTCAGCCCCTCTGTTTCGGCCCCTCTGTTTCTCGCCCTCTGTTTCAGCCCCTCTGTTTCAGCCCCTCTGTTTCTCGCCCTCTGTTTCAGCTCCTTTGTTTCTCGCCCTCTGTTTCAGCTCCTCTGTTTCTCGCCCTCTTTCTCAGCCTCTCAGTTTCAGTCCCTCTGTTTCGGCCCCAATGTTTCTCGCCCTCAGTTTCAGCCCCTCTGTTTCAGCCCCATTGTGTCAGCCCCTCTGTTTCTCGCCCTCTGTTTCAGCCCCACTGTTTCAGCCCCTCTGTTTCTCGCCCTCTGTTTCTGCGCCTCTGTTTCTCGCCCTCTTGGTCAGCCCGTCTGATTCAGCCCCTCTGTTTCAGCGCCTCTGTTCCTCGCCCTCTGATTCAGCCTCTCTGTTTCTCACTCTCTATTTCAGCCCCTCTGTTTCAGCCCCTCTGTTTCAGCCCCTCTGTTTCAGCCCCTCTGTTTCTCGCCCTCTGTTTCTCACCCTCTGTTTCTCGCCCTCTGTTTCAGCCCCTCTATTTTTCGCCCTCTGTTTCAGCCCCTCTGTTTGTCGCCATCTGCATCAGCCCCTCTGTTTCAGCCCTTCTGTTTCAGCCCCTCTGTTTCAGTCCCTCTGTTTCTCGACCTCTGTTTCTCACCCTCTGTTTCAGCCCCTCTGTTTCTCGCCCTCTGTTTCAGCCCCTCTGTTTCTCGCCCTATGTTTCAGCCCCTCTGTTTCAGCCCCTCTGTTTAAGCCCCTCTGTTTCAGCCCCTCTGTTTCTCGCCCTCTGTTTCAGCTCCTTTGTTTCTCGCCCTCTGTTTCAGCTCCTCTGTTTCTCGCCCTCTTTCTCAGCCTCTCAGTTTCAGTCCCTCTGTTTCGGCCCCTCTGTTTCTCACCCTCAGTTTCAGCCCCTCTCTTTCAGCCCCTCTGTGTCAGCCCCTCTGTTTCTCGCCCTCTGTTTCAGCCCCACTGTTTCAGCCCCTCTGTTTCTCGCCCTCTGTTTCTGCGCCTCTGTTTCTCGCCCTCTTGGTCAGCCCGTCAGATTCAGCCCCTCTGTTTCAGCGCCTCTGTTCCTCGCCCTCTGATTCAGCCTCTCTGTTTCTCACTCTCTATTTCAGCCCCTCTGTTTCAGCCCCTCTGTTTCAGCCCCTCTGAATCTCGCCCTCTGTTTCTCAACCTCTGTTTCTCGCCCTCTGTTTCAGCCCCTCTATTTTTCGCCCTCTGTTTCAGCCCCTCTGTTTGTCGCCATCTGCATCAGCCCCTCTGTTTCAGCCCTTCTGTTTCAGCCCCTTTGTTTCAGTCCCTCTGTTTCTCGGCCTCTGTTTCTCACCATCTGTTTCAGGCCCTCTGTATCTCGCCCTCTGTTTCAGCCACTCTGTTTCAGCCCCTCTGATTCAGCCCCTCTGATTCAGCCCCTCTGTTTCTCGAACTCTGTTTCAGCCCCTCTGTTTCAGCCCTTCTGTTTCAGCCCCTCTGTTTCAGCCCCTCTGTTTCTCTCCCTCTGTATCAGCCCCTCTGTTTCTCGCCCTCTGTTTCAGCCCCTCTGATTCAGCCCCTCTGTTTCTCGCCCTCTTTTTGAGCCCCTCTGTATCTCGCCCTCTGTTTCAGCCCCTCTGTTTCTCGCCCTCTGTTTCAGCCCCTCTGTTTCAGCCCCTCTGTTTCCGCCCCTCATTCAGCACCTCTGTTTCAGCCCCTCTGTTTCTCACCCTCTGTTTCAGCCCCTCTGTTTCTCGCCCTCTGTTTCAGTCCCTCTGTTTCTCGCCCTCTGTTTCAGACTCTCTTTCTCGCCCTCTGTTTAAGCCCCTCTGTTTCAGCCCCTCTGTTTCAACCCCTCTGTTTCAGCCCCTCTGTTTCAGACCCTCTGTTTCTCGCCCTCTGATTCAGCCCCTCTGTTTCTTGCCCTCTGTTTCAGCCCCTCTGTTTCTCGCCCTCTGTTTCAGCCGCTCTGTTTCATTCCCTCTGTTTCTCGACTTGTTTCCGCCCTCTGTTTCAGCCCCTCTGTTTCTCGCCCTCTGTTTCAGCCCCTCTGTTTCTCGTCCTATGTTTCAGCTTCTCTGTGTCAGTCCCTCTGTTTCTCGCCCTCTGCATCAGCCCCTCTGTTTCAGCCCGTCTCTTTCAGCCCCTCTGTTTCAGCCACTCTGTTTCAGCCCCTCTGTTTCTCGCCCTCTGTTTCAGCCCCTCTGTTTCTCACCCTCTGTTTCAGCCCCTCTGTTTCAGCCCCTCTGTTTCTCGCCCTCTGTTTCAGCCCCTCTGATTCAGCCCCTCTGTTACTCGCCCTCTTTTTCAGGCCCTCCGTTTCTCGCCCTCTGTTTCAGCCCCTCTGTTTCTCGCCCTCTGTTTCAGCCCCTCTGTTTCTCGCCCTTAGTTTCAGCCCCTCTGTTTCTCGCCCTCTGTTTCAGCCCCTCTCTGTCAGCCCCTCTGTTTCAGCCCCTCTGTTTCTCGCCCTCTGTTTCAGCCCATCTGTTTCTCGCCCTCTGTTTCAGCCCCTCTGTTTCAGTCCCTCTGTATCTCGACCTCTGTTTCTCGCCCTCTGTTTCAGCCCCTCTGTTTCTCGCCCTATGTTTCAGCCCCTCTGTTTCAGCCCCTCTGTTTCAGCCCCTCTGTTTCTCGCCCTCTGTTTCAGCTCCTTTGTTTCTCGCCCTCTGTTTCAGCTCCTCTGTTTCTCACCCTCTTTCTCCGCCTCTCAGTTTCAGTCCCTCTGTTTCGGCCCCTCTGTTTCTCGCCCTCAGTTTCAGCCCCTCTGTTTCAGCCCCTCTGTTTCTAGCCCTCTGTTTCTCACCCTCTGTTTCTCGCCCTCTGTTTCAGACCCACTATTTTTCGCCCTCTGTTTCAGCCCCTCTGTTTGTCGCCATCTGCATCAGCCCCTCTGTTTCAGCCCTTCTGTTTCAGCCCCTCTGTTTCAGTCCCTCTGTTTCTCGCCCTCTGTTTCTCACCCTCTGTTTCAGGCCCTCTGTATCTCGCCCTCTGTTTCAGCCACTCTGTTTCAGCCCCTCTGATTCAGCCCCTCTGATTCAGCCCCTCTGTTTCTCGAACTCTGTTTCAGCCCCTCTGTTTCAGCCCTTCTGTTTCAGCCCCTCTGTTTCAGCCCCTCTGTTTCTCGCCCTCTGTATCAGCCCCTCTGTTTCTCGCCCTCTGTTTCAGCCCCTCTGTTTCTCGCCCTTAGTTTCAGCCCCTCTGTTTCAGCACCTCTGTTTCAGCCCCTCTCTGTCAGCCCCTCTGTTTCAGCCCCTCTGTTTCTCGCCCTCTGTTTCAGCCCCTCTGTTTCTCGCTCTATGTTTCAGCCCCTCTGTTTCAGTCCCTCTGTTTCTCGACCTCTGTTTCTCGCCCTCTGTTTCAGCCCCTCTGTTTCTCGCCCTCTGTTTCAGCCCCTCTGTTTCTCGCCCTCTGTTTCAGACTCTCTTTCTCGCCCTCTGTTTCACCCCCTCTGTTTCAGCCCCTCTGTTTCTCGCCCTCTGTTTCAGCCACTCTGTTTCTCGCCCTCTGTTTCAGACTCTCTTTCTCGCCCTCTGTTTAAGCCCCTCTGTTTCAGCTCCTCTGTTTCAACCCCTTTGTTTCAGCCCCTCTGTTTCAGCCCCTCTGTTTCTCGCCCTCTGTTTCAGCTCCTTTGTTTCTCGCCCTCTGTTTCAGCTCCTCTGTTTCTCGCCCTCTTTCTCAGCCTCTCAGTTTCAGTCCCTCTGTTTCGGCCCCTCTGTTTCTCGCACTCAGTTTCAGCCCCTCTGTTTCAGCCCCTCTGTGTCAGCCCCTCTGTTTCTCGCCCTCTGTTTCAGCCCCACTGTTTCAGCCCCTCTGTTTCTCGCCCTCTGTTTCTGCGCCTCTGTTTCTCGCCCTCTTGATCAGCCCGTCAGATTCAGCCCCTCTGTTTCAGCGCCTCTGTTCCTCGCCCTCTGATTCAGCCTCTCTGTTTCTCACTCTATTTCAGCCCCTCTGTTTCAGCCCCTCTGTTTCAGCCCCTCTGTTTCAGCCCCTCTGTTTCTCGCCCTCTGTTTCTCACCCTCTGTTTATCGCCCTCTGTTTCAGCCCCTCTATTTTTCGCCCTCTGTTTCAGCCCCTCTGTTTGTCGCCATCTGCATCAGCCCCTCTGTTTCAGCCCTTCTGTTTCAGCCCCTCTGTTTCAGCCCCTCTGTTTCTCGCCCTCTGTTTCTCACCCTGTGTTTCAGGCCCTCTGTATTTCGCCCTCTGTTTCAGCCACTCTGTTTCAGCCCCTCTGATTCAGCCCCTCTGATTCAGCCCCTCTGTTTCTCGAACTCTGTTTCAGCCCCTCTGTTTCAGCCCTTCTGTTTCAGCCCCTCTGTTTCAGCCCCTCTGTTTCTCGCCCTCTGTATCAGCCCCTCTGTTTCTCGCCCTCTGTTTCATCCCCTCTGATTCAACCCCTCTGTTTCTCGCCCTCTTTTTGAGCCCTTCTGTATCTCGCCCTCTGTTTCAGCCCCTCTGTTTCTCGCCCTCTGTTTCAGCCCCTCTGTTTCAGCCCCTCTGTTTCAGCCCCTCTGTTTCAGCCCATCATTCAGCACCTCTGTTTCAGCCCCTCTGTTTCTCACCCTCTGTTTCAGCCCCTCTGTTTCTCGCCCTCTGTTTCAGCCCGTCATTCAGCACCTCTGTTTCAGCCCCTCTGTTTCTCACCCTCTGTTTCAGCCCCTCTGTTTCTCGCCCTCTGTTTCAGCCACTCTGTTTCTCGCCCTCTGTTTCAGACTCTCTTTCTCGCCCTCTGTTTAAGCCCCTCTGTTTCAGCCCCTCTGTTTCAACCCCTCTGTTTCAGCCCCTCTGTTTCAGTCCCTCTGTTTCTTGCCCTCTGTTTCAGCCCCTCTGTTTCTTGCCCTCTGTTTCAGCCCCTCTGTTTCTCGCCCTCTGTTTCAGCCCCTCTGTTTCATTCCCTCTGTTTCTCGACCTGTTTCCGCCCTCTGTTTCAGCCCCTCTGTTTCTCGCCCTCTGTTTCAGCCCCTCGGTTTCTCGTCCTATGTTTCAGCCTCTCTGTTTCAGTCCCTCTGTTTCAGCCCCTCTGTTTCAGCCCCTCTGTTTCTCGCCCTCTGTTTCAGCCCCTCAGTTTCAGCCCCTCTGTTTCTCGCACTCTGTTTCATCCCCTCTGTTTCTCGCCCTCTGTTTCAGCCCCTCTGATTCAGCCCCTCTGTTTCTCGCCCTCTGTTTCAGGCCCTCTGTTTCTCGCCCTCTGTTTCAGCCCCTCTGTTTCTCACCCTCTGTTTCAGCCCCTCTGTTTCTCACCCTCTGTTTCAGCCTCTCTGTTTCAGTCCCTCTGTTTCCGCCCTCTGTTTCAGCCCCTCTGTTTCTCGCCCTCTGTTTCAGCCCCTCTGTTTCAGCCCCTCTGTTTCAGCCCCTCTGTTTCAGCCCATCATTCAGCACCTCTGTTTCAGCCCCTCTGTTTCTCACCCTCTGTTTCAGCCCCTCTGTTTCTCGCCCTCTGTTTCAGCCCGTCATTCAGCACCTCTGTTTCAGCCCCTCTGTTTCTCACCCTCTGTTTCAGCCCCTCTGTTTCTCGCCCTCTGTTTCAGCCACTCTGTTTCTCGCCCTCTGTTTCAGACTCTCTTTCTCGCCCTCTGTTTAAGCCCCTCTGTTTCAGCCCCTCTGTTTCAACCCCTCTGTTTCAGCCCCTCTGTTTCAGTCCCTCTGTTTCTTGCCCTCTGTTTCAGCCCCTCTGTTTCTTGCCCTCTGTTTCAGCCCCTCTGTTTCTCGCCCTCTGTTTCAGCCCCTCTGTTTCAGCCCCTCTGTTTCGGCCCCACTGTTTCTCGCCCTCTGTTTCAGCCCCTCTGTTTCAGCCCCTCTGTTTCTCGCCCTCTGTTTCTGCTCCTCTGTTTCTCGCCCTCTTTGTCAGCCCGTCAGTTTCAGCCCCCCGTTTCAGCCCCTCTGTTTCTCGCCGTCTGATTCAGCCCCTCTGTTTCAGCCCCTCTGTTTCAGCCCCTCTGTTTCTCGCCCACTGTTTCTCACCCTCTGTTTCTCGCCCTCTGTTTCAGCCCCTCTATTTTTCGCCCTCTATTTCAGCCCCTCTGTTTCTCGCCATCTGCATCAGCACTTCTGTTTCAGCCCTTCTGTTTCAGCCCCTCTGTTTCAGCCCCTCTGTTTCTCGCCCTCTGTTTCTCACCCTCTGTTTCAGCCCCCCTGTTTCTCGCCCTCTGTTTCACCCAGTCTGTTTCAGTCCCTCTGATTCAGCCCCTCTGATTCAGCCCCTCTGTTTCTCGCCCTCTGTTTCAGCCCCTCTGTTTCAGCCCTTCTGTTTCAGCCCCTCTGTTTCAGCCCCTCTGTTTCTCGCCCTCTGTTTCAGCCCCTCTGTTTCTCGCCCTCTATTTCAGCCCCTCTGATTCAGCCCCTCTGTTTCTCGCCGTCTGTTTCAGCCCCTCTGTTTCTCGCCCTCTGTTTCAGCCACTCTGTTTCTCGCCCTCTGATTCAGCCCCTCTGTTTCAGCCCCTCTGTTTCAGCCCCTCTGTTTCAGCCCCTCATTCAGTCCCCTCTGTTTCAGCCCCTCTGTTTCTCACCCTCTGTTTCAGCCCCTCTGTTTCTCGCCTGCTGTTTAAGCCCCTCTGTTTCTCGCCCTCTGTTTCAGACCCTGTTTCTCGCACTCTGTTTAAGCCCCTCTGTCTTAGCCCCTCTGTTTCAACCTCTCTGTTTCAGCCCCTCTGTTTCAGCCCCTCTGTTTCTCGCCCTCTGTTTCAGCACCTCTGTTTCTCGCCCTCTGTTTCAGCCCCTCTGTTTCTCGCCCTCTGTTTCAGCCCCTCTGTTTCAGCCCCTCTGTTTCAGCCCCTTAGTTTCAGTCCCTCTGTTTCTCGCCCTCTGTTTCAGCCCGTCTGTTTCTCGCCCTATGTTTCAGCCCCTCTGTTTCAGCCCCTCTGTTTCAGCCCCTCTGTTTCAGCCCCTCTGTTTCTCGCCCTCTGTTTCAGCCCCTCTGTTTCTTGCCCTCTGTTTCAGCCCCTCTGTTTCAGCCCCTCTGTTTCTGCCCCTCTGTTTCAGCCCCTCTGTTTCTCGCCCTCTGTTCAGCCGCCCTGTTTCTCGCCCTATGTTTCAGCCCCTCTGTTTCTCGCCCTCTGTTTTAGCTCCTCTGATTCAGCCCCTCTGTTTCAGCCCCTCTGAATCAGCCCCTCTGTTTCAGCCCCTCAGTTTTAGCCCCTCTGTTTCAGCCCCTCTGTTTCAGCCCCTCTGATTCAGCCCCTCTGTTTCAGCCCCTCAGTTTCAGCCCCTCTGTTTCAGACCCTCTGTTTCGTCCCCTCTGTTTCTCGCCCTCTGTTTCTCACCCTCTGTTTTTCGCTCTCTGTTTCAACCCCTCTGTTTCTCGCCCGCTGTTTCAGCCACCCTGTTTCTCGCCCTCTGCTTCAGCCCATCTGTAACTCGCCCTCTTTTTCAGCCCCTCTGTTTTAACCCCTCTGTTTCAGCCCCTCTGTTTCAGCACCTCTGAATCAGCCCCTCTGATTCAGCCCCTCTGTTTCAGCCCCTCTGTTTCAGCCCCTCTGTTTCTCGCCCTCTGTTTCAGCCCCTCTGTTTCTCGCCCTCTGTTTCATCCCCTCTGTTTCTCGCCCTCTGTTTCAGCACCTCTGTTTCTCGCCCTCTGTTTCAGCCCCTCTGTTTCTCGCCCTCTGTTTCATCCCCTCTGTTTCTCGCCCTCTGTTTCAGCACCTCTGTTTCTCGCCCTCTGTTTCAGCCCCTCTGTTTCAGCCCCTCTGTTTCTCGCCCTCTGTTTCAACCCCTCTGTTTCTCGCACTCTGTTTCAGCCCCTCTGTTTCTCGCCCTCTGTTTCAGCCCCGCTGATTCAGCCCCTCTGTTTCAGCACCTCTGAATCAGCCCCTCTGCTTCTCGCCCTCTGTTTCAGCCCCTCTATTTCTCGCCCTCTGTTTCAGCGCCTCTGTTTCAGCCCCTCTGTTTCAGGCCCTCTGTTTCAGCCCCTCTCTTTCTCGCCCTCTGTTTCAGCCCCTCTGTTTCTCACCCTCTGTTTTAGCCCCTCTGTTTCAGCCGCTCTGTTTCTCGCCCTCTGTTTCAGACCCTCTGATTCAGCCCCTCTGTTTCTCGCCCTCTGTTTCAGGCCCTATGTTTCTCGCCCTCTGTTTCAGCCCCTCTGTTTCTCACCCTCTATTTCAGCCCCTCTGTTTCAGCCCCTCTGTTTCTCGCCCTCTGTTTCAGCCCCTCTGATTCAGCCCCTCTCTTTCTCGCCCTCTGTTTCAGGCCCTCTGTTTCTCGCCCTCTGTTTCAGCCCCTCTGTTTCTCGCCCTCTGTTTCAGCCCCTCTCTTTCTTGCCCTTAGTTTCAGCCCCTCTGTTTCAGCCCCTCTGTTTCAGCCCCTCTCTGTCAGCCCCTCTGTTTCAGCCCCTCTGTTTCTCGCCCTCTGTTTCAGCCCCTCTGTTTCTCGCCCTCTGTTTCAGCGCCTCTGTTTCAGCCGCTCTGTTTCAGCCCCTCTGTTTCGGCCCCTCTGTTTCTCGCCCTCTGTTTCAGGCCCTCTGTTTCAGCCCCTCTGTGTTAGACCCTCTGTTTCTCGCCCTCTGTTTCAGCCACTCTGTTTCAGCCCCTCTGTTTCTCGCCCTCTGTTTCAGCCCCTCTCTGTCAGCCCCTCTGTTTCAGCCCCTCTGTTTCTCGCCCTCTGATTCACCCCCTCTGTTTCTCACCCTCTGTTTCAGCCCCTGTGTTTCAGCCCCTCAGTTTCAGCCCCTCTGTTTCAGCCCCTCTGTTTCACGCCCACTGTTTCTCACCCTCTGTTTCTCGCCCTCTGTTTCAGCCCCTCTATTTTTCGCCCTCTGTTTCAGCCCCTCTGTTTCTCGCCATCTGCATCAGCCCTTCTGTTTCAGCCCTTCTGTTTCAGCCCCTCTGTTTCAGCCCCTCTGTTTCTCGCCCTCTGTTTCTCACCCTCTGTTTCAGCCCCTCTGTTTCTCGCCCTCTGTTTCACCCACTCTGTTTCAGCCCGTCTGATTCAGCCCCTCTGATTCAGCCCCTCTGTTTCTCGCCCTCTGTTTCAGCCCCTCTGTTTGAGCCCTTCTGTTTCAGCCCCTCTGTTTCAGCCCCTCTGTTTCTCGCCCTCTGTTTCAGCCCCTCTGTTTCTCGCCCTCTGTTTCAGCCCCTCTGATTCAGCCCCTCTGTTTCTGGCCCTCTGTTTCAGCCCCTCTGTTTCTCGCCTTCTGTTTCAGCCACTCTGTTCCTCGCCCTCTGTTTCAGCCCCTCTGTTTCAGCCCTTCTGTTTCAGCCCCTCTGTTTCAGCCCCTCATTCAGCCCCTCTGTTTCAGCCCCTCTGTTTCTCACCCTCTGTTTCAGCCCCTCTGTTTCGCGCCCGCTGTTTAAGCCCCTCTGTTTCTTGCCCTCTGTTTCAGACCCTGTTTCTCGCCCTCTGTTTAAGCCCCTCTGTTTTAGCCCCTCTGTTTCAACCCCTCTGTTTCAGCCCCTCTGTTTCAGCCCCTCTGTTTCTCGCCCTCTGTTTCAGCACCTCTTTTTCTCGCCCTCTGTTTCAGCCACTCTGTTTCTCGCCCTCTGTTTCAGCCCCTCTGTTTCAGCCCCTCTGTTCCAGCCCCTCTGTTTCAGTCCCTCTGTTTCTCGCCCTCTGTTTCAGCCCCTCTGTTTCTCGCCCTATGTTTCAGCCCCTCTGTTTCAGCCCCTCATTTTCAGCCCCTCTGTTTCATCCCCTCTGTTTCTCGCCCTCTGTTTCAGCCCCTCTGTTTCTTGCCCTCTGTTTCAGCCCCTCTGTTTCAGCTCCACTGTTTCAGCCCCTCTGTTTCAGCCCCTCTATTTCTCGCCCTCTGTTCAGCCGCTCTGTTTCTCGCCCTATGTTTCAGCCCCTCTGTTTCTCGCCCTCCGTTTCAGCCCCTCTGATTCAGCCCCTCTGTTTCAGCCCCTCTGATTCAGCCCCTCTGTTTCAGCCCCTAAGTTTCATCCCCTCTGTTTCTCGCCCACTGTTTCTCACCCTCTGTTTCTCGCCCTCTGTTTCAGCCCCTCTGTTTCTCGCCCGCTGTTTCAACCCCCCTGTTTCTCGCCCTCTGCTTCAGCCCATCTGTTTCTCGCCCTCTTTTTCAGCCCCTCTGTTTTAGCCCCTCTGTTTCAGCCCCTCTGTTTCTCGCCCTCTGTTTCAGCCCCTCTGTTTCTCGCCCTCTGTTTCAGCCCCTCTGTTTCAGCCCCTCTGTTTCAGCCCCTCTATTTCTCGCCCTCTGTTTCAGCCCGTCTGTTTCTCGCCGTCTGTTTTAGTCCCTCTGTTTCTCGCCCTCTGTTTCAGCCCCTCTGTTTCAGCCCCTCTGTTTCTCGCCCTCTGTTTCAGCCCCTCTGTTTCTCGCCCTCTGTTTCAGCCCCGCTGATTCAGACCCTCTGTTTCAGCACCTCTGAATCAGCCCCTCTAATTCAGCCCCTCTGTTTCAGCCCCTCTGTTTCAGCCCCTCTGTTTCAGCCCCTCTGTTTCTCGCCCTCTGTTTCAGCCCCTCTGTTACTCGCCCTCTGTTTCTCACCCTCTGTTTCTCGCCCTCTGTTTCAGCACCTCTATTTTTCGCCCTCTATTTCAGCCCCTCTGTTTCTCGCCATCTGCATCAGCCCTTCTGTTTCAGCCCTTCTGTTTCAGCCCCTCTGTTTCAGCCCCTCTGTTTCTCGCCCTCTGTTTCTCACCCTCTGTTTCAGCCCCCCTGTTTCTCGCCCTCTGTTTCACCCAGTCTGTTTCAGTCCCTCTGATTCAGCCCCTCTGATTCAGCCCCTCTGTTTCTCGCCCTCTGTTTCAGCTCCTCTGTTTCAGCCCTTCTGTTTCAGCCCCTATGTTTCAGCCCCTCTGTTTCTCGCCCTCTGTTTCAGCCCCTCTGTTTCAGCCCCTCTGTTTCAGCCCCTCTGTTTCTCGCCCACTGTTTCTCACCCTCTGTTTCTCGCCCTCTGTTTCAGCCCCTCTATTTTTCGCCCTCTATTTCAGCCCCTCTGTTTCTCGCCATCTGCATCAGCCCTTCTGTTTCAGCCCTTCTGTTTCAGCCCCTATGTTTCAGCCCCTCTGTTTCTCGCCCTCTGTTTCTCACCCTCTGTTTCAGCCCCCCTGTTTCTCGCCCTCTGTTTCACCCAGTCTGTTTCAGTCCCTCTGATTCAGCCCCTCTGATTCAGCCCCTCTGTTTCTCGCCCTCTGTTTCAGCCCCTCTGTTTCAGCCCTTCTGTTTCAGCCCCTCTGTTTCAGCCCCTCTGTTTCTCGCCCTCTGTTTCAGCCCCTCTGTTTCTCGCCCTCTGATTCAGCCCCTCTGATTCAGCCCCTCTGTTTCTCGCCGTCTGTTTCAGCCCCTCTGTTTCTCGCCCTCTGTTTCAGCCACTCTGTTTCTCGCCCTCTGTTTCAGCCCCTCTGTTTCAGCCCCTCTGTTTCAGCCCCTCTGTTTCAGCCCCTCATTCAGTCCCCTCTATTTCAGCCCCTCTGTTTCTCACCCTCTGTTTCAGCCCCTCTGTTTCTCGCCTGCTGTTTAAGCCCCTCTGTTTCTCGCCCTCTGTTTCAGACCCTGTTTCTCGGCCTCTGTTTAAGCCCCTCTGTCTTAGCCCCTCTGTTTCAACCTCTCTGTTTCAGCCCCTCTGTTTCAGCCCCTCTGTTTCTCGCCCTCTGTTTCAGCACCTCTGTTTCTCGCCCTCTGTTTCAGCCCCTCTGTTTCTCGCCCTCTGTTTCAGCCCCTCTGTTTCAGCCCCTCTGTTTCAGTCCCTTAGTTTCAGTCCCTCTGTTTCTCGCCCTCTGTTTCAGCCCCTCTGTTTCTCGCCCTATGTTTCAGCCCCTCTGTTTCAGCCCCTCTGTTTCAGCCCCTCTGTTTCAGCCCCTCTGTTTCTCGCCCTCTGTTTCAGCCCCTCTGTTTCTTGCCCTCTGTTTCAGCCCCTCTGTTTCTGCCCCTCTGTTTCAGCCCCTCTGTTTCTCGCCCTCTGTTCAGCCGCCCTGTTTCTCGCCCTATGTTTCAGCCCCTCTGTTTCTCGCCCTCTGTTTCAGCTCCTCTGATTCAGCCCCTCTGTTTCAGCCCCTCTGAATCAGCCCCTCTGTTTCAGCCCCTCAGTTTTAGCCCCTCTGTTTCAGCCCCTCTGTTTCAGCCCCTCTGATTCAGCCCCTCTGTTTCAGCCCCTCAGTTTCAGCCCCTCTGTTTCAGACCCTCTGTTTCATCCCCTCTGTTTCTCGCCCTCTGTTTCTCACCCACTGTTTTTTGCCCTCTGTTTCAACCCCTCTGTTTCTCGCCCGCTGTTTCAGCCCCCCTGTTTCTCGCCCTCTGCTTCAGCCCATCTGTTTCTCGCCCTCTTTTTCAGCCCCTCTGTTTTAGCCCCTCTGTTTCAGCCCCTCTGTTTCAGCACCTCTGTTTCAGCCCCTCAGTTTCTCGACCTCTGTTTCACACCCTCTGTTTCAGCCCCTCTGTTTCTCGCCCTCTGTTTCAGCCACTCTGTTTCAGCCCCTCTGATTCAGCCCCTCTGATTCAGCCCCTTTGTTTCTCGCCATCTGTTTCAGCCCCTCTGTTTCAACCCTTCTGTTTCAGCACCTCTGTTTCAGCCCCTCTGTTTCTCGCCCGCTGTTTCAGCCCCCCTGTTTCTCGCCCTCTGCTTCAGCCCATCTGTTTCTTGCCCTTTTTTTTGCAGCCCCTCTGTTTTAGCCCCTCAGTTTCAGCCCCTCTGTTTCTCGCCCTCTGTTTCAGCCCCTCTGTTTCTCGCACTCTGTTTCAGCCCCTCTGTTTCAGCCCCTCTGTTTCAGCCCCTCTGTTTCTCGCCCTCTGTTTCAGCCCCTCTGTTTCTCGCCCTCTGTTTCAGTCCCTCTGTTTCTCGCCCTCTGTTTCAGCCCCTCTGTTTCAGCCCCTCTGTTTCTCGCCCTCTGTTTCAGCCCCTCTGTTTCTCGCCCTCTGTTTCAGCCCCGCTGATTCAGACCCTCTGTTTCAGCACCTCTGAATCAGCCCCTCTAATTCAGCCCCTCTGTTTCAGCCCCTCTGTTTCAGCCCCTCTGTTTCAGCCCCTCTGTTTCTCGCCCTCTGTTTCAGCCCCTCTGTTACTCGCCCTCTGTTTCAGCGCCTCTGTTTCAGCCCCTCTGTTTCAGCCCCTCTGTTTCGGCCCCTCTGTTTCTCGCCCTCTGTTTCAGCCCCTCTGTTTCAGCCCCTCTGTTTCTCGCCCTCTGTTTCAGCTCCTTTGTTTCTCGCCCTCTGTTTCAGCTCCTCTGTTTCTCGCCCTCTTTCTCAGCCTCTCAGTTTCAGTCCCTCTGTTTCGGCCCCTCTGTTTCTCGCCCTCAGTTTCAGCCCCTCTGTTTCAGCCCCATTGTGTCAGCCCCTCTGTTTCTCGCCCTCTGTTTCAGCCCCACTGTTTCAGCCCCTCTGTTTCTCGCCCTCTGTTTCTGCGCCTCTGTTTCTCGCCCTCTTGGTCAGCCCGTCTGATTCAGCCCCTCTGTTTCAGCGCCTCTGTTCCTCGCCCTCTGATTCAGCCTCTCTGTTTCTCACTCTCTATTTCAGCCCCTCTGTTTCAGCCCCTCTGTTTCAGCCCCTCTGTTTCAGCCCCTCTGTTTCTCGCCCTCTGTTTCTCACCCTCTGTTTCTCGCCCTCTGTTTCAGCCCCTCTATTTTTCGCCCTCTGTTTCAGCCCCTCTGTTTGTCGCCATCTGCATCAGCCCCTCTGTTTCAGCCCTTCTGTTTCAGCCCCTCTGTTTCAGTCCCTCTGTTTCTCGACCTCTGTTTCTCACCCTCTGTTTCAGCCCCTCTGTTTCTCGCCCTCTGTTTCAGCCCCTCTGTTTCTCGCCCTATGTTTCAGCCCCTCTGTTTCAGCCCCTCTGTTTAAGCCCCTCTGTTTCAGCCCCTCTGTTTCTCGCCCTCTGTTTCAGCTCCTTTGTTTCTCGCCCTCTGTTTCAGCTCCTCTGTTTCTCGCCCTCTTTCTCAGCCTCTCAGTTTCAGTCCCTCTGTTTCGGCCCCTCTGTTTCTCACCCTCAGTTTCAGCCCCTCTCTTTCAGCCCCTCTGTGTCAGCCCCTCTGTTTCTCGCCCTCTGTTTCAGCCCCACTGTTTCAGCCCCTCTGTTTCTCGCCCTCTGTTTCTGCGCCTCTGTTTCTCGCCCTCTTGGTCAGCCCGTCAGATTCAGCCCCTCTGTTTCAGCGCCTCTGTTCCTCGCCCTCTGATTCAGCCTCTCTGTTTCTCACTCTCTATTTCAGCCCCTCTGTTTCAGCCCCTCTGTTTCAGCCCCTCTGAATCTCGCCCTCTGTTTCTCAACCTCTGTTTCTCGCCCTCTGTTTCAGCCCCTCTATTTTTCGCCCTCTGTTTCAGCCCCTCTGTTTGTCGCCATCTGCATCAGCCCCTCTGTTTCAGCCCTTCTGTTTCAGCCCCTTTGTTTCAGTCCCTCTGTTTCTCGGCCTCTGTTTCTCACCATCTGTTTCAGGCCCTCTGTATCTCGCCCTCTGTTTCAGCCACTCTGTTTCAGCCCCTCTGATTCAGCCCCTCTGATTCAGCCCCTCTGTTTCTCGAACTCTGTTTCAGCCCCTCTGTTTCAGCCCTTCTGTTTCAGCCCCTCTGTTTCAGCCCCTCTGTTTCTCTCCCTCTGTATCAGCCCCTCTGTTTCTCGCCCTCTGTTTCAGCCCCTCTGATTCAGCCCCTCTGTTTCTCGCCCTCTTTTTGAGCCCCTCTGTATCTCGCCCTCTGTTTCAGCCCCTCTGTTTCTCGCCCTCTGTTTCAGCCCCTCTGTTTCAGCCCCTCTGTTTCCGCCCCTCATTCAGCACCTCTGTTTCAGCCCCTCTGTTTCTCACCCTCTGTTTCAGCCCCTCTGTTTCTCGCCCTCTGTTTCAGTCCCTCTGTTTCTCGCCCTCTGTTTCAGACTCTCTTTCTCGCCCTCTGTTTAAGCCCCTCTGTTTCAGCCCCTCTGTTTCAACCCCTCTGTTTCAGCCCCTCTGTTTCAGACCCTCTGTTTCTCGCCCTCTGATTCAGCCCCTCTGTTTCTTGCCCTCTGTTTCAGCCCCTCTGTTTCTCGCCCTCTGTTTCAGCCGCTCTGTTTCATTCCCTCTGTTTCTCGACTTGTTTCCGCCCTCTGTTTCAGCCCCTCTGTTTCTCGCCCTCTGTTTCAGCCCCTCTGTTTCTCGTCCTATGTTTCAGCTTCTCTGTGTCAGTCCCTCTGTTTCTCGCCCTCTGCATCAGCCCCTCTGTTTCAGCCCGTCTCTTTCAGCCCCTCTGTTTCAGCCACTCTGTTTCAGCCCCTCTGTTTCTCGCCCTCTGTTTCAGCCCCTCTGTTTCTCACCCTCTGTTTCAGCCCCTCTGTTTCAGCCCCTCTGTTTCTCGCCCTCTGTTTCAGCCCCTCTGATTCAGCCCCTCTGTTTCTCGCCCTCTTTTTCAGGCCCTCCGTTTCTCGCCCTCTGTTTCAGCCCCTCTGTTTCTCGCCCTCTGTTTCAGCCCCTCTGTTTCTCGCCCTTAGTTTCAGCCCCTCTGTTTCTCGCCCTCTGTTTCAGCCCCTCTCTGTCAGCCCCTCTGTTTCAGCCCCTCTGTTTCTCGCCCTCTGTTTCAGCCCATCTGTTTCTCGCCCTCTGTTTCAGCCCCTCTGTTTCAGTCCCTCTGTATCTCGACCTCTGTTTCTCGCCCTCTGTTTCAGCCCCTCTGTTTCTCGCCCTATGTTTCAGCTCCTCTGTTTCAGCCCCTCTGTTTCAGCCCCTCTGTTTCTCGCCCTCTGTTTCAGCTCCTTTGTTTCTCGCCCTCTGTTTCAGCTCCTCTGTTTCTCGCCCTCTTTCTCCGCCTCTCAGTTTCAGTCCCTCTGTTTCGGCCCCTCTGTTTCTCGCCCTCAGTTTCAGCCCCTCTGTTTCAGCCCCTCTGTTTCTAGCCCTCTGTTTCTCACCCTCTGTTTCTCGCCCTCTGTTTCAGACCCACTATTTTTCGCCCTCTGTTTCAGCCCCTCTGTTTGTCGCCATCTGCATCAGCCCCTCTGTTTCAGCCCTTCTGTTTCAGCCCCTCTGTTTCAGTCCCTCTGTTTCTCGCCCTCTGTTTCTCACCCTCTGTTTCAGGCCCTCTGTATCTCGCCCTCTGTTTCAGCCACTCTGTTTCAGCCCCTCTGATTCAGCCCCTCTGATTCAGCCCCTCTGTTTCTCGAACTCTGTTTCAGCCCCTCTGTTTCAGCCCTTCTGTTTCAGCCCCTCTGTTTCAGCCCCTCTGTTTCTCGCCCTCTGTATCAGCCCCTCTGTTTCTCGCCCTCTGTTTCAGCCCCTCTGTTTCTCGCCCTTAGTTTCAGCCCCTCTGTTTCAGCACCTCTGTTTCAGCCCCTCTCTGTCAGCCCCTCTGTTTCAGCCCCTCTGTTTCTCGCCCTCTGTTTCAGCCCCTCTGTTTCTCGCTCTATGTTTCAGCCCCTCTGTTTCAGTCCCTCTGTTTCTCGACCTCTGTTTCTCGCCCTCTGTTTCAGCCCCTCTGTTTCTCGCCCTCTGTTTCAGCCCCTCTGTTTCTCGCCCTCTGTTTCAGACTCTCTTTCTCGCCCTCTGTTTCACCCCCTCTGTTTCAGCCCCTCTGTTTCTCGCCCTCTGTTTCAGCCACTCTGTTTCTCGCCCTCTGTTTCAGACTCTCTTTCTCGCCCTCTGTTTAAGCCCCTCTGTTTCAGCTCCTCTGTTTCAACCCCTTTGTTTCAGCCCCTCTGTTTCAGCCCCTCTGTTTCTCGCCCTCTGTTTCAGCTCCTTTGTTTCTCGCCCTCTGTTTCAGCTCCTCTGTTTCTCGCCCTCTTTCTCAGCCTCTCAGTTTCAGTCCCTCTGTTTCGGCCCCTCTGTTTCTCGCACTCAGTTTCAGCCCCTCTGTTTCAGCCCCTCTGTGTCAGCCCCTCTGTTTCTCGCCCTCTGTTTCAGCCCCACTGTTTCAGCCCCTCTGTTTCTCGCCCTCTGTTTCTGCGCCTCTGTTTCTCGCCCTCTTGATCAGCCCGTCAGATTCAGCCCCTCTGTTTCAGCGCCTCTGTTCCTCGCCCTCTGATTCAGCCTCTCTGTTTCTCACTCTATTTCAGCCCCTCTGTTTCAGCCCCTCTGTTTCAGCCCCTCTGTTTCAGCCCCTCTGTTTCTCGCCCTCTGTTTCTCACCCTCTGTTTATCGCCCTCTGTTTCAGCCCCTCTATTTTTCGCCCTCTGTTTCAGCCCCTCTGTTTGTCGCCATCTGCATCAGCCCCTCTGTTTCAGCCCTTCTGTTTCAGCCCCTCTGTTTCAGCCCCTCTGTTTCTCGCCCTCTGTTTCTCACCCTGTGTTTCAGGCCCTCTGTATTTCGCCCTCTGTTTCAGCCACTCTGTTTCAGCCCCTCTGATTCAGCCCCTCTGATTCAGCCCCTCTGTTTCTCGAACTCTGTTTCAGCCCCTCTGTTTCAGCCCTTCTGTTTCAGCCCCTCTGTTTCAGCCCCTCTGTTTCTCGCCCTCTGTATCAGCCCCTCTGTTTCTCGCCCTCTGTTTCATCCCCTCTGATTCAACCCCTCTGTTTCTCGCCCTCTTTTTGAGCCCTTCTGTATCTCGCCCTCTGTTTCAGCCCCTCTGTTTCTCGCCCTCTGTTTCAGCCCCTCTGTTTCAGCCCCTCTGTTTCAGCCCCTCTGTTTCAGCCCATCATTCAGCACCTCTGTTTCAGCCCCTCTGTTTCTCACCCTCTGTTTCAGCCCCTCTGTTTCTCGCCCTCTGTTTCAGCCCGTCATTCAGCACCTCTGTTTCAGCCCCTCTGTTTCTCACCCTCTGTTTCAGCCCCTCTGTTTCTCGCCCTCTGTTTCAGCCACTCTGTTTCTCGCCCTCTGTTTCAGACTCTCTTTCTCGCCCTCTGTTTAAGCCCCTCTGTTTCAGCCCCTCTGTTTCAACCCCTCTGTTTCAGCCCCTCTGTTTCAGTCCCTCTGTTTCTTGCCCTCTGTTTCAGCCCCTCTGTTTCTTGCCCTCTGTTTCAGCCCCTCTGTTTCTCGCCCTCTGTTTCAGCCCCTCTGTTTCATTCCCTCTGTTTCTCGACCTGTTTCCGCCCTCTGTTTCAGCCCCTCTGTTTCTCGCCCTCTGTTTCAGCCCCTCGGTTTCTCGTCCTATGTTTCAGCCTCTCTGTTTCAGTCCCTCTGTTTCAGCCCCTCTGTTTCAGCCCCTCTGTTTCTCGCCCTCTGTTTCAGCCCCTCAGTTTCAGCCCCTCTGTTTCTCGCACTCTGTTTCATCCCCTCTGTTTCTCGCCCTCTGTTTCAGCCCCTCTGATTCAGCCCCTCTGTTTCTCGCCCTCTGTTTCAGGCCCTCTGTTTCTCGCCCTCTGTTTCAGCCCCTCTGTTTCTCACCCTCTGTTTCAGCCCCTCTGTTTCTCGCCCTCTGTTTCAGCCCCTCTGATTCAGCCCCTCTGTTTCTCGCCCTCTGTTTCAGGCCCTCTGTTTCTCGCCCTCTGTTTCAGCCCCTCTGTTTCTCGCCCTCTGTTTCAGCCCCTCTCTTTCTCGCCCTTAGTTTCAGCCCCTCTGTTTCAGCCCCTCTGTTTCAGCCCCTCTCTGTCAGCCCCTCTGTTTCAGCCCCTCTGTTTCTCGCCCTCTGTTTCAGCCCCTCTGTTTCAGCCCCTCAGTTTCTCGCCCTCTGTTTCAGCCCCTCTGTTTCAGCCCCTCTGTTTCTCGCCCACTGGTTCAGCGCCTCTGTTTCAGCCCCTCTGTTTCAGCCCCTCTGTTTCGGCCCCTCTGTTTCTCGCCCTCTGTTTCAGCCCCTCTGTTTCAGCCCCTCTGTTTCTCGCCCTCTGTTTCTGCTCCTCTGTTTCTCGCCCTCTTTGTCAGCCCGTCAGTTTCAGCCCCTCTGTTTCAGCCCCTCTGTTTCTCGCCCTCTGATTCAGCCCCTCTGTTTCAGCCCCTCTGTTTCAGCCCCTCTGTTTCTCGCCCACTGTTTCTCACCCTCTGTTTCTCGCCCTCTGTTTCAGCCCCTCTATTTTTCGCCCTCTATTTCAGCCCCTCTGTTTCTCGCCATCGGCATCAGCCCTTCTGTTTCAGCCCTTCTGTTTCAGCCCCTCTGTTTCAGCCCCTCTGTTTCTCGCCCTCTGTTTCTCACCCTCTGTTTCAGCACCCCTGTTTCTCGCCCTCTGTTTCACCCAGTCTGTTTCAGTCCCTCTGATTCAGCCCCTCTGATTCAGCCCCTCTGTTTCTCGCCCTCTGTTTCAGCCCCTCTGTTTCAGCCCTTCTGTTTCAGCCCCTCTGTTTCAGCCCCTCTGTTTCTCGCCCTCTGTTTCAGCCCCTCTGTTTCTCGCCCTCTGATTCAGCCCCTCTGATTCAGCCCCTCTGTTTCTCGCTGTCTGTTTCAGCCCCTCTGTTTCTCGCCCTCTGTTTCAGCCACTCTGTTTCTCGCCCTCTGTTTCAGCCCCTCTGTTTCAGCCCCTCTGTTTCAGCCCCTCTGTTTCAGCCCCTCATTCAGTCCCCTCTGTTTCAGCCCCTCTGTTTCTCACCCTCTGTTTCAGCCCCTCTGTTTCTCGCCTGCTGTTTAAGCCCCTCTGTTTCTCGCCCTCTGTTTCAGACCCTGTTTCTCGCCCTCTGTTTAAGCCCCTCTGTCTTAGCCCCTCTGTTTCAACCTCTCTGTTTCAGCCCCTCTGTTTCAGCCCCTCTGTTTCTCGCCCTCTGTTTCAGCACCTCTGTTTCTCGCCCTCTGTTTCAGCCCCTCTGTTTCTCGCCCTCTGTTTCAGCCCCTCTGTTTCAGCCCCTCTGTTCCAGCCCCTCTGTTTCAGTCCCTCTGTTTCTCGCCCTCTGTTTCAGCCCCTCTGTTTCTCGCCCTATGTTTCAGCCACTCTGTTTCAGCCCCTCTGTTTCAGCCCCTCTGTTTCAGCCCCTCTGTTTCTCGCACTCTGTTTCAGCCCCTCTGTTTCTTGCCCTCTGTTTCAGCCCCTCTGTTTCAGCCCCTCTGTTTCTGCCCCTCTGTTTCAGCCCCTCTGTTTCTCGCCCTCTGTTCAGCCGCCCTGTTTCTCGCCCTATGTTTCAGCCCCTCTGTTTCTCGCCCTCTGTTTCAGCTCCTCTGATTCAGCCCCTCTGTTTCAGCCCCTCTGAATCAGCCCCTCTGTTTCAGCCCCTCAGTTTTAGCCCCTCTGTTTCAGCCCCTCTGTTTCAGCCCCTCTGATTCAGCCCCTCTGTTTCAGCCCCTCAGTTTCAGCCCCTCTGTTTCAGACCCGCTGTTTCATCCCCTCTGTTTCTCGCCCTCTGTTTCTCACCCTCTGTTTTTCGCCCTCTGTTTCAACCCCTCTGTTTCTCGCCCGCTGTTTCAGCGCCCCTGTTTCTCGCCCTCTGCTTCAGCCCATCTGTTTCTCGCCCTCTGTTTCAGCACCTCTGTTTCAGCACCTCTGAATCAGCCCCTCTGATTCAGCCCCTCTGTTTCAGCCCCTCTGTTTCTCGCCCTCTGTTTCAACCCCTCTGTTTCTCGCCCTCTGTTTCATCCCCTCTGTTTCTCGCCCTCTGTTTCAGCACCTCTGTTTCTCGCCCTCTGTTTCAGCCCCTCTGTTTCAGCCCCTCTGTTTCTCGCCCTCTGTTTCAACCCCTCTGTTTCTCGCACTCTGTTTCAGCCCCTCTGTTTCTCGCCCTCTGTTTCAGCCCCGCTGATTCAGCCCCTCTGTTTCAGCACCTCTGAATCTGCCCCTCTGTTTCTCGCCCTCTGTTTCAGCCCCTCTGTTTCTCGCCCTCTGTTTCAGCCCCTCTGCTTCTCGCCCTCTGTTTCAGCCCCTCTATTTCTCGCCCTCTGTTTCAGCGCCTCTGTTTCAGCCCCTCTGTTTCAGCCCCTCTGTTTCAGCCGCTCTGTTTCTCGCTCTCTGTTTCAGACCCTCTGATTCAGCCCCTCTGTTTTTCGCCCTCTGTTTCAGGCCCTCTGTTTCTCGCCCTCGGTTTCAGCCCCTCTGTTTCTCACCCTCTATTTCAGCCCCTCTGTTTCAGCCCCTCTCTTTCTCGCCCTCTGTTTCAGCCCCTCTGATTCAGCCCCTCTCTTTCTCGCCCTCTGTTTCAGGCCCTCTGTTTCTCGCCCTCTGTTTCAGCCCCTCTGTTTCTCGCCCTCTGTTTCAGCCCCTCTGTTTCTCGCCGTTAGTTTCAGCCCCTCTGTTTCAGCCCCTCTGTTTCAGCCCCTCTCTGCCAGCCCCTCTGTTTCAGCCCCTCTGTTTCTCGCCCTCTGTTTCAGCCCCTCTGTTTCTCGCCCTCTGTTTCAGCGCCTCTGTTTCAGCCGCTCTGTTTCAGCCCCTCTGTTTCGGCCCCTCTGTTTCTCGCCCTCTGTTTCGGGCCCTCTGTTTCAGCCCCTCTGTGTTAGACCCTCTGTTTCTCGCTCTCTGTTTCAGCCCCTCTCTGTCAGCCCCTCTGTTTCAGCCCCTCTGTTTCTCGCCCTCTGATTCACCCCCTCTGTTTCTCACCCTCTGTTTCAGCCCTTCTGTTTCAGCCCCTCAGTTTCAGCCCCTCTGTTTCAGCCCCTCTGTTCCTCGCCCACTGTTTCTCACCCTCTGTTTCTCGCCCTCTGTTTCAGCCCCTCTATTTTTCGCCCTCTGTTTCAGCCCCTCTGTTTCTCGCCATCTGCATCAGCCCTTCTGTTTCAGCCCTTCTGTTTCAGCCCCTCTGTTTCAGCCCCTCTGTTTCTCGCCCTCTGATTCTCACCCTCTGTTTCAGCCCCTCTGTTTCTCGCCCTCTGTTTCACCCACTCTGTTTCAGCCCGTCTGATTCAGCCCCTCTGATTCAGCCCCTCTGTTTCTCGCCCACTGTTTCAGCCCCTCTGTTTGAGCCCTTCTGTTTCAGCCCCTCTGTTTCAGCCCCTCTGTTTCTCGCCCTCGGTTTCAGCCCCTCTGTTTCTCGCCCTCTGTTTCAGCCCCTCTGATTCAGCCCCTCTGTTTCAGCCCCTCTGATTCAGCCCCTCTGTTTCAGACCCTCTATTTCAGCCCCTCTGATTCAGCCCCTCTGTTTCTGGCCCTCTGTTTCAGCCCCTCTGTTTCTCGCCTTCTGTTTCAGCCACTCTGTTCCTCGCCCTCTGTTTCAGCCCCTCTGTTTCAGCCCCTCTGTTTCAGCCCCTCTGTTTCAGCCCCTCATTCAGCCCCTCTGTTTCAGACCCTCTGTTTCTCACCCTCTGTTTCAGCCCCTCTGTTTCGCGCCCGCTGTTTAAGCCCCTCTGTTTCTTGCCCTCTGTTTCAGACCCTGTTTCTCACCCTCTGTTTAAGCCCCTCTGTTTTAGCCCCTCTGTTTCAACCCCTCTGTTTCAGCCCCTCTGTTTCAGCCCCTCTGTTTCTCGCCCTCTGTTTCAGCACCTCTGTTTCTCGCCCTCTGTTTCAGCCACTCTGTTTCTCGCCCTCTGTTTCAGCACCTCTTTTTCTCGCCCTCTGTTTCAGCCACTCTGTTTCTCGCCCTCTGTTTCAGCCCCTCTGTTTCAGCCCCTCTGTTTCTCGCCCTCTGTTTCAGCCCCTCTGTTTCTCGCCCTCTGATTCAGCCCCTCTGTTTCTCGCCCTCTGTTTGAGCCCCTCTGTTTCAGCCCCTCTGTTTCAGCCCCTCTGTTTCATCCCCTCTGTTTCTCGCCCTCTGTTTCAGCCCCTCTGTTTCTTGCCCTCTGTTTCAGCCCCTCTGTTTCAGCCCCTCTGTTTCAGCCCCTCTGTTTCAGCCCCTCTGTTTCTCGCCCTCTGTTCAGCCGCTCTGTTTCTCGCCCTATGTTTCAGCCCCTCTGTTTCTCGCCCTCCGTTTCAGCCCCTCTGATTCAGCCCCTCTGTTTCAGCCCCTCTGATTCAGCCCCTCTGTTTCAGCCCCTAGGTTTCATCCCCTCTGTTTCTCGCCCTCTGTTTCTCACCCTCTGTTTCTCGCCCTCTGTTTCAGCCCACCTGTTTCTCACCCTCTGCTTCAGTCCATCTGTTTCTCGCCCTCTTTTTCAGCCCCTCTGTTTTAGCCCCTCTGTTTCAGCCCCTCTGTTTCTCGCCCTCTGTTTCAGCCCCTCTGTTTCTCGCCCTCTGTTTCAGCCCCTCTGTTTCAGCCCCTCTGTTTCAGCCCCTCAGTTTCTCGCCCTCTGTTTCAGCCCCTCTGTTTCTCGCCCTCTGTTTCAGTCCCTCTGTTTCTCGCCCTCTGTTTCAGCCCCTCTGTTTCAGCCCCTCTGTTTCTCGCCCTCTGTTTCAGCCCCTCTGTTTCTCGCCCTCTGTTTCAGCCCCGCTGATTCAGACCCTCTGCTTCAGCACCTCTGAATCAGCCCCTCTAATTCATCCCCTCTGTTTCAGCCCCTCTGTTTCAGCCCATCTGTTTCAGCCCCTCTGTTTCTCGCCCTCTGTTTCAGCCCCTCTGTTACTCGCCCTCTGTTTCAGCGCCTCTGTTTCAGCCCCTCTGTTTCAGCCCCTCTGTTTCGGCCCCTCTGTTTCTCGCCCTCAGTTTCAGTCCCTCTGTTTCAGCCCCTCTGTGTCAGCCTCTCTGTTTCTCGCACACTGTTTCAGCCCCTCTGTTTCAGCCCCTCTGTTTCTCGCCCTCTGTTTCTGCGCCTCTGTTTCTCGCCCTCTTTGTCAGCCCGTCAGTTTCAGCCCCTCTGTTTCAGCCCCTCTGTTTCTCGCCCTCTGATTCAGCCCCTCTGTTTCTCACCCTCTGTTTCAGCCCCTCTGTTTCAGCCCCTCTGTTTCAGCCCCTTTGTTTCTCGCCTTCTGTTTCTCACCCTCTGTTTCTCGCCCTCTGTTTCAGCCCCTCTATTTTTCGCCCTCTGTTTCAGCCCTTCAGTTTCTCGCCATCTGCATCAGCCCCTCTGTTTCAGCCCTTCTGTTTCAGCCCCACTGTTTCTCGCCCACTTTTTCAACCGCTCTGTTTCAGCCCCTCTGATTCAGCCCCTCTGATTCAGCCCCTCTGTTTCTCGCCCTCTGTTTCAGCCCCTCTGTTTCTCGCCCTCTATTTCAGCCCCTCTGATTCAGCCCCTCTGTT
Source organism: Chiloscyllium punctatum (assembly GCF_047496795.1). Classification (NCBI taxonomy): domain Eukaryota; kingdom Metazoa; phylum Chordata; class Chondrichthyes; order Orectolobiformes; family Hemiscylliidae; genus Chiloscyllium; species Chiloscyllium punctatum. Next base: position 688,874 of record NW_027309831.1, read on the forward strand.
TCTCGCCGTCTGTTTCAGCCCCTCTGTTTCTCGCCCTCTGTTTCAGTCACTCTGTTTCTCGCCCTCTGTTTCAGCCCCTCTGTTTCAGCCCCTCTGTTTCAGCCGCTCTGTTTCAGCCCCTCATTCAGCCCCTCTGTTTCAGCCCCTCTGTTTCTCACCCTCTGTTTCAGCCCCTCTGTTTCTCGCCCTCTGTTTCAGCCCCTCTGTTTCTCGCCCTCTGTTTCAGACCCTGTTTCTCGCCCTCTGTTTAAGCCCCTCTGTTTGAGCCCCGCTGTTTCAACCCCTCTGTTTCAGCCCCTCTGTTTCAGCCCCTCTGTTTCTCGCCCTCTGTTTCAGCTCCTCTGTTTCTCGCCCTCTGTTTCAGTCCCTCTGTTTCTCGACCTCTGTTTCTCGCCCTCTGATTCAGCCCCTCTGTTTCTCGCCCTCTGTTTCAGCCCCTCTGTTTCAGCCGTTCTGTTTCAGCCCCTCTGTTTCAGCTCCTCTGTTTCTCGCCCTCTGTTTCAGCCCCTCTGTTTCTCGCCCTCTATTTCAGCCCCTCTGATTCAGCCCCTCTGTTTCTCGCCGTCTGTTTCAGCCCCTCTGTTTCTCGCCCTCTGTTTCAGTCACTCTGTTTCTCGCCCTCTGTTTCAGCCCCTCTGTTTCAGCCCCTCTGTTTCAGCCGCTCTGTTTCAGCCCCTCATTCAGCCCCTCTGTTTCAGCCCCTCTGTTTCTCACCCTCTGTTTCAGCCCCTCTGTTTCTCGCCCTCTGTTTCAGCCCCTCTGTTTCTCGCCCTCTGTTTCAGACCCTGTTTCTCGCCCTCTGTTTCAGCCCCTCTGTTTCAGCCCCTCTGTTTCTCGCCCTCTGTTTCAGCACCTCTGTTTCTCGCCCTCTGTTTCAGTCCCTCTGTTTCTCGACCTCTGTTTCTCGCCCTCTGTTTCAGCCCCTCTGTTTCTCGCCCTCTGTTTCAGCCCCTCTGTTTCTCGCCCTATGTTTCAGCCCGTCTGTTTCAGCGCCTCTGTTTCAGCCCCTCTGTTTCAGCCCCTCTGTTTCTCGCCCTCTGTTTCAGCTCCTTTGTTTCTCGCCCTCTGTTTCAGCTCCTCTGTTTCTCGCCCTCTTTCTCAGCCTCTCAGTTTCAGTCCCTCTGTTTCGGCCCCTCTGTTTCTCGCCCTCAGTTTCAGCCCCTCTGTTTCAGCCCCTCTGTGTCAGCCCCTCTCTTTCTCGCCCTCTGTTTCAGGCCCTCTGTTTCTCGCCCTCTGTTTCAGCCCCTCTGTTTCTCGCCCTCTGTTTCAGCCCCTCTGTTTCTCGCCGTTAGTTTCAGCCCCTCTGTTTCAGCCCCTCTGTTTCAGCCCCTCTCTGCCAGCCCCTCTGTTTCAGCCCCTCTGTTTCTCGCCCTCTGTTTCAGCCCCTCTGTTTCTCGCCCTCTGTTTCAGCGCCTCTGTTTCAGCCGCTCTGTTTCAGCCCCTCTGTTTCGGCCCCTCTGTTTCTCGCCCTCTGTTTCGGGCCCTCTGTTTCAGCCCCTCTGTGTTAGACCCTCTGTTTCTCGCTCTCTGTTTCAGCCCCTCTGTTTCAGCCCCTCTGTTTCTCGCCCTCTGTTTCAGCCCCTCTCTGTCAGCCCCTCTGTTTCAGCCCCTCTGTTTCTCGCCCTCTGATTCACCCCCTCTGTTTCTCACCCTCTGTTTCAGCCCCTCTGTTTCAGCCCCTCAGTTTCAGCCCCTCTGTTTCAGCCCCTCTGTTCCTCGCCCACTGTTTCTCACCCTCTGTTTCTCGCCCTCTGTTTCAGCCCCTCTATTTTTCGCCCTCTGTTTCAGCCCCTCTGTTTCTCGCCATCTGCATCAGCCCTTCTGTTTCAGCCCTTCTGTTTCAGCCCCTCTGTTTCAGCCCCTCTGTTTCTCGCCCTCTGATTCTCACCCTCTGTTTCAGCCCCTCTGTTTCTCGCCCTCTGTTTCACCCACTCTGTTTCAGCCCGTCTGATTCAGCCCCTCTGATTCAGCCCCTCTGTTTCTCGCCCACTGTTTCAGCCCCTCTGTTTGAGCCCTTCTGTTTCAGCCCCTCTGTTTCAGCCCCTCTGTTTCTCGCCCTCGGTTTCAGCCCCTCTGTTTCTCGCCCTCTGTTTCAGCCCCTCTGATTCAGCCCCTCTGTTTCTGGCCCTCTGTTTCAGCCCCTCTGTTTCTCGCCTTCTGTTTCAGCCACTCTGTTCCTCGCCCTCTGTTTCAGCCCCTCTGTTTCAGCCCCTCTGTTTCAGCCCCTCTGTTTCAGCCCCTCATTCAGCCCCTCTGTTTCAGACCCTCTGTTTCTCACCCTCTGTTTCAGCCCCTCTGTTTCGCGCCCGCTGTTTAAGCCCCTCTGTTTCTTGCCCTCTGTTTCAGACCCTGTTTCTCGCCCTCTGTTTAAGCCCCTCTGTTTTAGCCCCTCTGTTTCAACCCCTCTGTTTCAGCCCCTCTGTTTCAGCCCCTCTGTTTCTCGCCCTCTGTTTCAGCACCTCTGTTTCTCGCCCTCTGTTTCAGCCACTCTGTTTCTCGCCCTCTGTTTCAGCACCTCTTTTTCTCGCCCTCTGTTTCAGCTACTCTGTTTCTCGCCCTCTGTTTCAGCCCCTCTGTTTCAGCCCCTCTGTTTCTCGCCCTCTGTTTCAGCCCCTCTGTTTCTCGCCCTCTGATTCAGCCCCTCTGTTTCTCGCCCTATGTTTCAGCCCCTCTGTTTCAGCCCCTCTGTTTCAGCCCCTCTGTTTCATCCCCTCTGTTTCTCGCCCTCTGTTTCAGCCCCTCTGTTTCTTGCCCTCTGTTTCAGCCCCTCTGTTTCAGCCCCTCTGTTTCAGCCCCTCTGTTTCAGCCCCTCTGTTTCTCGCCCTCTGTTCAGCCGCTCTGTTTCTCGCCCTATGTTTCAGCCCCTCTGTTTCTCGCCCTCCGTTTCAGCCCCTCTGATTCAGCCCCTCTGTTTCAGCCCCTCTGATTCAGCCCCTCTGTTTCAGCCCCTAAGTTTCATCCCCTCTGTTTCTCGCCCTCTGTTTCTCACCCTCTGTTTCTCGCCCTCTGTTTCAGCCCACCTGTTTCTCACCCTCTGCTTCAGCCCATCTGTTTCTCGCCCTCTTTTTCAGCCCCTCTGTTTTAGCCCCTCTGTTTCAGCCCCTCTGTTTCTCGCCCTCTGTTTCAGCCCCTCTGTTTCTCGCCCTCTGTTTCAGCCCCTCTGTTTCAGCCCCTCTGTTTCAGCCCCTCAGTTTCTCGCCCTCTGTTTCAGCCCCTCTGTTTCTCGCCCTCTGTTTCAGTCCCTCTGTTTCTCGCCCTCTGTTTCAGCCCCTCTGTTTCAGCCCCTCTGTTTCTCGCCCTCTGTTTCAGCCCCTCTGTTTCTCGCCCTCTGTTTCAGCCCCGCTGATTCAGACCCTCTGTTTCAGCACCTCTGAATCAGCCCCTCTAATTCATCCCCTCTGTTTCAGCCCCTCTGTTTCAGCCCATCTGTTTCAGCCCCTCTGTTTCTCGCCCTCTGTTTCAGCCCCTCTGTTACTCGCCCTCTGTTTCAGCGCCTCTGTTTCAGCCCCTCTGTTTCAGCCCCTCTGTTTCGGCCCCTCTGTTTCTCGCCCTCAGTTTCAGTCCCTCTGTTTCAGCCCCTCTGTGTCAGCCTCTCTGTTTCTCGCACACTGTTTCAGCCCCTCTGTTTCAGCCCCTCTGTTTCTCGCCCTCTGTTTCTGCGCCTCTGTTTCTCGCCCTCTTTGTCAGCCCGTCAGTTTCAGCCCCTCTGTTTCAGCCCCTCTGTTTCTCGCCCTCTGATTCAGCCCCTCTGTTTCTCACCCTCTGTTTCAGCCCCTCTGTTTCAGCCCCTCTGTTTCAGCCCCTTTGTTTCTCGCCTTCTGTTTCTCACCCTCTGTTTCTCGCCCTCTGTTTCAGCCCCTCTATTTTTCGCCCTCTGTTTCAGCCCTTCAGTTTCTCGCCATCTGCATCAGCCCCTCTGTTTCAGCCCTTCTGTTTCAGCCCCTCTGTTTCTCGCCCACTTTTTCAACCGCTCTGTTTCAGCCCCTCTGATTCAGCCCCTCTGATTCAGCCCCTCTGTTTCTCGCCCTCTGTTTCAGCCCCTCTGTTTCAGCCGTTCTGTTTCAGCCCCTCTGTTTCAGCTCCTCTGTTTCTCGCCCTCTGTTTCAGCCCCTCTGTTTCTCGCCCTCTATTTCAGCCCCTCTGATTCAGCCCCTCTGTTTCTCGCCGTCTGTTTCAGCCCCTCTGTTTCTCGCCCTCTGTTTCAGTCACTCTGTTTCTCGCCCTCTGTTTCAGCCCCTCTGTTTCAGCCCCTCTGTTTCAGCCGCTCTGTTTCAGCCCCTCATTCAGCCCCTCTGTTTCAGCCCCTCTGTTTCTCACCCTCTGTTTCAGCCCCTCTGTTTCTCGCCCTCTGTTTCAGCCCCTCTGTTTCTCGCCCTCTGTTTCAGACCCTGTTTCTCGCCCTCTGTTTAAGCCCCTCTGTTTGAGCCCCGCTGTTTCAACCCCTCTGTTTCAGCCCCTCTGTTTCAGCCCCTCTGTTTCTCGCCCTCTGTTTCAGCACCTCTGTTTCTCGCCCTCTGTTTCAGTCCCTCTGTTTCTCGACCTCTGTTTCTCGCCCTCTGATTCAGCCCCTCTGTTTCTCGCCCTCTGTTGCAGCCCCTCTGTTTCAGCCGTTCTGTTTCAGCCCCTCTGTTTCAGCTCCTCTGTTTCTCGCCCTCTGTTTCAGCCCCTCTGTTTCTCGCCCTCTATTTCAGCCCCTCTGATTCAGCCCCTCTGTTTCTCGCCGTCTGTTTCAGCCCCTCTGTTTCTCGCCCTCTGTTTCAGTCACTCTGTTTCTCGCCCTCTGTTTCAGCCCCTCTGTTTCAGCCCCTCTGTTTCAGCCGCTCTGTTTCAGCCCCTCATTCAGCCCCTCTGTTTCAGCCCCTCTGTTTCTCACCCTCTGTTTCAGCCCCTCTGTTTCTCGCCCTCTGTTTCAGCCCCTCTGTTTCTCGCCCTCTGTTTCAGACCCTGTTTCTCGCCCTCTGTTTAAGCCCATCTGTTTCAGCCCCGCTGTTTCAACCCCTCTGTTTCAGCCCCTCTGTTTCAGCCCCTCTGTTTCTCGCCCTCTGTTTCAGCACCTCTGTTTCTCGCCCTCTGTTTCAGTCCCTCTGTTTCTCGACCTCTGTTTCTCGCCCTCTGTTTCAGCCCCTCTGTTTCTCGCCCTCTGTTTCAGCCCCTCTGTTTCTCGCCCTATGTTTCAGCCCGTCTGTTTCAGCGCCTCTGTTTCAGCCCCTCTGTTTCAGCCCCTCTGTTTCTCGCCCTCTGTTTCAGCTCCTTTGTTTCTCGCCCTCTGTTTCAGCTCCTCTGTTTCTCGCCCTCTTTCTCAGCCTCTCAGTTTCAGTCCCTCTGTTTCGGCCCCTCTGTTTCTCGCCCTCAGTTTCAGCCCCTCTGTTTCAGCCCCTCTGTGTCAGCCCCTCTGTTTCTCGCCCTCTGTTTCAGCCCCACTTTTTCAGCCCTTCTGTTTCTCGCCCTCTGTTTCTGCGCCTCTGTTTCTCGCCCTCTTTGTCACCCCGTCAGATTCAGCCCCTCTGTTTCTCGCCCTCTGATTCAGCCTCTCTGTTTCTCACTCTCTATTTCAGCCCCTCTGTTTCAGCCCCTCTGTTTCAGCCCCTCTGTATCTTGCCCTCTGTTTCTCACCCTCTGTTTCTCGCCCTCTGTTTCAGCCCCTCTATTTTTCGCCCTCTGTTTCAGCCCCTCTGTTTGTGCCACCTGCATCAGCCCCTCTGTTTCAGCCCCTCTGTTTCAGCTCCTCTGTTTCAGCTCCTCTGTTTCTCGCCCTCTGTTTCTCACCCTCTGTTTCAGGCCCTCTGTATCTCGCCCTCTGTTTCAGCCACTCTGTTTCAGCCCCTCTGATTCAGCCCCTCTGTTTCAGCCCTTCTCTTTCAGCCCCTCTGTTTCAGCCCCTCTGTTTCTCGCCCTCTGTATCAGCCCCTCTGTTTCTCGCCTTCTGTTTCAGCCCCTCTGATTCAGCCCCTCGGTTTCTCGCCCTCTTTTTGAGCCCCTCTGTATCTCGCCCTCTGTTTCAGCCCCTCTGTTTCAGCCCCTCTGTTTCAGCCCCTCATTCAGCACCTCTGTTTCAGCCCCTCTGTTTCTCACCCTCTGTTTCAGCCTCTCTGTTTCTCGCCCTCTGTTTCAGTCCCTCTGTTTCTCGCCCTCTGTTTCAGACTCTCTTTCTTGCCCTCTGTTTAAGCCCCTCTGTTTCAGCCCCTCTGTTTCAACCCCTCTGTTTCAGCCCCTCTGTTTCAGACCCTCTGTTTCTCGCCCTCTGTTTCAGCCCCTCTGTTTCAGCCCCTCTGTTTCAGCCCCTCTGTTTCTCGCCCTCTGTTTCAGCCCCTCTGTTTCATTCCCTCTGTTTCTCGACCTCTTTCTCGCCCTATGTTTCAGCCCCTCTGTTTCTCGTCCTCTGTTTCAGCCCCTCTGTTTCTCGTCCTATGTTTCAGCCTCTCTGTTTCAGTCCCTCTGTTTCAGCCCCTCTGTTTCAGCCCCTCTGTTTCTCGCCCTCTGTTTCAGCCCCTCTGTTTCGCCCCCTCTGTTTCAGCCCCTCTGTTTCAGCCCCTCTACTTCTCGCCCTCTGTTTCAGCCCCTCTGTTTCTCGCCCTCTGTTTCAGACCCTGTTTCTCGCCCTCTGTTTAAGCCCCTCTGTTTCAGCCCCGCTGTTTCAACCCCTCTGTTTCAGCCCCTCTGTTTCAGCCCCTCTGTTTCTCGCCCTCTGTTTCAGCACCTCTGTTTCTCGCCCTCTGTTTCAGCCCCTCTGTTTCTCGCCCTCTGTTTCAGCCTCTCTGTTTCAGCCCCTCTGTTTCAGTCCCTCTGTTTCTCGACCTCTGTTTCTCGCCCTCTGTTTCAGCCCCTCTGTTTCTCGCCCTCTGTTTCAGCCCCTCTGTTTCTCGCCCTATGTTTCAGCCCCTCTGTTTCAGCGCCTCTGTTTCAGCCCCTCTGTTTCAGCCCCTCTGTTTCTCGCCCTCTGTTTCAGCTCCTTTGTTTCTCGCCCTCTGTTTCAGCTCCTCTGTTTCTCGCCCTCTTTCTCAGCCTCTCAGTTTCAGTCCCTCTGTTTCGGCCCCTCTGTTTTTCGCTCTCAGTTTCAGCCCCTCTGTTTCTCGCCCTCTGTTTCAGCCCCTCTGTTTCAGCCCCTCTGTTTCTCGCCCTCTGTTTCAGCCCCTCTCTGTCAGCCCCTCTGTTTCAGCCCCTCTGTTTCTCACCCTCTGTTTCAGCCCCTCTGTTTCAGCCCCTCAGTTTCAGCCCCTCTGTTTCAGCCCCTCTGTTCCTCGCCCACTGTTTCTCACCCTCTGTTTCTCGCCCTCTGTTTCAGCCCCTCTATTTTTCGCCCTCTGTTTCAGCCCCTCTGTTTCTCGCCATCTGCATCAGCCCTTCTGTTTCAGCCCTTCTGTTTCAGCCCCTCTGTTTCAGCCCCTCTGTTTCTCGCCCTCTGATTCTCACCCTCTGTTTCAGCCCCTCTGTTTCTCGCCCTCTGTTTTACCCACTCTGTTTCAGCCCGTCTGATTCAGCCCCTCTGATTCAGCCCCTCTGTTTCTCGCCCACTGATTCAGCCCCTCTGTTTGAGCCCTTCTGTTTCAGCCCCTCTGTTTCAGCCCCTCTGTTTCTCGCCCTCGGTTTCAGCCCCTCTGTTTCTCGCCCTCTGTTTCAGCCCCTCTGATTCAGCCCCTCTGTTTCTGGCCCTCTGTTTCAGCCCCTCTGTTTCTCGCCTTCTGTTTCAGCCACTCTGTTCCTCGCCCTCTGTTTCAGCCCCTCTGTTTCAGCCCCTCTGTTTCAGCCCCTCTGTTTCAGCCCCTCATTCAGCCCCTCTGTTTCAGACCCTCTGTTTCTCACCCTCTGTTTCAGCCCCTCTGTTTCGCGCCCGCTGTTTAAGCCCCTCTGTTTCTTGCCCTCTGTTTCAGACCCTGTTTCTCGCCCTCTGTTTAAGCCCCTCTGTTTTAGCCCCTCTGTTTCAACCCCTCTGTTTCAGCCCCTCTGTTTCAGCCCCTCTGTTTCTCGCCCTCTGTTTCAGCACCTCTTTTTCTCGCCCTCTGTTTCAGCCACTCTGTTTCTCGCCCTCTGTTTCAGCCCCTCTGTTTCAGCCCCTCTGTTTCTCGCCCTCTGTTTCAGCCCCTCTGTTTCTCGCCCTCTGTTTCAGCCCCTCTGTTTCTCGCCCTATGTTTCAGCCCCTCTGTTTCAGCCCCTCTGTTTCAGCCCCTCTGTTTCATCCCCTCTGTTTCTCGCCCTCTGTTTCAGCCCCTCTGTTTCTTGCCCTCTGTTTCAGCCCCTCTGTTTCAGCCCCTCTGTTTCAGCCCCTCTGTTTCAGCCCCTCTGTTTCTCGCCCTCTGTTCAGCCGCTCTGTTTCTCGCCCTATGTTTCAGCCCCTCTGTTTCTCGCCCTCTGTTTCAGCCCCTCTGATTCAGCCCCTCTGTTTCAGCCCCTCTGATTCAGCCCCTCTGTTTCAGCCCCTAAGTTTCATCCCCTCTGTTTCTCGCCCTCTGTTTCTCACCCTCTGTTTCTCGCCCTCTGTTTCAGCCCCTCTGTTTCTCGCCCGCTGTTTCAGCCCCCCTGTTTCTCGCCCTCTGCTTCAGCCCATCTGTTTCTCTCCCTCTTTTTCAGCCCCTCTGTTTTAGCCCCTCTGTTTCAGCCCCTCTGTTTCTCGCCCTCTGTTTCAGCCCCTCTGTTTCTCGCCCTCTGTTTCAGCCCCTCTGTTTCAGCCCCTCTGTTTCTCGCCCTCTGTTTCAGCCCCTCTGTTTCTCGCCCTCTGTTTCAGTCCCTCTGTTTCTCGCCCTCTGTTTCAGCCCCTCTGTTTCAGCCCCTCTGTTTCTCGCCCTCTGTTTCAGCCCCTCTGTTTCTCGCCCTCTGTTTCAGCCCCGCTGATTCAGACCCTCTGTTTCAGCACCTCTGAATCAGCCCCTCTAATTCATCCCCTCTGTTTCTGCCCCTCTGTTTCAGCCCATCTGTTTCAGCCCCTCTGTTTCTCGCCCTCTGTTTCAGCCCCTCTGTTACTCGCCCTCTGTTTCAGCGCCTCTGTTTCATCCCCTCTGTTTCTCGCCCTCTGTTTCAGCCCCTCTGTTTCTTGCCCTCTGTTTCAGCCCCTCTGTTTCAGCCCCTCTGTTTCAGCCCCTCTGTTTCAGCCCCTCTGTTTCTCGCCCTCTGTTCAGCCGCTCTGTTTCTCGCCCTATGTTTCAGCCCCTCTGTTTCTCGCCCTCCGTTTCAGCCCCTCTGATTCAGCCCCTCTGTTTCAGCCCCTCTGATTCAGCCCCTCTGTTTCAGCCCCTAAGTTTCATCCCCTCTGTTTCTCGCCCTCTGTTTCTCACCCTCTGTTTCTCGCCCTCTGTTTCAGCCCACCTGTTTCTCACCCTCTGCTTCAGCCCATCTGTTTCTCGCCCTCTTTTTCAGCCCCTCTGTTTTAGCCCCTCTGTTTCAGCCCCTCTGTTTCTCGCCCTCTGTTTCAGCCCCTCTGTTTCTCGCCCTCTGTTTCAGCCCCTCTGTTTCAGCCCCTCTGTTTCAGCCCCTCAGTTTCTCGCCCTCTGTTTCAGCTCCTCTGTTTCTCGCCCTCTGTTTCAGTCCCTCTGTTTCTCGCCCTCTGTTTCAGCCCCTCTGTTTCAGCCCCTCTGTTTCTCGCCCTCTGTTTCAGCCCCTCTGTTTCTCGCCCTCTGTTTCAGCCCCGCTGATTCAGACCCTCTGTTTCAGCACCTCTGAATCAGCCCCTCTAATTCATCCCCTCTGTTTCAGCCCCTCTGTTTCAGCCCATCTGTTTCAGCCCCTCTGTTTCTCGCCCTCTGTTTCAGCCCCTCTGTTACTCGCCCTCTGTTTCAGCGCCTCTGTTTCAGCCCCTCTGTTTCAGCCCCTCTGTTTCGGCCCCTCTGTTTCTCGCCCTCAGTTTCAGTCCCTCTGTTTCAGCCCCTCTGTGTCAGCCTCTCTGTTTCTCGCACACTGTTTCAGCCCCTCTGTTTCAGCCCCTCTGTTTCTCGCCCTCTGTTTCTGCGCCTCTGTTTCTCGCCCTCTTTGTCAGCCCGTCAGTTTCAGCCCCTCTGTTTCAGCCCCTCTGTTTCTCGCCCTCTGATTCAGCCCCTCTGTTTCTCACCCTCTGTTTCAGCCCCTCTGTTTCAGCCCCTCTGTTTCAGCCCCTTTGTTTCTCGCCTTCTGTTTCTCACCCTCTGTTTCTCGCCCTCTGTTTCAGCCCCTCTATTTTTCGCCCTCTGTTTCAGCCCTTCAGTTTCTCGCCATCTGCATCAGCCCCTCTGTTTCAGCCCTTCTGTTTCAGCCCCTCTGTTTCTCGCCCACTTTTTCAACCGCTCTGTTTCAGCCCCTCTGATTCAGCCCCTCTGATTCAGCCCCTCTGTTTCTCGCCCTCTGTTTCAGCCCCTCTGTTTCAGCCGTTCTGTTTCAGCCCCTCTGTTTCAGCTCCTCTATTTCTCGCCCTCTGTTTCAGCCCCTCTGTTTCTCGCCCTCTATTTCAGCCCCTCTGATTCAGCCCCTCTGTTTCTCGCCGTCTGTTTCAGCCCCTCTGTTTCTCGCCCTCTGTTTCAGTCACTCTGTTTCTCGCCCTCTGTTTCAGCCCCTCTGTTTCAGCCCCTCTGTTTCAGCCGCTCTGTTTCAGCCCCTCATTCAGCCCCTCTGTTTCAGCCCCTCTGTTTCTCACCCTCTGTTTCAGCCCCTCTGTTTCTCGCCCTCTGTTTCAGCCCCTCTGTTTCTCGCCCTCTGTTTCAGACCCTGTTTCTCGCCCTCTGTTTAAGCCCCTCTGTTTGAGCCCCGCTGTTTCAACCCCTCTGTTTCAGCCCCTCTGTTTCAGCCCCTCTGTTTCTCGCCCTCTGTTTCAGCACCTCTGTTTCTCGCCCTCTGTTTCAGTCCCTCTGTTTCTCGACCTCTGTTTCTCGCCCTCTGATTCAGCCCCTCTGTTTCTCGCCCTCTGTTTCAGCCCCTCTGTTTCAGCCGTTCTGTTTCAGCCCCTCTGTTTCAGCTCCTCTGTTTCTCGCCCTCTGTTTCAGCCCCTCTGTTTCTCGCCCTCTATTTCAGCCCCTCTGATTCAGCCCCTCTGTTTCTCGCCGTCTGTTTCAGCCCCTCTGTTTCTCGCCCTCTGTTTCAGTCACTCTGTTTCTCGCCCTCTGTTTCAGCCCCTCTGTTTCAGCCCCTCTGTTTCAGCCGCTCTGTTTCAGCCCCTCATTCAGCCCCTCTGTTTCAGCCCCTCTGTTTCTCACCCTCTGTTTCAGCCCCTCTGTTTCTCGCCCTCTGTTTCAGCCCCTCTGTTTCTCGCCCTCTGTTTCAGACCCTGTTTCTCGCCCTCTGTTTAAGCCCATCTGTTTCAGCCCCGCTGTTTCAACCCCTCTGTTTCAGCCCCTCTGTTTCAGCCCCTCTGTTTCTCGCCCTCTGTTTCAGCACCTCTGTTTCTCGCCCTCTGTTTCAGTCCCTCTGTTTCTCGACCTCTGTTTCTCGCCCTCTGTTTCAGCCCCTCTGTTTCTCGCCCTCTGTTTCAGCCCCTCTGTTTCTCGCCCTATGTTTCAGCCCGTCTGTTTCAGCGCCTCTGTTTCAGCCCCTCTGTTTCAGCCCCTCTGTTTCTCGCCCTCTGTTTCAGCTCCTTTGTTTCTCGCCCTCTGTTTCAGCTCCTCTGTTTCTCGCCCTCTTTCTCAGCCTCTCAGTTTCAGTCCCTCTGTTTCGGCCCCTCTGTTTCTCGCCCTCAGTTTCAGCCCCTCTGTTTCAGCCCCTCTGTGTCAGCCCCTCTGTTTCTCGCCCTCTGTTTCAGCCCCACTTTTTCAGCCCTTCTGTTTCTCGCCCTCTGTTTCTGCGCCTCTGTTTCTCGCCCTCTTTGTCACCCCGTCAGATTCAGCCCCTCTGTTTCTCGCCCTCTGATTCAGCCTCTCTGTTTCTCACTCTCTATTTCAGCCCCTCTGTTTCAGCCCCTCTGTTTCAGCCCCTCTGTATCTTGCCCTCTGTTTCTCACCCTCTGTTTCTCGCCCTCTGTTTCAGCCCCTCTATTTTTCGCCCTCTGTTTCAGCCCCTCTGTTTGTGCCACCTGCATCAGCCCCTCTGTTTCAGCCCCTCTGTTTCAGCTCCTCTGTTTCAGCCCCTCTGTTTCTCGCCCTCTGTTTCTCACCCTCTGTTTCAGGCCCTCTGTATCTCGCCCTCTGTTTCAGCCACTCTGTTTCAGCCCCTCTGATTCAGCCCCTCTGTTTCAGCCCTTCTGTTTCAGCCCCTCTGTTTCAGCCCCTCTGTTTCTCGCCCTCTGTATCAGCCCCTCTGTTTCTCGCCTTCTGTTTCAGCCCCTCTGATTCAGCCCCTCGGTTTCTCGCCCTCTTTTTGAGCCCCTCTGTATCTCGCCCTCTGTTTCAGCCCCTCTGTTTCAGCCCCTCTGTTTCAGCCCCTCATTCAGCACCTCTGTTTCAGCCCCTCTGTTTCTCACCCTCTGTTTCAGCCTCTCTGTTTCTCGCCCTCTGTTTCAGTCCCTCTGTTTCTCGCCCTCTGTTTCAGACTCTCTTTCTTGCCCTCTGTTTAAGCCCCTCTGTTTCAGCCCCTCTGTTTCAACCCCTCTGTTTCAGCCCCTCTGTTTCAGACCCTCTGTTTCTCGCCCTCTGTTTCAGCCCCTCTGTTTCAGCCCCTCTGTTTCAGCCCCTCTGTTTCTCGCCCTCTGTTTCAGCCCCTCTGTTTCACTCCCTCTGTTTCTCGACCTGTTTCTCGCCCTCTGTTTCAGCCCCTCTGTTTCTCGTCCTCTGTTTCAGCCCCTCTGTTTCTCGTCCTATGTTTCAGCCTCTCTGTTTCAGTCCCTCTGTTTCAGCCCCTCTGTTTCAGCCCCTCTGTTTCTCGCCCTCTGTTTCAGCCCCTCTGTTTCGCCCCCTCTGTTTCAGCCCCTCTGTTTCAGCCCCTCTGCTTCTCGCCCTCTGTTTCAGCCCCTCTGTTTCTCGCCCTCTGTTTCAGACCCTGTTTCTCGCCCTCTGTTTAAGCCCCTCTGTTTCAGCCCCGCTGTTTCAACCCCTCTGTTTCAGCCCCTCTGTTTCAGCCCCTCTGTTTCTCGCCCTCTGTTTCAGCACCTCTGTTTCTCGCCCTCTGTTTCAGCCCCTCTGTTTCTCGCCCTCTGTTTCAGCCTCTCTGTTTCAGCCCCTCTGTTTCAGTCCCTCTGTTTCTCGACCTCTGTTTCTCGCCCTCTGTTTCAGCCCCTCTGTTTCTCGCCCTCTGTTTCAGCCCCTCTGTTTCTCGCCCTATGTTTCAGCCCCTCTGTTTCAGCGCCTCTGTTTCAGCCCCTCTGTTTCAGCCCCTCTGTTTCTCGCCCTCTGTTTCAGCTCCTTTGTTTCTCGCCCTCTGTTTCAGCTCCTCTGTTTCTCGCCCTCTTTCTCAGCCTCTCAGTTTCAGTCCCTCTGTTTCGGCCCCTCTGTTTTTCGCTCTCAGTTTCAGCCCCTCTGTTTCTCGCCCTCTGTTTCAGCCCCTCTGTTTCAGCCCCTCTGTTTCTCGCCCTCTGTTTCAGCCCCTCTCTGTCAGCCCCTCTGTTTCAGCCCCTCTGTTTCTCACCCTCTGTTTCAGCCCCTCTGTTTCAGCCCCTCAGTTTCAGCCCCTCTGTTTCAGCCCCTCTGTTCCTCGCCCACTGTTTCTCACCCTCTGTTTCTCGCCCTCTGTTTCAGCCCCTCTATTTTTCGCCCTCTGTTTCAGCCCCTCTGTTTCTCGCCATCTGCATCAGCCCTTCTGTTTCAGCCCTTCTGTTTCAGCCCCTCTGTTTCAGCCCCTCTGTTTCTCGCCCTCTGATTCTCACCCTCTGTTTCAGCCCCTCTGTTTCTCGCCCTCTGTTTTACCCACTCTGTTTCAGCCCGTCTGATTCAGCCCCTCTGATTCAGCCCCTCTGTTTCTCGCCCACTGTTTCAGCCCCTCTGTTTGAGCCCTTCTGTTTCAGCCCCTCTGTTTCAGCCCCTCTGTTTCTCGCCCTCGGTTTCAGCCCCTCTGTTTCTCGCCCTCTGTTTCAGCCCCTCTGATTCAGCCCCTCTGTTTCTGGCCCTCTGTTTCAGCCCCTCTGTTTCTCGCCTTCTGTTTCAGCCACTCTGTTCCTCGCCCTCTGTTTCAGCCCCTCTGTTTCAGCCCCTCTGTTTCAGCCCCTCTGTTTCAGCCCCTCATTCAGCCCCTCTGTTTCAGACCCTCTGTTTCTCACCCTCTGTTTCAGCCCCTCTGTTTCGCGCCCGCTGTTTAAGCCCCTCTGTTTCTTGCCCTCTGTTTCAGACCCTGTTTCTCGCCCTCTGTTTAAGCCCCTCTGTTTTAGCCCCTCTGTTTCAACCCCTCTGTTTCAGCCCCTCTGTTTCAGCCCCTCTGTTTCTCGCCCTCTGTTTCAGCACCTCTTTTTCTCGCCCTCTGTTTCAGCCACTCTGTTTCTCGCCCTCTGTTTCAGCCCCTCTGTTTCAGCCCCTCTGTTTCTCGCCCTCTGTTTCAGCCCCTCTGTTTCTCGCCCTCTGTTTCAGCCCCTCTGTTTCTCGCCCTATGTTTCAGCCCCTCTGTTTCAGCCCCTCTGTTTCAGCCCCTCTGTTTCATCCCCTCTGTTTCTCGCCCTCTGTTTCAGCCCCTCTGTTTCTTGCCCTCTGTTTCAGCCCCTCTGTTTCAGCCCCTCTGTTTCAGCCCCTCTGTTTCAGCCCCTCTGTTTCTCGCCCTCTGTTCAGCCGCTCTGTTTCTCGCCCTATGTTTCAGCCCCTCTGTTTCTCGCCCTCCGTTTCAGCCCCTCTGATCCAGCCCCTCTGTTTCAGCCCCTCTGATTCAGCCCCTCTGTTTCAGCCCCTAAGTTTCATCCCCTCTGTTTCTCGCCCTCTGTTTCTCACCCTCTGTTTCTCGCCCTCTGTTTCAGCCCCTCTGTTTCTCGCCCGCTGTTTCAGCCCCCCTGTTTCTCGCCCTCTGCTTCAGCCCATCTGTTTCTCTCCCTCTTTTTCAGCCCCTCTGTTTTAGCCCCTCTGTTTCAGCCCCTCTGTTTCTCGCCCTCTGTTTCAGCCCCTCTGTTTCTCGCCCTCTGTTTCAGCCCCTCTGTTTCAGCCCCTCTGTTTCTCGCCCTCTGTTTCAGCCCCTCTGTTTCTCGCCCTCTGTTTCAGTCCCTCTGTTTCTCGCCCTCTGTTTCAGCCCCTCTGTTTCAGCCCCTCTGTTTCTCGCCCTCTGTTTCAGCCCCTCTGTTTCTCGCCCTCTGTTTCAGCCCCGCTGATTCAGACCCTCTGTTTCAGCACCTCTGAATCAGCCCCTCTAATTCATCCCCTCTGTTTCAGCCCCTCTGTTTCAGACCATCTGTTTCAGCCCCTCTGTTTCTCGCCCTCTGTTTCAGCCCCTCTGTTACTCGCCCTCTGTTTCAGCGCCTCTGTTTCAGCCCCTCTGTTTCAGCACCTCTGAATCAGCCCCTCTAATTCATCCCCTCTTTTTCAGCCCCTCTGTTTCAGCCCATCTGTTTCAGCCCCTCTGTTTCTCGCCCTCTGTTTCAGCCCCTCTGTTACTCGCCCTCTGTTTCAGCCCCTCTTTGTCAGCCTCTCTGTTTCTCGCACACTGTTTCAGCCCCTCTGTTTCAGCCCCTCTGTTTCTCGCCCTCTGTTTCTGCGCCTCTGTTTCTCGCCCTCTTTGTCAGCCCGTCAGTTTCAGCCCCTCTGTTTCAACCCCACTGTTTCTCGCCCTCTGATTCAGCCCCTCTGTTTCTCACCCTCTGTTTCAGCCCCTCTGTTTCAGCCCCTCTGTTTCAGCCCCTTTGTTTCTCGCCTTCTGTTTCTCACCCTCTGTTTCTCGCCCTCTGTTTCAGCCCCTCTATTTTTCGCCCTCTGTTTCAGCCCTTCAGTTTCTCGCCATCTGCATCAGCCCCTCTGTTTCAGACCTTCTGTTTCAGCCCCTCTGTTTCAGCCTCTCTGTTTCTCGCCCTCTGTTTCTCACCCTCTGTTTCAGACCCTCTGTTTCTCGCCCACTTTTTCAACCGCTCTGTTTCAGCCCCTCTGATTCAGCCCCTCTGATTCAGCCCCTCTGTTTCTCGCCCTCTGTTTCAGCCCCTCTGTTTCAGCCGTTCTGTTTCAGCCCCTCTGTTTCAGCTCCTCTGTTTCTCGCCCACTGTTTCAGCCCCTCTGTTTCTCGCCCTCTATTTCAGCCCCTCTGATTCAGCCCCTCTGTTTCTCGCCGTCTGTTTCAGCCCCTCTGTTTCTCGCCCTTTGTTTCAGTCACTCTGTTTCTCGCCCTCTGTTTCAGCCCCTCTGTTTCAGCCCCTCTGTTTCAGCCGCTCTGTTTCAGCCCCTCATTCAGCCCCTCTGTTTCAGCCCCTCTGTTTCTCACCCTCTGTTTCAGCCCCTCTGTTTCTCGCCCTCTGTTTCAGCCCCTCTGTTTCTCGCCCTCTGTTTCAGACCCTGTTTCTTGCCCTCTGTTTAAGCCCCTCTGTTTCAGCCCCGCTGTTTCAACCCCTCTGTTTCAGCCCCTCTGTTTCAGCCCCTCTGTTTCTCGCCCTCTGTTTCAGCACCTCTGTTTCTCGCCCTCTGTTTCAGGCCCTCTGTTTCTCGACCTCTGTTTCTCGCCCTCTGTTTCAGCCCCTCTGTTTCTCGCCCTCTGTTTCAGCCCCTCTGTTTCTCGCCCTATGTTTCAGCCCCTCTGTTTCAGCGCCTCTGTTTCAGCCCCTCTGTTTCAGCCCCTCTGTTTCTCGCCCTCTGTTTCAGCTCCTTTGTTTCTCGCCCTCTGTTTCAGCTCCTCTGTTTCTCGCCCTCTTTCTCAGCCTCTCAGTTTCAGTCCCTCTGTTTCGGCCCCTCTGTTTCTCGCCCTCAGTTTCAGCCCCTCTGTTTCAGCCCCTCTGTGTCAGCCCCTCTGTTTCTCGCCCTCTGTTTCAGCCCCACTGTTTCAGCCCTTCTGTTTCGCGCCCTCTGTTTCTGCGCCTCTGTTTCTCGCCCTCTTTGTCACCCCGTCAGATTCAGCCCCTCTGTTTCTCGCCCTCTGATTCAGCCTCTCTGTTTCTCACTCTCTATTTCAGCCCCTCTGTTTCAGCCCCTCTGTTTCAGCCCCTCTGTTTCAGCCCCTCTGTATCTTGCCCTCTGTTTCTCACCCTCTGTTTCTCGCCCTCTGTTTCAGCCCCTTTATTTTTCGCCCTCTGTTTCAGCCCCTCTGTTTGTGCCACCTGCATCAGCCCCTCTGTTTCAGCCCCTCTGTTTCAGCTCCTCTGTTTCAGCCCCTTTGTTTCTCGCCCTCTGTTTCTCACCCTCTGTTTCAGGCCCTCTGTATCTCGCCCTCTGTTTCAGCCACTCTGTTTCAGCCCCTCTGATTCAGCCCCTCTGTTTCAGCCCTTCTGTTTCAGCCCCTCTGTTTCAGCCCCTCTGTTTCTCGCCCTCTGTATCAGCCCCTCTGTTTCTCGCCCTCTGTTTCAGCCCCTCTG
This sequence comes from Chiloscyllium punctatum, assembly GCF_047496795.1. NCBI lineage: Eukaryota > Metazoa > Chordata > Chondrichthyes > Orectolobiformes > Hemiscylliidae > Chiloscyllium > Chiloscyllium punctatum. Next base: position 706,155 of record NW_027309831.1, read on the forward strand.
ATTCAGCCCCTCTGTATCTCGCCCTCTGTTTCAGCCCCTCTGTTTCAGCCCCTCTGTTTCAGCCCCTCATTCAGCACCTCTGTTTCAGCCCCTCTGTTTCTCACCCTCTGTTTCAGCCCCTCTGTTTCTCGCCCTCTGTTTCAGCCCCTCTGTTTCTCGCCCTCTGTTTCAGACTCTCTTTCTTGCCCTCTGTTTAAGCCCCTCTGTTTCAGCCCCTCTGTTTCAACCCCTCTGTTTCAGCCCCTCTGTTTCAGACCCTCTGTTTCTCGCCCTCTGTTTCAGCCCCTCTGTTTCAGCCCCTCTGTTTCATTCCCTCTGTTTCTCGACCTGTTTCTCGCCCTCTGTTTCAGCCCCTCTGTTTCTCGTCCTCTGTTTCAGCCCCTCTGTTTCTCGTCCTATGTTTCAGCCTCTCTGTTTCAGTCCCTCTGTTTCAGCCCCTCTGTTTCAGCCCCTCTGTTTCTCGCCCTCTGTTTCAGCCCCTCTGTTTCGCCCCCTCTGTTTCAGCCCCTCTTTTTCAGCCCCTCTGCTTCTCGCCCTCTGTTTCAGCCCCTCTGTTTCTCGCCCTCTGTTTCAGACCCTGTTTCTCGCCCTCTGTTTAAGCCCCTCTGTTTCAGCCCCGCTGTTTCAACCCCTCTGTTTCAGCCCCTCTGTTTCAGCCCCTCTGTTTCTCGCCCTCTGTTTCAGCACCTCTGTTTCTCGCCCTCTGTTTCAGCCCCTCTGTTTCTCGCCCTCTGTTTCAGCCCCTCTGTTTCAGCCCCTCTGTTTCAGTCCCTCTGTTTCTCGACCTCTGTTTCTCGCCCTCTGTTTCAGCCCCTCTGTTTCTCGCCCTCTGTTTCAGCCGCTCTGTTTCTCGCCCTATGTTTCAGCCCCTCTGTTTCAGCGCCTCTGTTTCAGCCCCTCTGTTTCAGCCCCTCTGTTTCTCGCCCTCTGTTTCAGCTCCTTTGTTTCTCGCCCTCTCTTTCAGCTCCTCTGTTTCTCGCCCTCTTTCTCAGCCTCTCAGTTTCAGTCCCTCTGTTTCGGCCCCTCTGTTTTTCGCTCTCAGTTTCAGCCCCTCTGTTTCTCGCCCTCTGTTTCAGCCCCTCTGTTTCTCGCCCTATGTTTCAGCCGCTCTGTTTCAGCGCCTCTGTTTCAGCCCCTCTGTTTCAGCCCCTCAGTTTCTCGCCCTCTGTTTCAGCTCCTTTGTTTCTCGCCCTCTGTTTCAGCTCCTCTGTTTCTCGCCCTCTTTCTCAGCCTCTCAGTTTCAGTCCCTCTGTTTCGGCCCCTCTGTTCCTCGCCCTCAGTTTCAGCCCCTCTGTTTCAGCCCCTTTGTGTCAGCCCCTCTGTTTCTCGCCCTCTGTTTCAGCCCCACTGTTTCAGCCCTTCTGTTTCTCGCCCTCTGTTTCTGCGCCTCTGTTTCTCGCCCTCTTTGTCACCCCGTCAGATTCAGCCCCTCTGTATCTCGCCCTCTGTTTCAGCCACTCTGTTTCAGCCCCTCTGATTCAGCCCCTCTGTTTCAGCCCTTCTGTTTCAGCCCCTCTGTTTCAGCCCCTCTGTTTCTCGCCCTCTGTATCAGCCCCTCTGTTTCTCGCCCTCTGTTTCAGCCCCTCTGATTCAGCCCCTCTGTTTCTCGCCCTCTTTTTGAGCCCCTCTGTATCTCGCCCTCTGTTTCAGCCCCTCTGTTTCAGCCCCTCTGTTTCAGCCCCTCATTCTGCACCTCTGTTTCAGCCCCTCTGTTTCTCACCCTCTGTTTCAGCCCCTCTGTTTCTCGCCCTCTGTTTCAGCCCCTCTGTTTCTCGCCCTCTGTTTCAGACTCTCTTTCTTGCCCTCTGTTTAAGCCCCTCTGTTTCAGCCCCTCTGTTTCAACCCCTCTGTTTCAGCCCCTCTGTTTCAGACCCTCTGTTTCTCGCCCTCTGTTTCAGCCCCTCTGTTTCATGCCCTCTGTTTCAGCCCCTCTGTTTCTCGCCCTCTGTTTCAGCCCCTCTGTTTCATTCCCTCTGTTTCTCAACCTGTTTCTCGCCCTCTGTTTCAGCCCCTCTGTTTCTCGTCCTCTGTTTCAGCCCCTCTGTTTCTCGTCCTATGTTTCAGCCTCTCTGTTTCAGTCCCTCTGTTTCAGCCCCTCTGTTTCAGCCCCTCTGTTTCTCGCCCTCTGTTTCAGCCCCTCTGTTTCGCCCCCTCTGTTTCAGCCCCTCTGTTTCAGCCCCTCTGCTTCTCACCCTCTGTTTCAGCCCCTCTGTTTCTCGCCCTCTGTTTCAGACCCTGTTTCTCGCCCTCTGTTTAAGCCCCTCTGTTTCAGCCCCGCTGTTTCAACCCCTCTGTTTCAGCCCCTCTGTTTCAGCCCCTCTGTTTCTCGCCCTCTGTTTCAGCACCTCTGTTTCTCGCCCTCTGTTTCAGCCCCTCTGTTTCTCGCCCTCTGTTTCAGCCCCTCTGTTTCAGCCCCTCTGTTTCAGTCCCTCTGTTTCTCGACCTCTGTTTCTCGCCCTCTGTTTCAGCCCCTCTGTTTCTCGCCCTCTGTTTCAGCCCCTCTGTTTCTCGCCCTATGTTTCAGCCCCTCTGTTTCAGCGCCTCTGTTTCAGCCCCTCTGTTTCAGCCCCTCTGTTTCTCGCCCTCTGTTTCAGCTCCTTTGTTTCTCGCCCTCTGTTTCAGCTCCTCTGTTTCTCGCCCTCTTTCTCAGCCTCTCAGTTTCAGTCCCTCTGTTTTGGCCTCTCTGTTTCTCGCCCTCACTTTCAGCCCCTCTGTTTCAGCCCCTCTGTGTCAGCCCCTCTGTTTCTCGCCCTCTGTTTCAGCCCCACTGTTTCAGCCCTTCTGTTTCTCGCCCTCTGTTTCTGCGCCTCTGTTTCTCGCCCTCTTTGTCAGCCCGTCAGATTCAGCCCCTCTGTTTCTCGCCCTCTGATTCAGCCTCTCTGTTTCTCACTCTCTATTTCAGCCCCTCTGTTTCAGCCCCTCTGTTTCAGCCCCTCTGTTTCTTGCCCTCTGTTTCTCACCCTCTGTTTCTCGCCCTCTGTTTCAGCCCCTCTATTTTTCGCCCTCTGTTTCAGCCCCTCTGTTTGTGCCACCTGCATCAGCCCCTCTGTTTCAGCCCTTCTGTTTCAGCCCCTCAGTTTCAGGCCCTCTGTTTCTCGCCCTCTGTTTCTCGCCCTCTGTTTCAGGCCCTCTGTATCTCGCCCTCCGTTTCAGCCACTCTGTTTCAGCCCCTCTGATTCAGCCCCTCTGTTTCAGCCCTTCTGTTTCAGCCCCTCTGTTTCAGCCCCTCTGTTTCTCGCCCTCTGTATCAGCCCCTCTGTTTCTCGCCCTCTGTTTCAGCCCCTCTGATTCAGCCCCTCTGTTTCTCGCCCTCTTTTTGAGCCCCTCTGTATCTCACCCTCTGTTTCAGCCCCTCTGTTTCAGCCCCTCTGTTTCAGCCCCTCTGTTTCAGCCACTCATTCAGCACCTCTGTTTCAGCCCCTCTGTTTCTCACCCTCTGTTTCAGCCCCTCTGTTTCTCGCCCTCTGTTTCAGCCCCTCAGTTTCTCGCCCTCTGTTTCAGACTCTCTTTCTCGCCCTCTGTTTAAGCCCCTCTGTTTCAGCCCCTCTGTTTCAACCCCTCTGTTTCAGCCCCTCTGTTTCAGACCCTCTGTTTCTCGCCCTCTGTTTCAGCCCCTCTGTTTCATGCCCTCTGTTTCAGCCCCTCTGTTTCGCCCCCTCTGTTTCAGCCCCTCTGTTTCAGCCCCTCTGCTTCTCGCCCTCTGTTCAGCCCCTCTGTTTCTCGCCCTCTGTTTCATCCCCTCTGTTTCTCGCCCTCTGTTTCAGCCCGTCTGATTCCGCCCCTCTGTTTCAACCCCTCTGTTTCAGCCCCTCTGTTTCAGCCCCTCTGTTTCAGCCCATCTGTTTCTCGCCCTCTGTTTCTCAACCTCTGTTTCTCGCCCTCTGTTTCAGCCCCTCTGTTGCTCGCCCGCTGTTTCAGCCCCCCTGTTTCTCGCCCTCTGCTTCAGCACATCTGTTTCTCGCCCTCTGTTTCAGCCCCTCTCTTTTAGCACCTCTGTTTCAGCCCCTCTGTTTCAGCCCCTCTGTTTCAGCTCCTCTGTTTCTCGCCCTCTTTGTCAGCCTCTCAGTTTCAGCTCCTCTGTTTCAGCCCCTCTGTTTCTCGCCCTCTGTTTCAGCCCCTGTGATTCAGCCCCTCTGTTTCAGCCCTCTGTTTCAGCCCCTCTGTTTCAGCCCCTCTGTTTCTCGCCCTCTGTTTCAGCCCCTCTGTTTCTCGCCCTCAGTTTCAGCCCCTCTGTTTCAGCCCCTCTGTTTCTGCCCCTCTGTGTCAGCCCCTCTGTTTCTCGCCCTCTGTTTCAGCCCCTCTGTTTCTCGCCCTCTGTTTCAGACCCTCTGTTTCTCGCCCTCTGTTTCAGCCACTCTGTTTCTGCCCCTCTGTTTCAGCCCTTCTGTTTCAGCCCCTCTGTTTCAGCCCCTCTGTTTCTCGCCCTCTGTTTCAGCCCCTGTGATTCAGCCCCTCTGTTTCAGCCCTCTGTTTCAGCCCCTCTGTTTCAGCCCCTCTGTTTCTCGCCCTCTGTTTCAGCCCCTCTGTTTCTCGCCCTCAGTTTCAGCCCCTCTGTTTCAGCCCCTCTGTTTCTGCCCCTCTGTGTCAGCCCCTCTGTTTCTCGCCCTCTGTTTCAGCCCCTCTGTTTCTCGCCCTCTGTTTCAGACCCTCTGTTTCTCGCCCTCTGTTTCAGCCACTCTGTTTCTGCCCCTCTGTTTCAGCCCTTCTGTTTCAGCCCCTCTGTTTCAGCCCCTCTGTTTCTCGCCCTCTGTATCAGCCCCTCTGTATCTCGCCCTCTGTTTCAGCCCCTCTGATTCAGCCCCTCTGTTTCAGCCCCTCTGTTTCAGCCCCTCTGTTTCAGCCCCTCTGTTTCAGCCCCTCATTCAGCACCTCTGTTTCAGCCCCTCTGTTTCTCACCCTCTGTTTCAGCCCCTCTGTTTCTCGCCCTCTGTTTCAGCCCCTCTGTTTCTCGCCCTCTGTTTCAGACTCTCTTTCTTGCCCTCTGTTTAAGCCCCTCTGTTTCAGCCCCTCTGTTTCAACCCCTCTGTTTCAGCCCCTCTGTTTCAGACCCTCTGTTTCTCGCCCTCTGTTTCAGCCCCTCTGTTTCAGCCCCTCTGTTTCAGCCCCTCTGTTTCTCGCCCTCTGTTTCAGCCCCTCTGTTTCATTCCCTCTGTTTCTCGACCTGTTTCTCGCCCTCTGTTTCAGCCCCTCTGTTTCTCGTCCTCTGTTTCAGCCCCTCTGTTTCTCGTCCTATGTTTCAGCCTCTCTGTTTCAGTCCCTCTGTTTCAGCCCCTCTGTTTCAGCCCCTCTGTTTCTCGCCCTCTGTTTCAGCCCCTCTGTTTCGCCCCCTCTGTTTCAGCCCCTCTGTTTCAGACCCTCTGCTTCTCGCCCTCTGTTTCAGCCCCTCTGTTTCTCGCCCTCTGTTTCAGACCCTGTTTCTCGCCCTCTGTTTAAGCCCCTCTGTTTCAGCCCCGCTGTTTCAACCCCTCTGTTTCAGCCCCTCTGTTTCAGCCCCTCTGTTTCTCGCCCTCTGTTTCAGCACCTCTGTTTCTCGCCCTCTGTTTCAGCCCCTCTGTTTCTCGCCCTCTGTTTCACCCCCTCTGTTTCAGCCCCTCTGTTTCAGTCCCTCTGTTTCTCGACCTCTGTTTCTCGCCCTCTGTTTCAGCCCCTCTGTTTCTCGCCTTCTGTTTCAGCCCCTCTGTTTCTCGCCCTATGTTTCAGCCCCTCTGTTTCAGCGCCTCTGTTTCAGCCCCTCTGTTTCAGCCCCTCTGTTTCTCGCCCTCTGTTTCAGCTCCTTTGTTTCTCGCCCTCTCTTTCAGCTCCTCTGTTTCTCGCCCTCTTTCTCAGCCTCTCAGTTTCAGTCCCTCTGTTTCGGCCCCTCTGTTTTTCGCTCTCAGTTTCAGCCCCTCTGTTTCTCGCCCTCTGTTTCAGCCCCTCTGTTTCTCGCCCTATGTTTCAGCCGCTCTGTTTCAGCGCCTCTGTTTCAGCCCCTCTGTTTCAGCCCCTCAGTTTCTCGCCCTCTGTTTCAGCTCCTTTGTTTCTCGCCCTCTGTTTCAGCTCCTCTGTTTCTCGCCCTCTTTCTCAGCCTCTCAGTTTCAGTACCTCTGTTTCGGCCCCTCTGTTTCTCGCCCTCAGTTTCAGCCCCTCTGTTTCAGCCCCTTTGTGTCAGCCCCTCTGTTTCTCGCCCTCTGTTTCAGCCCCACTGTTTCAGCCCTTCTGTTTCTCGCCCTCTGTTTCTGCGCCTCTGTTTCTCGCCCTCTTTGTCACCCCGTCAGATTCAGCCCCTCTGTATCTCGCCCTCTGTTTCAGCCACTCTGTTTCAGCCCCTCTGATTCAGCCCCTCTGTTTCAGCCCTTCTGTTTCAGCCCCTCTGTTTCAGCCCCTCTGTTTCTCGCCCTCTGTATCAGCCCCTCTGTTTCTCGCCCTCTGTTTCAGCCCCTCTGATTCAGCCCCTCTGTTTCTCGCCCTCTTTTTGAGCCCCTCTGTATCTCGCCCTCTGTTTCAGCCCCTCTGTTTCAGCCCCTCTGTTTCAGCCCCTCATTCTGCACCTCTGTTTCAGCCCCTCTGTTTCTCACCCTCTGTTTCAGCCCCTCTGTTTCTCGCCCTCTGTTTCAGCCCCTCTGTTTCTCGCCCTCTGTTTCAGACTCTCTTTCTTGCCCTCTGTTTAAGCCCCTCTGTTTCAGCCCCTCTGTTTCAACCCCTCTGTTTCAGCCCCTCTGTTTCAGACCCTCTGTTTCTCGCCCTCTGTTTCAGCCCCTCTGTTTCATGCCCTCTGTTTCAGCCCCTCTGTTTCTCGCCCTCTGTTTCAGCCCCTCTGTTTCATTCCCTCTGTTTCTCAACCTGTTTCTCGCCCTCTGTTTCAGCCCCTCTGTTTCTCGTCCTCTGTTTCAGCCCCTCTGTTTCTCGTCCTATGTTTCAGCCTCTCTGTTTCAGTCCCTCTGTTTCAGCCCCTCTGTTTCAGCCCCTCTGTTTCTCGCCCTCTGTTTCAGCCCCTCTGTTTCGCCCCCTCTGTTTCAGCCCCTCTGTTTCAGCCCCTCTGCTTCTCACCCTCTGTTTCAGCCCCTCTGTTTCTCGCCCTCTGTTTCAGACCCTGTTTCTCGCCCTCTGTTTAAGCCCCTCTGTTTCAGCCCCGCTGTTTCAACCCCTCTGTTTCAGCCCCTCTGTTTCAGCCCCTCTGTTTCTCGCCCTCTGTTTCAGCACCTCTGTTTCTCGCCCTCTGTTTCAGCCCCTCTGTTTCTCGCCCTCTGTTTCCGCCCCTCTGTTTCAGCCCCTCTGTTTCAGTCCCTCTGTTTCTCGACCTCTGTTTCTCGCCCTCTGTTTCAGCCCCTCTGTTTCTCGCCCTCTGTTTTAGCCCCTCTGTTTCTCGCCCTATGTTTCAGCCCCTCTGTTTCAGCGCCTCTGTTTCAGCCCCTCTGTTTCAGCCCCTCTGTTTCTCGCCCTCTGTTTCAGCTCCTTTGTTTCTCGCCCTCTGTTTCAGCTCCTCTGTTTCTCGCCCTCTTTCTCAGCCTCTCAGTTTCAGTCCCTCTGTTTCGGCCTCTCTGTTTCTCGCCCTCACTTTCAGCCCCTCTGTTTCAGCCCCTCTGTGTCAGCCCCTCTGTTTCTCGCCCTCTGTTTCAGCCCCACTGTTTCAGCCCTTCTGTTTCTCGCCCTCTGTTTCTGCGCCTCTGTTTCTCGCCCTCTTTGTCAGCCCGTCAGATTCAGCCCCTCTGTTTCTCGCCCTCTGATTCAGCCTCTCTGTTTCTCACTCTCTATTTCAGCCCCTCTGTTTCAGCCCCTCTGTTTCAGCCCCTCTGTTTCTTGCCCTCTGTTTCTCACCCTCTGTTTCTCGCCCTCTGTTTCAGCCCCTCTATTTTTCGCCCTCTGTTTCAGCCCCTCTGTTTGTGCCACCTGCATCAGCCCCTCTGTTTCAGCCCTTCTGTTTCAGCCCCTCAGTTTCAGCCCCTCTGTTTCTCGCCCTCTGTTTCTCGCCCTCTGTTTCAGGCCCTCTGTATCTCGCCCTCTGTTTCAGCCACTCTGTTTCAGCCCCTCTGATTCAGCCCCTCTGTTTCAGCCCTTCTGTTTCAGCCCCTCTGTTTCAGCCCCTCTGTTTCTCGCCCTCTGTATCAGCCCCTCTGTTTCTCGCCCTCTGTTTCAGCCCCTCTGATTCAGCCCCTCTGTTTCTCGCCCTCTTTTTGAGCCCCTCTGTATCTCGCCCTCTGTTTCAGCCCCTCTGTTTCAGCCCCTCTGTTTCAGCCCCTCTGTTTCAGCCACTCATTCAGCACCTCTGTTTCAGCCCCTCTGTTTCTCACCCTCTGTTTCAGCCCCTATGTTTCTCGCCCTCTGTTTCAGCCCCTCAGTTTCTCGCCCTCTGTTTCAGACTCTCTTTCTCGCCCTCTGTTTAAGCCCCTCTGTTTCAGCCCCTCTGTTTCAACCCCTCTGTTTCAGCCCCTCTGTTTCAGACCCTCTGTTTCTCGCCCTCTGTTTCAGCCCCTCTGTTTCATGCCCTCTGTTTCAGCCCCTCTGTTTCGCCCCCTCTGTTTCAGCCCCTCTGTTTCAGCCCCTCTGCTTCTCGCCCTCTGTTCAGCCCCTCTGTTTCTCGCCTCCTGTTTCATCCCCTCTGTTTCTCGCCCTCTGTTTCAGCCCGTCTGATTCAGCCCCTCTGTTTCAGCCCCTCTGATTCCGCCCCTCTGTTTCAACCCCTCTGTTTCAGCCCCTCTGTTTCAGCCCCTCTGTTTCAGCCCATCTGTTTCTCGCCCTCTGTTTCTCAACCTCTGTTTCTCGCCCTCTGTTTCAGCCCCTCTGTTGCTCGCCCGCTGTTTCAGCCCCCCTGTTTCTCGCCCTCTGCTTCAGCACATCTGTTTCTCGCCCTCTGTTTCAGCCCCTCTCTTTTAGCACCTCTGTTTCAGCCCCTGTGTTTCAGCCCCTCTGTTTCAGCTCCTCTGTTTCTCGCCCTCTTTGTCAGCCTCTCAGTTTCAGCTCCTCTGTTTCAGCCCCTCTGTTTCTCGCCCTCTGTTTCAGCCCCTGTGATTCAGCCCCTCTGTTTCAGCCCTCTGTTTCAGCCCCTCTGTTTCAGCCCCTCTGTTTCTCGCCCTCTGTTTCAGCCCCTCTGTTTCTCGCCCTCTGTTTCAGCCCCTCTGTTTCAGCCCCTCTGTTTCTGCCCCTCTGTGTCAGCCCCTCTGTTTCTCGCCCTCTGTTTCAGCCCCTCTGTTTTTCGCCCTCTGTTTCAGACCCTCTGTTTCTCGCCCTCTGTTTCAGCCACTCTGTTTCTGCCCCTCTGTTTCAGTCCCTCTGTTTCTCGCCCTCTGTTTCTCGCCCTCTGTTTCAGCCCCTCTGTTTCTCGCCCTCTGTTTCAGCCCCTCTGTTTCTCGCCCTCTGTTTCAGCCCCTCTGTTTCTCGCCCTCTGTTTCAGCCCCTCTGCTTCAGCCCCTCTGTTTCTCGCCCTCTGTTTCAGCCCCTCTGTTTCTCGCCCTCTGTTTCAGCCCCTCTGATTCAGCCCCTCTCTTTCAGCCGCTCTGATTCAGTACCTCTGTTTCAGCCCCTCTGTTTTTCGCCCTCTGCTTCAGCCCCTCTTTTTCTCGCCCTCTGTTTCAGGCTCTCTGTTTCAGCCCGTCTCTTTCAGCCCCTCTGTTTCAGCCCCTCTGTTTCTCGCCCTCTGTTTCACGCCCGCTGTTTCAGCCCCTCTGTTTCTCGCCCTCTGTTTCAGCCCCTCTGTTTCAGCGCCTCTGATTCAGCCCCGCTGATTCAGCCCCTCTGTTTCTCGCCCGCTGTTTCAGCCCCTCTGTTTCAGCCCCTCTGTTTCAGCCCGTCTGTTTCTCGCCCTCTGTTTCAGCCCCTCTGTTTCTTGCCCTCTGTTTCAGCCCCTATGTTTCAGCCACTCTGTTTCAGCCCCTCTGTTTCAGCCGCTGAGTTTCTCGCCCTCTGTTTCAGCCCCTCTGTTTCACGCCCTCTGTTTCAGCCCCTCTGTTTCTCGCCCTCTGTTTCAGCCCCTCTGTTTCAGCCCCTCTGTTTCAGCCCCTCTGTTACAGCCCCTCTGTTTCTCGCCCTCTGTTCAGCCCCTCTGTTTCTCGCCCTCTGTTTCAGCCCCTCTGTTTCTCGCCCTCTGATTCAGGCCCTCTGATTCAGCCCCTCTGTTTCAGCACTTCTGATTCAGCCCCTCTCTTTCAGCCCCGCTGTTTCAGGCCCTCTGTTTCAGCCCCTCTGTTTCAGCCCCTCTGTTTCTCGCCCTCTGTTTCTCACCCTCTGTTTCTCGCCCTCTGTTTCAGCCCCTCTGTTTCTCGCCCGCTGTTTCAGCCCCCCCTGTTTCTCGCCCTCTGCTTCAGCCCATCTGTTTTTCGCCCTCTGTTTCAGGCCCTCTGTTTTAGCCCCTCTGTTTCAGCCCCTCTGTTTCAGCCCCTCTGTTTCAGCTCCTCTGTTTCTCGCCCTCTTTGTCAGCCTCTCAGTTTCAGCCCCTCTGTTTCAGCCCCTCTGTTTCTCGCCCTCTGATTCAACTCCTGTGATTCAGCCCCTCTGTTTCAGCCCTCTGTTTCAGCCCCTCTGTTTCAGCCCCTCTGTTTCTCGCCCTCTGTTTCAGCCCCTCTGTTTCTCGCCCTCTGTTTCAGCCCCTCTGTTTCAGGCCCTCTGTTTCTGCCCCTCTGTGTCAGCCCCTCTGTTTCTCGCCCTCTGTTTCAGCCCCTCTGTTTCTCGCCCTCTGTTTCAGACCCTCTGTTTCTCGCCCTCTGTTTCAGCCACTCTGTTTCAGCCACTCTGTTTCAGTCCCTCTGTTTCTCGCCCTCTGTTTCTCGCCCTCTGTTTCAGCCCCTCTGTTTCTCGCCCTCTGTTTCAGCCCCTCTGTTTCAGCCCCTCTGTTTCTCGCCCTCTGTTTCAGCCCCTCTGTTTCTCGCCCTCTGTTTCAGCCCCTCTGTTTCAGCCCCTCTGTTTCAGCCCCTCTGTTTCTCGCCCTCTGTTTCAGCCCCTCTGTTTCTCACCCTCTGTTTCAGCCCCTCTGATTCAGCCCCTCTCTTTCAGCCGCTCTGATTCAGAACCTCTGTTTCAGCTCCTCTGTTTCCGCCCCTCTGTTTCTCACACTCTGTTTCTCACCCTCTGTTTCAGCCCCTCTGTTTTTCGCCCTCTGTTTCAGCCCCTCTGTTTCTCGCCCTCTGTTTCAGGCTCTCTGTTTCAGCCCGTCTCTTTCAGCCCCTCTATTTCAGCCCCTCTGTTTCTCGCCCTCTGTTTCAAGCCCGCTGTTTCAGCCCCTCTGTTTCTCGCCCTCTGTTTCAGCCCCTCTGTTTCAGCGTCTCTGATTCAGCCCCGCTGATTCAGCCCCTCTGTTTCTCGCCCTCTGTTTCAGCCCCACTGTTTCAGCCCCTCTGTTTCAGCCCCTCTGTTTGTCGCCCTCTGTTTCAGCCCCTCTGTTTCTCGCCCTCTGTTTCAGCCCCTCTGTTTCAGCCCCTCTGTTTCAGCCCGTCTGTTTCTCGCCCTCTGTTTCAGCCCCTCTGTTGCTCGCCCGCTGTTTCAGCCCCCCTGTTTCTCGCCCTCTGCTTCAGCACATCTGTTTCTCGCCCTCTGTTTCAGCCCCTCTCTTTTAGCACCTCTGTTTCAGCCCCTCTGTTTCAGCCCCTCTGTTTCGGCTCCTCTGTTTCTCGCCCTCTTTGTCAGCCTCTCAGTTTCAGCTCCTCTGTTTCAGCCCCTCTGTTTCTCGCCCTCTGTTTCAGCCCCTGTGATTCAGCCCCTCTGTTTCAGCCCCTCTGTTTCAGCCCCTCTGTTTCAGCCCCTCTGTTTCTCGCCCTCTGTTTCAGCCCCTCTGTTTCTCGCACTCCGTTTCAGCCCCTCTGTTTCAGCCCCTCTGTTTCTGCCCCTCTGTGTCAGCCCCTCTGTTTCTCGCCCTCTGTTTCAGCCCCGCTGTTTCTCGCCCTCTGTTTCAGACCCTCTGTTTCTCGCCCTCTGTTTCAGCCACTCTGTTTCTGCCCCTCTGTTTCAGTCCCACTGTTTCTCGCCCTCTGTTTCTCGCCCTCTGTTTCAGCCCCTCTGTTTCTCGCCCTCTGTTTCAGCCCCTCTGTTTCAGCCCCTCTGTTTCTCGCCCTCTGTTTCAGCCCCTCTGTTTCTCGCCCTCTGTTTCAGCCCCTCTGCTTCAGCCCCTCTGTTTCTCGCCCTCTGTTTCAGCCCCTCTGTTTCTCGCCCTCTGTTTCAGCCCCTCTGATTCAGCCCCTCTCTTTCAGCCGCTCTGATTCAGTACCTCTGTTTCAGCCCCTCTGTTTCCGCCCCTCTGTTTCTCAGCCTCTGTTTCTCGCCCTCTGTTTCAGCCCCTCTGTTTTTCGCCCTCTGTTTCAGCCCCTCTTTTTCTCGCCCTCTGTTTCAGGCTCTCTGTTTCAGCCCGTCTCTTTCAGCCCCTCTGTTTCAGCCCCTCTGTTTCTCGCCCTCTGTTTCACGCCCGCTGTTTCAGCCCCTCTGTTTCTCGCCCTCTGTTTCAGCCCCTCTGTTTCAGCGCCTCTGATTCAGCCCCGCTGATTCAGCCCCTCTGTTTCTCGCCCGCTGTTTCAGCCCCTCTGTTTCAGCCCCTCTGTTTCAGCCGGTCTGTTTCTCGCCCTCTGTTTCAGCCCCTCTGTTTCTTGCCCTCTGTTTCAGCCCCTATGTTTCAGCCACTCTGTTTCAGCCCATCTGTTTCAGCCGCTGAGTTTCTCGCCCTCTGTTTCAGCCCCTCTGTTTCACGCCCTCTGTTTCAGCCCCTCTGTTTCTCGCCCTCTGTTTCAGCCCCGCTGTTTCAGCCCCTCTGTTTCAGCCCCTCTGTTTCAGCCCCTCTGCTTCTCGCCCTCTGTTCAGCCCCTCTGTTTCTCGCCCTCTGTTTCAGCCCCTCTGTTTCTCGCCCTCTGATTCAGGCCCTCTGATTCAGCCCCTCTGTTTCAGCCCTTCTGATTCAGCCCCTCTCTTTCAGCCCCGCTGTTTCAGGCCCTCTGTTTCAGCCCCTCTGTTTCAGCCCCTCTGTTTCTCGCCCTCTGTTTCTCACCCTCTGTTTCTCGCCCTCTGTTTCAGCCCCTCTGTTTCTCGCCCGCTGTTTCAGCCCCCCTGTTTCTCGCCCTCTGCTTCAGCCCATCTGTTTTTCGCCCTCTGTTTCAGGCCCTCTGTTTTAGCCCCTCTGTTTCAGCCCCTCTGTTTCAACCCCTCTGTTTCAGCTCCTCTGTTTCTCGCCCTCTTTGTCAGCCTCTCAGTTTCAGCCCCTCTGTTTCAGCCCCTCTGTTTCTCGCCCTCTGATTCAACTCCTGTGATTCAGCCCCTCTGTTTCAGCCCTCTGTTTCAGCCCCTCTGTTTCAGCCCCTCTGTTTCTCGCCCTCTGTTTCAGCCCCTCTGTTTCTCGCCCTCTGTTTCAGCCCCTCTGTTTCAGCCCCTCTGTTTCTGCCCCTCTGTGTCAGCCCCTCTGTTTCTCGCCCTCTGTTTCAGCCCCTCTGTTTCTCGCCCTCTGTTTCAGACCCTCTGTTTCTCGCCCTCTGTTTCAGCCACTCTGTTTCAGCCCCTCTGTTTCAGTCCCTCTGTTTCTCGCCCTCTGTTTCTCGCCCTCTGTTTCAGCCCCTCTGTTTCTCGCCCTCTGTTTCAGCCCCTCTGTTTCAGCCCCTCTGTTTCTCGCCCTCTGTTTCAGCCCCTCTGTTTCTCGCCCTCTGTTTCAGCCCCTCTGTTACAGCCCCTCTGTTTCAGCCCCTCTGTTTCTCGCCCTCTGTTTCAGCCCCTCTGTTTCTCGCCCTCTGTTTCAGCCCCTCTGATTCAGCCCCTATCTTTCAGCCGCTCTGATTCAGAACCTCTGTTTCAGCTCCTCTGTTTCCGCCCCTCTGTTTCTCACCCTCTGTTTCTCGCCCTCTGTTTCAGCACCTCTGTTTTTCGCCCTCTGTTTCAGCCCCTCTGTTTCTCGCCCTTTGTTTCAGGCTCTCTGTTTCAGCCCGTCTCTTTCAGCCCCTCTGTTTCAGCCCCACTGTTTCTCGCCCTCTGTTTCAGCCCCTCTGTTTCAGCGCCTCTGATTCAGCCCCGCTGATTCAGCCCCTCTGTTTCTCGCCCTCTGTTTCAGCCCCACTGTTTCAGCCCCTCTGTTTCAGCCCCTCTGTTTCTCGCCCTCTGTTTCAGCCCCTCTGTTTCTCGCCCTCTGTTTCAGCCCCTCTGTTTCAGCCCCTCTGTTTCAGCCCCTCTGTTTCTCGCCCTCTGTTTCAGCCCCTCTGTTTCTTGCCCTCTGTTTCAGCCCCTCTGTTTCAGCCACTCTGTTTCAGTCCCACTGTTTCAGCCGCTGTGTTTCTCGCCCTCTGTTTCAGCCCCTCTGTTTCACGCCCTCTGTTTCAGCCCCTCTGTTTCTCGCACTCTGTTTCAGCCCCTCTGTTTCAGCCCCTCTGTTTCTCGCCCTCTGTTTCAGCCCCTCTGTTTCTCGCCGTCTGTTCAGCCCCTCTGTTTCTCGCCCTCTGTTTCAGCCCCTCTGTTTCTCGCCCTCTGTTTCAGGCCCTCTGATTCAGCCCCTCTGTTTCAGTTCTTCTGATTCAGCCCCTCTCTTTCAGCCCCTCTGTTTCTCGCCCTCTGTTTCAGCCCCTCTGTTTCTCGCCCTCTGCTTCAGCCCATCCGTTTCTCGCCCTCAGTTTCAGCCCCTCTGTTTTAGCCCCTCTGCTTCAGCCCATCTGTTTCTCACCCTCTTTGTTAGCCCCTCAGTTTCAGCCCCTCTGTTTCAGCCCCTCTGTTTCTCGCCCTCTGTTTCAGCCCCTCTGATTCAGCCCCTCTGTTTCAGCCCTCTGTTTCAGCCCCTCTGTTTCAGCCCCTCTGTTTCTCGCCATCTGTTTCAGCCCCTCTGTTTCTCTCCCTCTGTTTCAGCCCCTCTGTTTCCTACCCTCGGTTTCAGACCCTTTGTTTCAGCCCCTCTGTTTCAGCCCCTCTGTGTCAGCCCCTCTGTTTCTCGCCCTCTGTTTCAGCCCCTCTCTTTCTCGCACTGTTTCAGCCCCTCTGTTTCTCAACCTCTGTTTCAGCCCCTCTGTTTCTCGCCCTCTGTTTCAGACCCTCTGTTTCAGCACCTCTGTTTCAGTCCCTCTGTTTCTCGCCCTCTGTTTCTCGCCCTCAGTTTCAGCCCCTCTGTTTTTCGCCCTCTGTTTCAGCCCCTCTGTTTCTCGCCCTCTGTTTCAGGCTCTCTGTTTCAGCCCGTCTCTTTCAGCCCCTCTATTTCAGCCCCTCTGTTTCTCGCCCTCTGTTTCAAGCCCGCTGTTTCAGCCCCTCTGTTTCTCGCCCTCTGTTTCAGCCCCTCTGTTTCAGCGTCTCTGATTCAGCCCCGCTGATTCAGCCCCTCTGTTTCTCGCCCTCTGTTTCAGCCCCACTGTTTCAGCCCCTCTGTTTCAGCCCCTCTGTTTGTCGCCCTCTGTTTCAGCCCCTCTGTTTCTCGCCCTCTGTTTCAGCCCCTCTGTTTCAGCCCCTCTGTTTCAGCCCGTCTGTTTCTCGCCCTCTGTTTCAGCCCCTCTGTTGCTCGCCCGCTGTTTCAGCCCCCCTGTTTCTCGCCCTCTGCTTCAGCACATCTGTTTCTCGCCCTCTGTTTCAGCCCCTCTCTTTTAGCACCTCTGTTTCAGCCCCTCTGTTTCAGCCCCTCTGTTTCGGCTCCTCTGTTTCTCGCCCTCTTTGTCAGCCTCTCAGTTTCAGCTCCTCTGTTTCAGCCCCTCTGTTTCTCGCCCTCTGTTTCAGCCCCTGTGATTCAGCCCCTCTGTTTCAGCCCCTCTGTTTCAGCCCCTCTGTTTCTCGCCCTCTGTTTCAGCCCCTCTGTTTCTCGCCCTCCGTTTCAGCCCCTCTGTTTCAGCCCCTCTGTTTCTGCCCCTCTGTGTCAGCCCCTCTGTTTCTCGCCCTCTGTTTCAGCCCCGCTGTTTCTCGCCCTCTGTTTCAGACCCTCTGTTTCTCGCCCTCTGTTTCAGCCACTCTGTTTCTGCCCCTCTGTTTCAGTCCCACTGTTTCTCGCCCTCTGTTTCTCGCCCTCTGTTTCAGCCCCTCTGTTTCTCGCCCTCTGTTTCAGCCCCTCTGTTTCAGCCCCTCTGTTTCTCGCCCTCTGTTTCAGCCCCTCTGTTTCTCGCCCTCTGTTTCAGCCCCTCTGCTTCAGCCCCTCTATTTCTCGCCCTCTGTTTCAGCCCCTCTGTTTCTCGCCCTCTGTTTCAGCCCCTCTGATTCAGCCCCTCTCTTTCAGCCGCTCTGATTCAGTACCTCTGTTTCAGCCCCTCTGTTTCCGCCCCTCTGTTTCTCAGCCTCTGTTTCTCGCCCTCTGTTTCAGCCCCTCTGTTTTTCGCCCTCTGTTTCAGCCCCTCTTTTTCTCGCCCTCTGTTTCAGGCTCTCTGTTTCAGCCCGTCTCTTTCAGCCCCTCTGTTTCAGCCCCTCTGTTTCTCGCCCTCTGTTTCACGCCCGCTGTTTCAGCCCCTCTGTTTCTCGCCCTCTGTTTCAGCCCCTCTGTTTCAGCGCCTCTGATTCAGCCCCGCTGATTCAGCCCCTCTGTTTCTCGCCCGCTGTTTCAGCCCCTCTGTTTCAGCCCCTCTGTTTCAGCCGGTCTGTTTCTCGCCCTCTGTTTCAGCCCCTCTGTTTCTTGCCCTCTGTTTCAGCCCCTATGTTTCAGCCACTCTGTTTCAGCCCATCTGTTTCAGCCGCTGAGTTTCTCGCCCTCTGTTTCAGCCCCTCTGTTTCACGCCCTCTGTTTCAGCCCCTCTGTTTCTCGCCCTCTGTTTCAGCCCCTCTGTTTCAGCCCCTCTGTTTCAGCCCCTCTGCTTCTCGCCCTCTGTTCAGCCCCTCTGTTTCTCGCCCTCTGTTTCAGCCCCTCTGTATCTCGCCCTCTGATTCAGGCCCTCTGATTCAGCCCCTCTGTTTCAGCCCTTCTGATTCAGCCCCTCTCTTTCAGCCCCGCTGTTTCAGGCCCTCTGTTTCAGCCCCTCTGTTTCAGCCCCTCTGTTTCTCGCCCTCTGTTTCTCACCCTCTGTTTCTCGCCCTCTGTTTCAGCCCCTCTGTTTCTCGCCCGCTGTTTCAGCCCCCCTGTTTCTCGCCCTCTGCTTCAGCCCATCTGTTTTTCGCCCTCTGTTTCAGGCCCTCTGTTTTAGCCCCTCTGTTTCAGCCCCTCTGTTTCAACCCCTCTGTTTCAGCTCCTCTGTTTCTCGCCCTCTTTGTCAGCCTCTCAGTTTCAGCCCCTCTGTTTCAGCCCCTCTGTTTCTCGCCCTCTGATTCAACTCCTGTGATTCAGCCCCTCTGTTTCAGCCCTCTGTTTCAGCCCCTCTGTTTCAGCCCCTCTGTTTCTCGCCCTCTGTTTCAGCCCCTCTGTTTCTCGCCCTCTGTTTCAGCCCCTCTGTTTCAGCCCCTCTGTTTCTGCCCCTCTGTGTCAGCCCCTCTGTTTCTCGCCCTCTGTTTCAGCCCCTCTGTTTCTCGCCCTCTGTTTCAGACCCTCTGTTTCTCGCCCTCTGTTTCAGCCACTCTGTTTCAGCCCCTCTGTTTCAGTCCCTCTGTTTCTCGCCCTCTGTTTCTCGCCCTCTGTTTCAGCCCCTCTGTTTCTCGCCCTCTGTTTCAGCCCCTCTGTTTCAGCCCCTCTGTTTCTCGCCCTCTGTTTCAGCCCCTCTGTTTCTCGCCCTCTGTTTCAGCCCCTCTGTTTCAGCCCCTCTGTTTCAGCCCCTCTGTTTCTCGCCCTCTGTTTCAGCCCCTCTGTTTCTCGCCCTCTGTTTCAGCCCCTCTGATTCAGCCCCTATCTTTCAGCCGCTCTGATTCAGAACCTCTGTTTCAGCTCCTCTGTTTCCGCCCCTCTGTTTCTCACCCTCTGTTTCTCGCCCTCTGTTTCAGCACCTCTGTTTTTCGCCCTCTGTTTCAGCCCCTCTGTTTCTCGCCCTTTGTTTCAGGCTCTCTGTTTCAGCCCGTCTCTTTCAGCCCCTCTGTTTCAGCCCCACTGTTTCTCGCCCTCTGTTTCAGCCCCTCTGTTTCAGCGCCTCTGATTCAGCCCCGCTGATTCAGCCCCTCTGTTTCTCGCCCTCTGTTTCAGCCCCACTGTTTCAGCCCCTCTGTTTCAGCCCCTCTGTTTCTCGCCCTCTGTTTCAGCCCCTCTGTTTCTCGCCCTCTGTTTCAGCCCCTCTGTTTCAGCCCCTCTGTTTCAGCCCCTCTGTTTCTCGCCCTCTGTTTCAGCCCCTCTGTTTCTTGCCCTCTGTTTCAGCCCCTCTGTTTCAGCCACTCTGTTTCAGTCCCACTGTTTCAGCCGCTGTGTTTCTCGCCCTCTGTTTCAGCCCCTCTGTTTCACGCCCTCTGTTTCAGCCCCTCTGTTTCTCGCACTCTGTTTCAGCCCCTCTGTTTCAGCCCCTCTGTTTCTCGCCCTCTGTTTCAGCCCCTCTGTTTCTCGCCGTCTGTTCAGCCCCTGTGTTTCTCGCCCTCTGTTTCAGCCCCTCTGTTTCTCGCCCTCTGTTTCAGGCCCTCTGATTCAGCCCCTCTGTTTCAGTTCTTCTGATTCAGCCCCTCTCTTTCAGCCCCTCTGTTTCTCGCCCTCTGTTTCAGCCCCTCTGTTTCTCGCCCTCTGCTTCAGCCCATCCGTTTCTCGCCCTCAGTTTCAGCCCCTCTGTTTTAGCCCCTCTG
Source organism: Chiloscyllium punctatum (assembly GCF_047496795.1). Classification (NCBI taxonomy): domain Eukaryota; kingdom Metazoa; phylum Chordata; class Chondrichthyes; order Orectolobiformes; family Hemiscylliidae; genus Chiloscyllium; species Chiloscyllium punctatum. Next base: position 724,662 of record NW_027309831.1, read on the forward strand.
CTTCAGCCCATCTGTTTCTCACCCTCTTTGTTAGCCCCTCAGTTTCAGCCCCTCTGTTTCAGCCCCTCTGTTTCTCGCCCTCTGTTTCAGCCCCTCTGATTCAGCCCCTCTGTTTCAGCCCTCTGTTTCAGCCCCTCTGTTTCAGCCCCTCTGTTTCTCGCCATCTGTTTCAGCCCCTCTGTTTCTCTCCCTCTGTTTCAGCCCCTCTGTTTCCTACCCTCGGTTTCAGACCCTTTGTTTCAGCCCCTCTGTTTCAGCCCCTCTGTGTCAGCCCCTCTGTTTCTCGCCCTCTGTTTCAGCCCCTCTCTTTCTCGCACTGTTTCAGCCCCTCTGTTTCTCAACCTCTGTTTCAGCCCCTCTGTTTCTCGCCCTCTGTTTCAGACCCTCTGTTTCAGCACCTCTGTTTCAGTCCCTCTGTTTCTCGCCCTCTGTTTCTCGCCCTCAGTTTCAGCCCCTCTGTTTCTCGCCCTCTGTTTCAGCCCCTCTGTTTCAGCCCCTCTGTTTCTCGCACTCTGTTTCAGCCCCTCTGTTTCTCGCTCTCTGTTCCAGCCCCTCTGTTTCTCGCCCTCTGTTTCAGCCCCTCTGTTTCAGCCCCTCTGTTTCAGCCCCTCTGTTTCAGCCCCTCTGTTTCTCGCCCTCTGTTTCAGCCCCTCTGTTTCTCGCCCTCTGTTTCAGCCCCTCTGATTCAGCTCCTCTGTTTCAGCCCCTCTGATTCAGACCCTCTGTTTCAGCCCCTCTGTTTCTGCCCCTCTGTTTCTCACCCTCTGTTTCAGCCCCGCTGTTTTTCGCCCTCTGTTTCAGACCCTCTTATTCTCGCCCTCTGTTTCAGGCTCTCTGTTTCAGCCCGTCTCTTTCAGCCGCTCTGTTTCAGCCCCTCTGTTTCTCGACCTCTGTTTCTCGCCCGCTGTTTCAGCCCCTCTGTTTCTCGCCCTCTGTTTCAGCCCCTCTGTTTCAGCGCCACTGATTCAGCCCCTCTGATTCAGCCCCTCTGTTTCTCGCCCACTGTTTCTCACCCTCTGTTTCGGCCCCTCTGTTTCAGCCCCTCTGTTTCAGCCCCTCTGTTTCTCGCCCTCTGTTTCAGCCCCTCTGTTTCTCGCCGTCTGTTTCAGCCCCTCTGTTTCAGCCCTTCTGTTTCAGACCCTCTGTTTCTCACACTCTGTTTCAGCCCCTCTGTTTCTCGCCCTCTGTTTCAGCCCCTCTGTTTCAGCCCCTCTGTTTCAGCCCCTCTGTTTCTCGCCCTCTGTTTCAGCACCTTTGTTTCGCGCCCTCTGTTTCAGCCCCTCTGTTTCAGCCCCTCTGTTTCTCGCCCTCTGTTTCAGCCCCGCGGATTCAGCCCCTCTGTTTCAGCAACTCTGAATCAGCCCCTCTGATTCAGCCCCTCTGTTTCAGCCCCTCTGTTTCAGCCCCTCTGATTCTCGCCCTCTGATTCAGCCCCTCTGTTTCTCGTCCTCTGTTTCAGCCCCACTGTTTCTCGCCCTCTGTTTCAGCCCCTCTGTTTCTCGCCCTCTGTTTCAGCCCCCTGATTCAGCCCCTCTGTTTCAGCATCTCTGTATCAGCCCCTCTGATTCAGCCCCTCTGTTTCAGCCCCTCTGTTTCAGCCCCTCTGTTTCAGCCCCTCTGTTTCTCGCCCTCTGTTTCAGCCCCTCTTTTTCTCACCCTCTGTTTCTGAGCCTCTGTTTCTCGCCCTCTGTTTCAACGCCTCTGTTTCAGCCCCTCTGATTCAGCCCCTCTGTTTCAGCCCCTCTGTTTCAGCCCGTCTGTTTCTCGCCCTCTGTTTCAGCCCCTCTGTTTCTCGCCCTCTGTTTCAGCCCCTCTGTTTCTCGCCCTCTGTTTCAGCCCCACTGATTCAGCCCCTCTGTTTCTCGCCGTCTGTTTCAGCCCCTCTGTTTCTCGCCCTCTGTTTCAGCCCCTCTGTTTCTCGACCTCTGTTTCAGCCCCTCTGTTTCAGCCCCTCTGTTTCAGCCCCTCTGTGTCAGCCCCTCTGTTTGTCGCCCTCTGTTTCAGCCCCACTGTTTCTCGGCCTCTGTTTCAGCCCCTCTGTTTCTCGCCCTCTGTTTCCACCCCTCTGTTTCTCGCCCTCTGTTTCAGCCCCTCTGTTTCAGTCCCTCTGTTTCTCGCCCTCTCTTTCTCGCCCTCTGTTTCAGCCCCTCTGTTTCTCGCCCTCTGTTTCAGCCCCTCTGTTTCATCCCCTCTGTTTCTCGCCTTCTGTTTCAGCCCCTCTGTTTCTCGCCCTCTGTTTCAGCCCCTCTGTTTCTCGCCCTCTGTTTCAGCCCGTCTGTTTCAGCCCTTCTGTTTCAGCCCCTCTGTTTCAGCCCCTCTGTTTCTCGCCCTCTGTTTCAGCCCCTCTGTTTCAACCCTTCTGTTTCAGCCCCTCTGTTTCAACCCCTCTGTTTCTCGCCCTGTTTCAGCCCCTCTGTTTCAGCCCCTCTGTTTCTCGCTATCTGTTTCAGCCCCTCTGTTTCTCGCCCTCTGTTTCAGCCCCTCTGTTTCAGCCCCTCTGTTCCAGCACCTCTGTTTCAGCCCCTCTGTTTCTCGCCCTCTGTTTCAGCCCCTCTGTTTCAGCCCCTTTGTTCCAGCCCCTCTGTTTCAGCCCCTCTGTTTCTCGCCCTCTGTTTCTCGCCCTCTGTTTCTCGCCCTCTGTTTCAGCCCCTCTGATTCAGCCCCTCTGATTCAGCCCCTCTGTTTCAGCTCCTCTGTTTCTCGCCCTCTTTGTCAGCCTCTCAGTTTCAGCTCCTCTGTTTCAGCCCCTCTGTTTCTCGCCCTCTGTTTCAGCCCCTGTGATTCAGCCCCTCTGTTTCAGCCCTCTGTTTCAGCCCCTCTGTTTCAGCCCCTCTGTTTCTCGCCCTCTGTTTCAGCCCCTCTGTTTCTCGCCCTCTGTTTCAGCCCCTCTGTTTCAGCCCCTCTGTTTCTGCCCCTCTGTGTCAGCCCCTTGTTTCTCGCCCTCTGTTTCAGCCCCTCTGTTTTTCGCCCTCTGTTTCAGACCCTCTGTTTCTCGCCCTCTGTTTCAGCCACTCTGTTTCTGCCCCTCTGTTTCAGTCCCTCTGTTTCTCGCCCTCTGTTTCTCGCCCTCTGTTTCAGCCCCTCTGTTTCTCGCCCTCTGTTTCAGCCCCTCTGTTTCTCGCCCTCTGTTTCAGCCCATCTGTTTCTCGCCCTCTGTTTCAGCCCCTCTGCTTCAGCCCGTCTGTTTCTCGCCCTCTGTTTCAGCCCCTCTGTTTCTCGCCCTCTGTTTCAGCCCCTCTGATTCAGCCCCTCTCTTTCAGCCGCTCTGATTCAGTACCTCTGTTTCAGCCCCTCTGTTTTTCGCCCTCTGCTTCAGCCCCTCTTTTTCTCGCCCTCTGTTTCAGGCTCTCTGTTTCAGCCCGTCTCTTTCAGCCCCTCTGTTTCAGCCCCTCTGTTTCTCGCCCTCTGTTTCACGCCCGCTGTTTCAGCCCCTCTGTTTCTCGCCCTCTGTTTCAGCCCCTCTGTTTCAGCGCCTCTGATTCAGCCCCGCTGATTCAGCCCCTCTGTTTCTCGCCCGCTGTTTCAGCCCCTCTGTTTCAGCCCCTCTGTTTCAGCCCGTCTGTTTCTCGCCCTCTGTTTCAGCCCCTCTGTTTCTTGCCCTCTGTTTCAGCCCCTATGTTTCAGCCACTCTGTTTCAGCCCCTCTGTTTCAGCCGCTGAGTTTCTCGCCCTCTGTTTCAGCCCCTCTGTTTCACGCCCTCTGTTTCAGCCCCTCTGTTTCTCGCCCTCTGTTTCAGCCCCTCTGTTTCAGCCCCTCTGTTTCAGCCCCTCTGTTACAGCCCCTCTGTTTCTCGCCCTCTGTTCAGCCCCTCTGTTTCTCGCCCTCTGTTTCAGCCCCTCTGTTTCTCGCCCTCTGATTCAGGCCCTCTGATTCAGCCCCTCTGTTTCAGCACTTCTGATTCAGCCCCTCTCTTTCAGCCCCGCTGTTTCAGGCCCTCTGTTTCAGCCCCTCTGTTTCAGCCCCTCTGTTTCTCGCCCTCTGTTTCTCACCCTCTGTTTCTCGCCCTCTGTTTCAGCCCCTCTGTTTCTCGCCCGCTGTTTCAGCCCCCCCTGTTTCTCGCCCTCTGCTTCAGCCCATCTGTTTTTCGCCCTCTGTTTCAGGCCCTCTGTTTTAGCCCCTCTGTTTCAGCCCCTCTGTTTCAGCCCCTCTGTTTCAGCTCCTCTGTTTCTCGCCCTCTTTGTCAGCCTCTCAGTTTCAGCCCCTCTGTTTCAGCCCCTCTGTTTCTCGCCCTCTGATTCAACTCCTGTGATTCAGCCCCTCTGTTTCAGCCCTCTGTTTCAGCCCCTCTGTTTCAGCCCCTCTGTTTCTCGCCCTCTGTTTCAGCCCCTCTGTTTCTCGCCCTCTGTTTCAGCCCCTCTGTTTCAGGCCCTCTGTTTCTGCCCCTCTGTGTCAGCCCCTCTGTTTCTCGCCCTCTGTTTCAGCCCCTCTGTTTCTCGCCCTCTGTTTCAGACCCTCTGTTTCTCGCCCTCTGTTTCAGCCACTCTGTTTCAGCCACTCTGTTTCAGTCCCTCTGTTTCTCGCCCTCTGTTTCTCGCCCTCTGTTTCAGCCCCTCTGTTTCTCGCCCTCTGTTTCAGCCCCTCTGTTTCAGCCCCTCTGTTTCTCGCCCTCTGTTTCAGCCCCTCTGTTTCTCGCCCTCTGTTTCAGCCCCTCTGTTTCAGCCCCTCTGTTTCAGCCCCTCTGTTTCTCGCCCTCTGTTTCAGCCCCTCTGTTTCTCACCCTCTGTTTCAGCCCCTCTGATTCAGCCCCTCTCTTTCAGCCGCTCTGATTCAGAACCTCTGTTTCAGCTCCTCTGTTTCCGCCCCTCTGTTTCTCACACTCTGTTTCTCACCCTCTGTTTCAGCCCCTCTGTTTTTCGCCCTCTGTTTCAGCCCCTCTGTTTCTCGCCCTCTGTTTCAGGCTCTCTGTTTCAGCCCGTCTCTTTCAGCCCCTCTATTTCAGCCCCTCTGTTTCTCGCCCTCTGTTTCAAGCCCGCTGTTTCAGCCCCTCTGTTTCTCGCCCTCTGTTTCAGCCCCTCTGTTTCAGCGTCTCTGATTCAGCCCCGCTGATTCAGCCCCTCTGTTTCTCGCCCTCTGTTTCAGCCCCACTGTTTCAGCCCCTCTGTTTCAGCCCCTCTGTTTGTCGCCCTCTGTTTCAGCCCCTCTGTTTCTCGCCCTCTGTTTCAGCCCCTCTGTTTCAGCCCCTCTGTTTCAGCCCGTCTGTTTCTCGCCCTCTGTTTCAGCCCCTCTGTTGCTCGCCCGCTGTTTCAGCCCTCCTGTTTCTCGCCCTCTGCTTCAGCACATCTGTTTCTCGCCCTCTGTTTCAGCCCCTCTCTTTTAGCACCTCTGTTTCAGCCCCTCTGTTTCAGCCCCTCTGTTTCGGCTCCTCTGTTTCTCGCCCTCTTTGTCAGCCTCTCAGTTTCAGCTCCTCTGTTTCAGCCCCTCTGTTTCTCGCCCTCTGTTTCAGCCCCTGTGATTCAGCCCCTCTGTTTCAGCCCCTCTGTTTCAGCCCCTCTGTTTCAGCCCCTCTGTTTCTCGCCCTCTGTTTCAGCCCCTCTGTTTCTCGCCCTCCGTTTCAGCCCCTCTGTTTCAGCCCCTCTGTTTCTGCCCCTCTGTGTCAGCCCCTCTGTTTCTCGCCCTCTGTTTCAGCCCCGCTGTTTCTCGCCCTCTGTTTCAGACCCTCTGTTTCTCGCCCTCTGTTTCAGCCACTCTGTTTCTGCCCCTCTGTTTCAGTCCCACTGTTTCTCGCCCTCTGTTTCTCGCCCTCTGTTTCAGCCCCTCTGTTTCTCGCCCTCTGTTTCAGCCCCTCTGTTTCAGCCCCTCTGTTTCTCGCCCTCTGTTTCAGCCCCTCTGTTTCTCGCCCTCTGTTTCAGCCCCTCTGCTTCAGCCCCTCTGTTTCTCGCCCTCTGTTTCAGCCCCTCTGTTTCTCGCCCTCTGTTTCAGCCCCTCTGATTCAGCCCCTCTCTTTCAGCCGCTCTGATTCAGTACCTCTGTTTCAGCCCCTCTGTTTCCGCCCCTCTGTTTCTCAGCCTCTGTTTCTCGCCCTCTGTTTCAGCCCCTCTGTTTTTCGCCCTCTGTTTCAGCCCCTCTTTTTCTCGCCCTCTGTTTCAGGCTCTCTGTTTCAGCCCGTCTCTTTCAGCCCCTCTGTTTCAGCCCCTCTGTTTCTCACCCTCTGTTTCACGCCCACTGTTTCAGCCCCTCTGTTTCTCGCCCTCTGTTTCAGCCCCTCTGTTTCAGCGCCTCTGATTCAGCCCCGCTGATTCAGCCCCTCTGTTTCTCGCCCGCTGTTTCAGCCCCTCTGTTTCAGCCCCTCTGTTTCAGCCGGTCTGTTTCTCGCCCTCTGTTTCAGCCCCTCTGTTTCTTGCCCTCTGTTTCAGCCCCTCTGTTTCAGCCACTCTGTTTCAGTCCCACTGTTTCAGCCGCTGTGTTTCTCGCCCTCTGTTTCAGCCCCTCTGTTTCACGCCCTCTGTTTCAGCCCCTCTGTTTCTCGCACTCTGTTTCAGCCCCTCTGTTTCAGCCCCTCTGTTTCTCGCCCTCTGTTTCAGCCCCTCTGTTTCTCGCCGTCTGTTCAGCCCCTCTGTTTCTCGCCCTCTGTTTCAGCCCCTCTGTTTCTCGCCCTCTGTTTCAGGCCCTCTGATTCAGCCCCTCTGTTTCAGTTCTTCTGATTCAGCCCCTCTCTTTCAGCCCCTCTGTTTCTCGCCCTCTGTTTCAGCCCCTCTGTTTCTCGCCCTCTGCTTCAGCCCATCCGTTTCTCGCCCTCAGTTTCAGCCCCTCTGTTTTAGCCCCTCTGCTTCAGCCCATCTGTTTCTCACCCTCTTTGTTAGCCCCTCAGTTTCAGCCCCTCTGTTTCAGCCCCTCTGTTTCTCGCCCTCTGTTTCAGCCCCTCTGATTCAGCCCCTCTGTTTCAGCCCTCTGTTTCAGCCCCTCTGTTTCAGCCCCTCTGTTTCTCGCCATCTGTTTCAGCCCCTCTGTTTCTCTCCCTCTGTTTCAGCCCCTCTGTTTCCTACCCTCGGTTTCAGACCCTTTGTTTCAGCCCCTCTGTTTCAGCCCCTCTGTGTCAGCCCCTCTGTTTCTCGCCCTCTGTTTCAGCCCCTCTCTTTCTCGCACTGTTTCAGCCCCTCTGTTTCTCAACCTCTGTTTCAGCCCCTCTGTTTCTCGCCCTCTGTTTCAGACCCTCTGTTTCAGCACCTCTGTTTCAGTCCCTCTGTTTCTCGCCCTCTGTTTCTCGCCCTCAGTTTCAGCCCCTCTGTTTCTCGCCCTCTGTTTCAGCCCCTCTGTTTCAGCCCCTCTGTTTCTCGCACTCTGTTTCAGCCCCTCTGTTTCTCGCTCTCTGTTCCAGCCCCTCTGTTTCTCGCCCTCTGTTTCAGCCCCTCTGTTTCAGCCCCTCTGTTTCAGCCCCTCTGTTTCAGCCCCTCTGTTTCTCGCCCTCTGTTTCAGCCCCTCTGTTTCTCGCCCTCTGTTTCAGCCCCTCTGATTCAGCTCCTCTGTTTCAGCCCCTCTGATTCAGACCCTCTGTTTCAGCCCCTCTGTTTCTGCCCCTCTGTTTCTCACCCTCTGTTTCAGCCCCGCTGTTTTTCGCCCTCTGTTTCAGACCCTCTTATTCTCGCCCTCTGTTTCAGGCTCTCTGTTTCAGCCCGTCTCTTTCAGCCGCTCTGTTTCAGCCCCTCTGTTTCTCGACCTCTGTTTCTCGCCCGCTGTTTCAGCCCCTCTGTTTCTCGCCCTCTGTTTCAGCCCCTCTGTTTCAGCGCCACTGATTCAGCCCCTCTGATTCAGCCCCTCTGTTTCTCGCCCACTGTTTCTCATCCTCTGTTTCGGCCCCTCTGTTTCAGCCCCTCTGTTTCAGCCCCTCTGTTTCTCGCCCTCTGTTTCAGCCCCTCTGTTTCTCGCCGTCTGTTTCAGCCCCTCTGTTTCAGCCCTTCTGTTTCAGACCCTCTGTTTCTCACACTCTGTTTCAGCCCCTCTGTTTCTCGCCCTCTGTTTCAGCCCCTCTGTTTCAGCCCCTCTGTTTCAGCCCCTCTGTTTCTCGCCCTCTGTTTCAGCACCTTTGTTTCGCGCCCTCTGTTTCAGCCCCTCTGTTTCAGCCCCTCTGTTTCTCGCCCTCTGTTTCAGCCCCGCGGATTCAGCCCCTCTGTTTCAGCAACTCTGAATCAGCCCCTCTGATTCAGCCCCTCTGTTTCAGCCCCTCTGTTTCAGCCCCTCTGTTTCTCGCCCTCTGATTCAGCCCCTCTGTTTCTCGTCCTCTGTTTCAGCCCCACTGTTTCTCGCCCTCTGTTTCAGCCCCTCTGTTTCTCGCCCTCTGTTTCAGCCCCCTGATTCAGCCCCTCTGTTTCAGCATCTCTGTATCAGCCCCTCTGATTCAGCCCCTCTGTTTCAGCCCCTCTGTTTCAGCCCCTCTGTTTCAGCCCCTCTGTTTCTCGCCCTCTGTTTCAGCCCCTCTTTTTCTCACCCTCTGTTTCTGAGCCTCTGTTTCTCGCCCTCTGTTTCAACGCCTCTGTTTCAGCCCCTCTGATTCAGCCCCTCTGTTTCAGCCCCTCTGTTTCAGCCCGTCTGTTTCTCGCCCTCTGTTTCAGCCCCTCTGTTTCTCGCCCTCTGTTTCAGCCCCTCTGTTTCTCGCACTCTGTTTCAGCCCCACTGATTCAGCCCCTCTGTTTCTCGCCCTCTGTTTCAGCCCCTCTGTTTCTCGCCCTCTGTTTCAGCCCCTCTGTTTCTCGACCTCTGTTTCAGCCCCTCTGTTTCAGCCCCTCTGTTTCAGCCCCTCTGTGTCAGCCCCTCTGTTTGTCGCCCTCTGTTTCAGCCCCACTGTTTCTCGGCCTCTGTTTCAGCCCCTCTGTTTCTCGCCCTCTGTTTCCACCCCTCTGTTTCTCGCCCTCTGTTTCAGCCCCTCTGTTTCAGTCCCTCTGTTTCTCGCCCTCTCTTTCTCGCCCTCTGTTTCAGCCCCTCTGTTTCTCGCCCTCTGTTTCAGCCCCTCTGTTTCATCCCCTCTGTTTCTCGCCTTCTGTTTCAGCCCCTCTGTTTCTCGCCCTCTGTTTCAGCCCCTCTGTTTCTCGCCCTCTGTTTCAGCCCGTCTGTTTCAGCCCTTCTGTTTCAGCCCCTCTGTTTCAGCCCCTCTGTTTCTCGCCCTCTGTTTCAGCCCCTCTGTTTCAACCCTTCTGTTTCAGCCCCTCTGTTTCAGCCCCTCTGTTTCTCGCCCTGTTTCAGCCCCTCTGTTTCAGCCCCTCTGTTTCTCGCTATCTGTTTCTACCCCTCTGTTTCTCGCCCTCTGTTTCAGCCCCTCTGTTTCAGCCCCTCTGTTCCAGCCCCTCTGTTTCAGCCCCTCTGTTTCTCGCCCTCTGTTTCAGCCCCTCTGTTTCAGCCCCTTTGTTCCAGCCCCTCTGTTTCAGCCCCTCTGTTTCTCGCCCTCTGTTTCTCGCCCTCTGTTTCAGCCCCTCTCTTTTAGCACCTCTGTTTCAGCCCCTCTGTTTCAGCCCCTCTGTTTCAGCTCCTCTGTTTCTCGCCCTCTTTGTCAGCCTCTCAGTTTCAGCTCCTCTGTTTCAGCCCCTCTGTTTCTCGCCCTCTGTTTCAGCCCCTGTGATTCAGCCCCTCTGTTTCAGCCCTCTGTTTCAGCCCCTCTGTTTCAGCCCCTCTGTTTCTCGCCCTCTGTTTCAGCCCCTCTGTTTCTCGCCCTCTGTTTCAGCCCCTCTGTTTCAGCCCCTCTGTTTCTGCCCCTCTGTGTCAGCCCCTTGTTTCTCGCCCTCTGTTTCAGCCCCTCTGTTTTTCGCCCTCTGTTTCAGACCCTCTGTTTCTCGCCCTCTGTTTCAGCCACTCTGTTTCTGCCCCTCTGTTTCAGTCCCTCTGTTTCTCGCCCTCTGTTTCTCGCCCTCTGTTTCAGCCCCTCTGTTTCTCGCCCTCTGTTTCAGCCCCTCTGTTTCTCGCCCTCTGTTTCAGCCCATCTGTTTCTCGCCCTCTGTTTCAGCCCCTCTGCTTCAGCCCGTCTGTTTCTCGCCCTCTGTTTCAGCCCCTCTGTTTCTCGCCCTCTGTTTCAGCCCCTCTGATTCAGCCCCTCTCTTTCAGCCGCTCTGATTCAGTACCTCTGTTTCAGCCCCTCTGTTTTTCGCCCTCTGCTTCAGCCCCTCTTTTTCTCGCCCTCTGTTTCAGGCTCTCTGTTTCAGCCCGTCTCTTTCAGCCCCTCTGTTTCAGCCCCTCTGTTTCTCGCCCTCTGTTTCACGCCCGCTGTTTCAGCCCCTCTGTTTCTCGCCCTCTGTTTCAGCCCCTCTGTTTCAGCGCCTCTGATTCAGCCCCGCTGATTCAGCCCCTCTGTTTCTCGCCCGCTGTTTCAGCCCCTCTGTTTCAGCCCCTCTGTTTCAGCCCGTCTGTTTCTCGCCCTCTGTTTCAGCCCCTCTGTTTCTTGCCCTCTGTTTCAGCCCCTATGTTTCAGCCACTCTGTTTCAGCCCCTCTGTTTCAGCCGCTGAGTTTCTCGCCCTCTGTTTCAGCCCCTCTGTTTCACGCCCTCTGTTTCAGCCCCTCTGTTTCTCGCCCTCTGTTTCAGCCCCTCTGTTTCAGCCCCTCTGTTTCAGCCCCTCTGTTACAGCCCCTCTGTTTCTCGCCCTCTGTTCAGCCCCTCTGTTTCTCGCCCTCTGTTTCAGCCCCTCTGTTTCTCGCCCTCTGATTCAGGCCCTCTGATTCAGCCCCTCTGTTTCAGCACTTCTGATTCAGCCCCTCTCTTTCAGCCCCGCTGTTTCAGGCCCTCTGTTTCAGCCCCTCTGTTTCAGCCCCTCTGTTTCTCGCCCTCTGTTTCTCACCCTCTGTTTCTCGCCCTCTGTTTCAGCCCCTCTGTTTCTCGCCCGCTGTTTCAGCCCCCCCTGTTTCTCGCCCTCTGCTTCAGCCCATCTGTTTTTCGCCCTCTGTTTCAGGCCCTCTGTTTTAGCCCCTCTGTTTCAGCCCCTCTGTTTCAGCCCCTCTGTTTCAGCTCCTCTGTTTCTCGCCCTCTTTGTCAGCCTCTCAGTTTCAGCCCCTCTGTTTCAGCCCCTCTGTTTCTCGCCCTCTGATTCAAATCCTGTGATTCAGCCCCTCTGTTTCAGCCCTCTGTTTCAGCCCCTCTGTTTCAGCCCCTCTGTTTCTCGCCCTCTGTTTCAGCCCCTCTGTTTCTCGCCCTCTGTTTCAGCCCCTCTGTTTCAGGCCCTCTGTTTCTGCCCCTCTGTGTCAGCCCCTCTGTTTCTCGCCCTCTGTTTCAGCCCCTCTGTTTCTCGCCCTCTGTTTCAGACCCTCTGTTTCTCGCCCTCTGTTTCAGCCACTCTGTTTCAGCCACTCTGTTTCAGTCCCTCTGTTTCTCGCCCTCTGTTTCTCGCCCTCTGTTTCAGCCCCTCTGTTTCTCGCCCTCTGTTTCAGCCCCTCTGTTTCAGCCCCTCTGTTTCTCGCCCTCTGTTTCAGCCCCTCTGTTTCTCGCCCTCTGTTTCAGCCCCTCTGTTTCAGCCCCTCTGTTTCAGCCCCTCTGTTTCTCACCCTCTGTTTCAGCCCCTCTGTTTCTCACCCTCTGTTTCAGCCCCTCTGATTCAGCCCCTCTCTTTCAGCCGCTCTGATTCAGAACCTCTGTTTCAGCTCCTCTGTTTCCGCCCCTCTGTTTCTCACCCTCTGTTTCTCACCCTCTGTTTCAGCCCCTCTGTTTTTCGCCCTCTGTTTCAGCCCCTCTGTTTCTCGCCCTCTGTTTCAGGCTCTCTGTTTCAGCCCGTCTCTTTCAGCCCCTCTATTTCAGCCCCTCTGTTTCTCGCCCTCTGTTTCAAGCCCGCTGTTTCAGCCCCTCTGTTTCTCGCCCTCTGTTTCAGCCCCTCTGTTTCAGCGTCTCTGATTCAGCCCCGCTGATTCAGCCCCTCTGTTTCTCGCCCTCTGTTTCAGCCCCACTGTTTCAGCCCCTCTGTTTCAGCCCCTCTGTTTGTCGCCCTCTGTTTCAGCCCCTCTGTTTCTCGCCCTCTGTTTCAGCCCCTCTGTTTCAGCCCCTCTGTTTCAGCCCGTCTGTTTCTCGCCCTCTGTTTCAGCCCCTCTGTTGCTCGCCCGCTGTTTCAGCCCTCCTGTTTCTCGCCCTCTGCTTCAGCACATCTGTTTCACGCCCTCTGTTTCAGCCCCTCTCTTTTAGCACCTCTGTTTCAGCCCCTCTGTTTCAGCCCCTCTGTTTCGGCTCCTCTGTTTCTCGCCCTCTTTGTCAGCCTCTCAGTTTCAGCTCCTCTGTTTCAGCCCCTCTGTTTCTCGCCCTCTGTTTCAGCCCCTGTGATTCAGCCCCTCTGTTTCAGCCCCTCTGTTTCAGCCCCTCTGTTTCAGCCCCTCTGTTTCTCGCCCTCTGTTTCAGCCCCTCTGTTTCTCGCCCTCCGTTTCAGCCCCTCTGTTTCAGCCCCTCTGTTTCTGCCCCTCTGTGTCAGCCCCTCTGTTTCTCGCCCTCTGTTTCAGCCCCGCTGTTTCTCGCCCTCTGTTTCAGACCCTCTGTTTCTCGCCCTCTGTTTCAGCCACTCTGTTTCTGCCCCTCTGTTTCAGTCCCACTGTTTCTCGCCCTCTGTTTCTCGCCCTCTGTTTCAGCCCCTCTGTTTCTCGCCCTCTGTTTCAGCCCCTCTGTTTCAGCCCCTCTGTTTCTCGCCCTCTGTTTCAGCCCCTCTGTTTCTCGCCCTCTGTTTCAGCCCCTCTGCTTCAGCCCCTCTGTTTCTCGCCCTCTGTTTCAGCCCCTCTGTTTCTCGCCCTCTGTTTCAGCCCCTCTGATTCAGCCCCTCTCTTTCAGCCGCTCTGATTCAGTACCTCTGTTTCAGCCCCTCTGTTTCCGCCCCTCTGTTTCTCAGCCTCTGTTTCTCGCCCTCTGTTTCAGCCCCTCTGTTTTTCGCCCTCTGTTTCAGCCCCTCTTTTTCTCGCCCTCTGTTTCAGGCTCTCTGTTTCAGCCCGTCTCTTTCAGCCCCTCTGTTTCAGCCCCTCTGTTTCTCGCCCTCTGTTTCACGCCCGCTGTTTCAGCCCCTCTGTTTCACGCCCTCTGTTTCAGCCCCTCTGTTTCAGCGCCTCTGATTCAGCCCCGCTGATTCAGCCCCTCTGTTTCTCGCCCGCTGTTTCAGCCCCTCTGTTTCAGCCCCTCTGTTTCAGCCGGTCTGTTTCTCGCCCTCTGTTTCAGCCCCTCTGTTTCTTGCCCTCTGTTTCAGCCCCTATGTTTCAGCCACTCTGTTTCAGCCCATCTGTTTCAGCCGCTGAGTTTCTCGCCCTCTGTTTCAGCCCCTCTGTTTCACGCCCTCTGTTTCAGCCCCTCTGTTTCTCGCCCTCTGTTTCAGCCCCTCTGTTTCAGCCCCTCTGTTTCAGCCCCTCTGCTTCTCGCCCTCTGTTCAGCCCCTCTGTTTCTCGCCCTCTGTTTCAGCCCCTCTGTTTCTCGCCCTCTGATTCAGGCCCTCTGATTCAGCCCCTCTGTTTCAGCCCTTCTGATTCAGCCCCTCTCTTTCAGCCCCGCTGTTTCAGGCCCTCTGTTTCAGCCCCTCTGTTTCAGCCCCTCTGTTTCTCGCCCTCTGTTTCTCACCCTCTGTTTCTCGCCCTCTGTTTCAGCCCCTCTGTTTCTCGCCCGCTGTTTCAGCCCCCCTGTTTCTCGCCCTCTGCTTCAGCCCATCTGTTTTTCGCCCTCTGTTTCAGGCCCTCTGTTTTAGCCCCTCTGTTTCAGCCCCTCTGTTTCAACCCCTCTGTTTCAGCTCCTCTGTTTCTCGCCCTCTTTGTCAGCCTCTCAGTTTCAGCCCCTCTGTTTCAGCCCCTCTGTTTCTCGCCCTCTGATTCAACTCCTGTGATTCAGCCCCTCTGTTTCAGCCCTCTGTTTCAGCCCCTCTGTTTCAGCCCCTCTGTTTCTCGCCCTCTGTTTCAGCCCCTCTGTTTCTCGCCCTCTGTTTCAGCCCCTCTGTTTCAGCCCCTCTGTTTCTGCCCCTCTGTGTCAGCCCCTCTGTTTCTCGCCCTCTGTTTCAGCCCCTCTGTTTCTCGCCCTCTGTTTCAGACCCTCTGTTTCTCGCCCTCTGTTTCAGCCACTCTGTTTCAGCCCCTCTGTTTCAGTCCCTCTGTTTCTCGCCCTCTGTTTCTCGCCCTCTGTTTCAGCCCCTCTGTTTCTCGCCCTCTGTTTCAGCCCCTCTGTTTCAGCCCCTCTGTTTCTCGCCCTCTGTTTCAGCCCCTCTGTTTCTCGCCCTCTGTTTCAGCCCCTCTGTTTCAGCCCCTCTGTTTCAGCCCCTCTGTTTCTCGCCCTCTGTTTCAGCCCCTCTGTTTCTCGCCCTCTGTTTCAGCCCCTCTGATTCAGCCCCTATCTTTCAGCCGCTCTGATTCAGAACCTCTGTTTCAGCTCCTCTGTTTCCGCCCCTCTGTTTCTCACCCTCTGTTTCTCGCCCTCTGTTTCAGCACCTCTGTTTTTCGCCCTCTGTTTCAGCCCCTCTGTTTCTCGCCCTTTGTTTCAGGCTCTCTGTTTCAGCCCGTCTCTTTCAGCCCCTCTGTTTCAGCCCCACTGTTTCTCGCCCTCTGTTTCAGCCCCTCTGTTTCAGCGCCTCTGATTCAGCCCCGCTGATTCAGCCCCTCTGTTTCTCGCCCTCTGTTTCAGCCCCACTGTTTCAGCCCCTCTGTTTCAGCCCCTCTGTTTCTCGCCCTCTGTTTCAGCCCCTCTGTTTCTCGCCCTCTGTTTCAGCCCCTCTGTTTCAGCCCCTCTGTTTCAGCCCCTCTGTTTCTCGCCCTCTGTTTCAGCCCCTCTGTTTCTTGCCCTCTGTTTCAGCCCCTCTGTTTCAGCCACTCTGTTTCAGTCCCACTGTTTCAGCCGCTGTGTTTCTCGCCCTCTGTTTCAGCCCCTCTGTTTCACGCCCTCTGTTTCAGCCCCTCTGTTTCTCGCACTCTGTTTCAGCCCCTCTGTTTCAGCCCCTCTGTTTCTCGCCCTCTGTTTCAGCCCCTCTGTTTCTCGCCGTCTGTTCAGCCCCTGTGTTTCTCGCCCTCTGTTTCAGCCCCTCTGTTTCTCGCCCTCTGTTTCAGGCCCTCTGATTCAGCCCCTCTGTTTCAGTTCTTCTGATTCAGCCCCTCTCTTTCAGCCCCTCTGTTTCTCGCCCTCTGTTTCAGCCCCTCTGTTTCTCGCCCTCTGCTTCAGCCCATCCGTTTCTCGCCCTCAGTTTCAGCCCCTCTGTTTTAGCCCCTCTGCTTCAGCCCATCTGTTTCTCACCCTCTTTGTTAGCCCCTCAGTTTCAGCCCCTCTGTTTCAGCCCCTCTGTTTCTCGCCCTCTGTTTCAGCCCCTCTGATTCAGCCCCTCTGTTTCAGCCCTCTGTTTCAGCCCCTCTGTTTCAGCCCCTCTGTTTCTCGCCATCTGTTTCAGCCCCTCTGTTTCTCTCCCTCTGTTTCAGCCCCTCTGTTTCCTACCCTCGGTTTCAGACCCTTTGTTTCAGCCCCTCTGTTTCAGCCCCTCTGTGTCAGCCCCTCTGTTTCTCGCCCTCTGTTTCAGCCCCTCTCTTTCTCGCACTGTTTCAGCCCCTCTGTTTCTCAACCTCTGTTTCAGCCCCTCTGTTTCTCGCCCTCTGTTTCAGACCCTCTGTTTCAGCACCTCTGTTTCAGTCCCTCTGTTTCTCGCCCTCTGTTTCTCGCCCTCAGTTTCAGCCCCTCTGTTTCTCGCCTTCTGTTTCAGCCCCTCTGTTTCAGCCCCTCTGTTTCTCGCACTCTGTTTCAGCCCCTCTGTTTCTCGCTCTCTGTTCCAGCCCCTCTGTTTCTCGCCCTCTGTTTCAGCCCCTCTGTTTCAGCCCCTCTGTTTCAGCCCCTCTGTTTCAGCCCCTCTGTTTCTCGCCCTCTGTTTCAGCCCCTCTGTTTCTCGCCCTCTGTTTCAGCCCCTCTGATTCAGCTCCTCTGTTTCAGCCCCTCTGATTCAGACCCTCTGTTTCAGCCCCTCTGTTTCTGCCCCTCTGTTTCTCACCCTCTGTTTCAGCCCCGCTGTTTTTCGCCCTCTGTTTCAGACCCTCTTATTCTCGCCCTCTGTTTCAGGCTCTCTGTTTCAGCCCGTCTCTTTCAGCCGCTCTGTTTCAGCCCCTCTGTTTCTCGACCTCTGTTTCTCGCCCGCTGTTTCAGCCCCTCTGTTTCTCGCCCTCTGTTTCAGCCCCTCTGTTTCAGCGCCACTGATTCAGCCCCTCTGATTCAGCCCCTCTGTTTCTCGCCCACTGTTTCTCACCCTCTGTTTCGGCCCCTCTGTTTCAGCCCCTCTGTTTCAGCCCCTCTGTTTCTCGCCCTCTGTTTCAGCCCCTCTGTTTCTTGCCGTCTGTTTCAGCCCCTCTGTTTCAGCCCTTCTGTTTCAGACCCTCTGTTTCTCACACTCTGTTTCAGCCCCTCTGTTTCTCGCCCTCTGTTTCAGCCCCTCTGTTTCAGCCCCTCTGTTTCAGCCCCTCTGTTTCTCGCCCTCTGTTTCAGCACCTTTGTTTCGCGCCCTCTGTTTCAGCCCCTCTGTTTCAGCCCCTCTGTTTCTCGCCCTCTGTTTCAGCCCCGCGGATTCAGCCCCTCTGTTTCAGCAACTCTGAATCAGCCCCTCTGATTCAGCCCCTCTGTTTCAGCCCCTCTGTTTCAGCCCCTCTGTTTCTCGCCCTCTGATTCAGCCCCTCTGTTTCTCGTCCTCTGTTTCAGCCCCACTGTTTCTCGCCCTCTGTTTCAGCCCCTCTGTTTCTCGCCCTCTGTTTCAGCCCCCTGATTCAGCCCCTCTGTTTCAGCATCTCTGTATCAGCCCCTCTGATTCAGCCCCTCTGTTTCAGCCCCTCTGTTTCAGCCCCTCTGTTTCAGCCCCTCTGTTTCTCGCCCTCTGTTTCAGCCCCTCTTTTTCTCACCCTCTGTTTCTGAGCCTCTGTTTCTCGGCCTCTGTTTCAACGCCTCTGTTTCAGCCCCTCTGATTCAGCCCCTCTGTTTCAGCCCCTCTGTTTCAGCCCGTCTGTTTCTCGCCCTCTGTTTCAGCCCCTCTGTTTCTCGCCCTCTGTTTCAGCCCCTCTGTTTCTCGCCCTCTGTTTCAGCCCCACTGATTCAGCCCCTCTGTTTCTCGCCCTCTGTTTCAGCCCCTCTGTTTCTCGCCCTCTGTTTCAGCCCCTCTGTTTCTCGACCTCTGTTTCAGCCCCTCTGTTTCAGCCCCTCTGTTTCAGCCCCTCTGTGTCAGCCCCTCTGTTTGTCGCCCTCTGTTTCAGCCCCACTGTTTCTCGGCCTCTGTTTCAGCCCCTCTGTTTCTCGCCCTCTGTTTCCACCCCTCTGTTTCTCGCCCTCTGTTTCAGCCCCTCTGTTTCAGTCCCTCTGTTTCTCGCCCTCTCTTTCTCGCCCTCTGTTTCAGCCCCTCTGTTTCTCGCCCTCTGTTTCAGCCCCTCTGTTTCATCCCCTCTGTTTCTCGCCTTCTGTTTCAGCCCCTCTGTTTCTCGCCCTCTGTTTCAGCCCCTCTGTTTCTCGCCCTCTGTTTCAGCCCGTCTGTTTCAGCCCTTCTGTTTCAGCCCCTCTGTTTCAGCCCCTCTGTTTCTCGCCCTCTGTTTCAGCCCCTCTGTTTCAACCCTTCTGTTTCAGCCCCTCTGTTTCAGCCCCTCTGTTTCTCGCCCTGTTTCAGCCCCTCTGTTTCAGCCCCTCTGTTTCTCGCTATCTGTTTCAGCCCCTCTGTTTCTCGCCCTCTGTTTCAGCCCCTCTGTTTCAGCCCCTCTGTTCCAGCCCCTCTGTTTCAGCCCCTCTGTTTCTCGCCCTCTGTTTCAGCCCCTCTGTTTCAGCCCCTTTGTTCCAGCCCCTCTGTTTCAGCCCCTCTGTTTCTCGCCCTCTGTTTCTCGCCCTCTGTTTCTCGCCCTCTGTTTCAGCCCCTCTGATTCAGCCCCTCTGATTCAGCCCCTCTGTTTCTCGCAATCTGTTTCAGCCCGTCTGTTTCAGCCCCTCTGATTCAGCCCCTCTGTTTCAGCCCCTCTGTTTCAGTTCCTCTGTTTCAGCCCCTCTTTTTCTAGCCCTCTGTTTCAGCCCCTCTGTTTCTGCCCCTCTGTGTCAGCCCCTCTGTTTCTCGCCCTCTGTTTCAGCCCCTCTGTTTCTCGCCCTCTGTTTCAGACCCTCTGTTTCTCGCCCTCTGTTTCAGCCACTCTGTTTCAGCCCCTCTGTTTCAGTCCCTCTGTTTCTCGCCCTCTGTTTCTCGCCCTCTGTTTCAGCCCCTCTGTTTCTCGCCCTCTGTTTCAGCCCCTCTGTTTCAGCCCCTCTGTTTCTCGCCCTCTGTTTCAGCCCCTCTGTTTCTCGCCCTCTGTTTCAGCCCCTCTGATTCAGCCCCTCTCTTTCAGCCGCTCTGATTCAGAACCTCTGTTTCAGCTCCTCTGTTTCCGCCCCTCTGTTTCTCACCCTCTGTTTCTCGCCCTCTGTTTCAGCCCCTCTGTTTTTCGCCCTCTGTTTCAGCCCCTCTGTTTCTCGCCCTCTGTTTCAGGCTCTCATTTTCAGCCCGTCTCTTTCAGCCCCTCTGTTTCAGCCCCTCTGTTTCTCGCCCTCTGTTTCAAGCCCGCTGTTTCAGCCCCTCTGTTTCTCGCCCTCTGTTTCAGCCCCTCTGTTTCAGCGCCTCTGATTCAGCCCCGCTGATTCAGCCCCTCTGTTTCTCGCCCTCTGTTTCAGCCCCACTGTTTCAGCCCCTCTGTTTCAGCCCCTCTGTTTCTCGCCCTCTGTTTCAGCCCCTCTGTTTCTCGCCCTCTGTTTCAGCCCCTCTGTTTCAGCCCCTCTGTTTCAGCCCCTCTGTTTCTCGCCCTCTGTTTCAGCCCCTCTGTTTCTTGCCCTCTGTTTCAGCCCCTCTGTTTCAGCCACTCTGTTTCAGTCCCACTGTTTCAGCCGCTGTGTTCCTCGCCCTCTGTTTCAGCCCCTCTGTTTCACGCCCTCTGTTTCAGCCCCTCTGTTTCTCGCACACTGTTTCAGCCCCTCTGTTTCAGCCCCTCTGTTTCAGCCCCTCTGTTACAGCCCCTCTGTTTCTCACCGTCTGTTCAGCCCCTCTGTTTCTTGACCTCTGTTTCCGCCCCTCTGTTTCTCGCCCTCTGTTTCAGGCCCTCTGATTCAGCCCCTCTGTTTCAGCCCTTCTGATTCAGCCCCTCTCTTTCAGCCCCTCTGTTTCTCGCCCTCTGTTTCAGCCCCTCTGTTTCTCGCCCTCTGTTTCAGGCCCTCTGATTCAGCCCCTCTGTTTCAGCCCTTCTGATTCAGCCCCTCTCTTTCAGCCCCTCTGTTTCAGCCCCACTGTTTCAGCCCCTCTGTTTCAGCCCCTCTGTTTCTCGCCCTCTGTTTCAGCCCCTCTGTTTCTCGCCCTCTGTTTCAGCCCCTCTGTTTCAGCCCCACTGTTTCAGCCCCTCTGTTTCTCGCCCTTTGTTTCAGCCCCTCTGTTTCTTGCCCTCTGTTTCAGCCCCTCTGTTTCAGCCACTCTGTTTCAGTCCCACTGTTTCAGCCGCTGTGTTTCTCGCCCTCTGTTTCAGCCCCTCTGTTTCTCACCCTCTTTGTCAGCCCCTCAGTTTCAGCCCCTCTGTTTCAGCCCCTCTGTTTCTCGCCCTCTGTTTCAGCCCCTCTGATTCAGCCCCTCTGTTTCAGCCCTCTGTTTCAGCCCCTCTGTTTCAGCCCCTCTGTTTCTCGCCATCTGTTTCAGCCCCTCTGTTTCTCTCCCTCTGTTTCAGCCCCTCTGTTTCTCACCCTCGGTTTCAGACCCTTTGTCTCAGCCCCTCTGTATCAGCCCCTCTGTGTCAGCCCCTCTGTTTCTCGCCCTCTGTTTCAGCCCCTCTCTTTCTCGCACTCTGTTTCAGCCCCTCTGTTTCTCGACCTCTGTTTCAGCCCCTCTGTTTCTCGCCCTCTGTTTCAGACCCTCTGTTTCAGCCCCTCTGTTTCAGTCCCTCTGTTTCTCGCCCTCTGTTTCTCGCCCTCTGTTTCAGCCCCTCTGTTTCTCGCCCTCTGTTTCAGCCCCTCTGTTTCAGCCCCTCTGTTTCTCGCCCTCTGTTTCAGCCCCTCTGTTTCAGCCCCTCTGTTTCAGCCCCTCTGTTTCAGCCCCTCTGTTTCTCGCCCTCTGTTTCAGCCCCTCTGTTTCTCGCCCTCTGTTTCAGCCCCTCTGATTCAGCTCCTCTGTTTCAGCCCCTCTGATTCAGACCCTCTGTTTCAGCCCCTCTGTTTCTGCCCCTCTGTTTCTCACCCTCTGTTTCAGCCCCTCTGTTTTTCGCCCTCTGTTTCAGACCCTCTGTTTCTCGCCCTCTGTTTCAGGCTCTCTGTTTCAGCCCGTCTCTTTCAGCCGCTCTGTTTCAGCCCCTCTGTTTCTCGACCTCTGTTTCTCGCCCGCTGTTTCAACCCCTCTGTTTCTCGCCCTCTGTTTCAGCCCCTCTGTTTCAGCGCCACTGATTCAGCCCCTCTGATTCAGCCCCTCTGGTTCTCGCCCACTGTTTCTCACCCTCTGTTTCAGCCCCTCTGTTTCAGCCCCTCTGTTTCAGCCCCTCTGTTTCTCGCCCTCTGTTTCAGCCCCTCTGTTTCTCGCCGTCTGTTTCAGCCCCTCTGTTTCAGCCCCTCTGTTTCAGACCCTCTGTTTCTCACACTCTGTTTCAGCCCCTCTGTTTCTCGCCCTCTGTTTCAGCCCCTCTGTTTCAGCCCCTCTGTTTCAGCCCCTCTGTTTCTCGCCCTCTGTTTCAGCACCTTTGTTTCGCGCCCTCTGTTTCAGCCCCTCTGTTTCAGCCCCTCTGTTTCTCGCCCTCTGTTTCAGCCCCGCGGATTCAGCCCCTCTGTTTCAGCAACTCTGAATCAGCCCCTCTGATTCAGCCCCTCTGTTTCAGCCCCTCTGTTTCAGCCCCTCTGTTTCTCGCCCTCTGATTCAGCCCCTCTGTTTCTCGTCCTCTGTTTCAGCCCCACTGTTTCTCGCCCTCTGTTTCAGCCCCTCTGTTTCTCGCCCTCTGTTTCAGCCCCTCTGTTTCTCGCCCTCTGTTTCAGCCCCCTGATTCAGCCCCTCTGTTTCAGCATCTCTGTATCAGCCCCTCTGATTCAGCCCCTCTGTTTCAGCCCCTCTGTTTCAGCCCCTCTGTTTCAGCCCCTCTGTTTCTCGCCCTCTGTTTCAGCCCCTCTTTTTCTCACCCTCTGTTTCTGAGCCTCTGTTTCTCGCCCTCTGTTTCAATGCCTCTGTTTCAGCCCCTCTGATTCAGCCCCTCTGTTCCAGCCCCTCTGTTTCAGCCCGTCTGTTTCTCGCCCTCTGTTTCAGCCCCTCTGTTTCTCGCCCTCTGTTTCAGCCCCTCTGTTTCTCGCCCTCTGTTTCAGCCCCACTGATTCAGCCCCTCTGTTTCTCGCCCTCTGTTTCAGCCCCTCTGTTTCTCGCCCTCTGTTTCAGCCCCTCTGTTTCTCGCCCTCTGTTTCAGCTCCTCTGTTTCAGCCCCTCTGTTTCAGCCCCTCTGTGTCAGCCCCTCTGTTTGTCGCCCTCTGTTTCAGCCCCACTGTTTCTCGGCCTCTGTTTCAGCCCCTCTGTTTCTCTCCCTCTGTTTCCACCCCTCTGTTTCTCGCCCTCTGTTTCAGCCCCTCTGTTTCAGTCCCTCTGTTTCTCGCCCTCTCTTTCTCGCCCTCTGTTTCAGCCCCTCTGTTTCTCGCCCTCTGTTTCAGCCCCTCTGTTTCATCCCCTCTGTTTCTCGCCTTCTGTTTCAGCCCCTCTGTTTCTCGCCCTCTGTTTCAGCCCCTCTGTTTCTCGCCCTCTGTTTCAGCCCCTCTGATTCAGCCCCTCTGTTTCAGCCCTCTGTTTCAGCCCCTCTGTTTCAGCCCCTCTGTTTCTCGCCATCTGTTTCAGCCCCTCTGTTTCTCTCCCTCTGTTTCAGCCCCTCTGTTTCTCACCCTCGGTTTCAGACCCTTTGTCTCAGCCCCTCTGTTTCAGCCCCTCTGTGTCAGCCCCTCTGTTTCTCGCCCTCTGTTTCAGCCCCTCTCTTTCTCGCACTCTGTTTCAGCCCCTCTGTTTCTCGACCTCTGTTTCAGCCCCTCTGTTTCTCGCCCTCTGTTTCAGACCCTCTGTTTCAGCCCCTCTGTTTCAGTCCCTCTGTTTCTCGCCCTCTGTTTCTCGCCCTCTGTTTCAGCCCCTCTGTTTCTCGCCCTCTGTTTCAGCCCCTCTGTTTCAGCCCCTCTGTTTCTCGCCCTCTGTTTCAGCCCCTCTGTTTCAGCCCCTCTGTTTCAGCCCCTCTGTTTCAGCCCCTCTGTTTCTCGCCCTCTGTTTCAGCCCCTCTGTTTCTCGCCCTCTGTTTCAGCCCCTCTGATTCAGCTCCTCTGTTTCAGCCCCTCTGATTCAGACCCTCTGTTTCACGCCCTCTGTTTCAGCCCTTCTGTTTCTCGCACTCTGTTTCAGCCCCTCTGTTTCAGCCCCTCTGTTTCAGCCCCTCTGTTACAGCCCCTCTGTTTCTCGCCGTCTGTTCAGCCCCTCTGTTTCTCGCCCTCTGTTTCAGCCCCTCTGTTTCTCGCCCTCTGTTTCAGGCCCTCTGATTCAGCCCCTCTGTTTCAGCCCCTCTCTGTCAGCCCCTCTGTTTCAGCCCCTCTGTTTCTCACCCTCTGTTTCAGCCCCTCTGTTTCTCGCCCTCTGCTTCAGCCCATCAGTTTCTCGCCCTCAGTTTCAGCCCCTCAGTTTCAGCCCCTCTGCTTCAGCCCATCTGTTTCTCACCCTCTTTGTCAGCCCCTCAGTTTCAGCCCCTCTGTTTCAGCCCCTCTGTATCTCGCCCTCTGTTTCAGCCCCTCTGATTCAGCCCCTCTGTTTCAGCCCTCTGTTTCAGACCCTCTGTTTCAGCCCCTCTGTTTCTCGCCATCTGTTTCAGCCCCTCTGTTTCTCTCCCTCTGTTTCAGCCCCTCTGTTTCTCACCCTCGGTTTCAGACCCTTTGTTTCAGCCCCTCTGTTTCAGCCCCTCTGTGTCAGCCCCTCTGTTTCTCGCCCTCTGTTTCAGCCCCTCTCTTTCTCGCACTCTGTTTCAGCCCCTCTGTTTCTCAACCTCTGTTTCAGCCCCTCTGTTTCTCGCCCTCTGTTTCAGACCCTCTGTTTCAGCCCCTCTGTTTCAGTCCCTCTGTTTCTCGCCCTCTGTTTCTCGCCCTCTGTTTCAGCCCCTCTGTTTCTCGCCCTCTGTTTCAGCCCCTCTGTTTCAGCCCCTCTGTTTCTCGCACTCTGTTTCAGCCCCTCTGTTTCTCGCTCTCTGTTTCAGCCCCTCTGTTTCTCGCCCTCTGTTTCAGCCCCTCTGTTTCAGCCCCTCTGTTTCAGCCCCTCTGTTTCAGCCCCTCTGTTTCTCGCCCTCTGTTTCAGCCCCTCTGTTTCTCGCCCTCTGTTTCAGCCCCTCTGATTCAGCTCCTCTGTTTCAGCCCCTCTGATTCAGACCCTCTGTTTCAGCCCCTCTGTTTCTGCCCCTCTGTTTCTCACCCTCTGTTTCAGCCCCTCTGTTTTTCGCACTCTGTTTCAGACCCTCTGTTTCTCGCCCTCTGTTTCAGGCTCTCTGTTTCAGCCCGTCTCTTTCAGCCGCTCTGTTTCAGCCTCTCTGTTTCTCGACCTCTGTTTCTCGCCCGCTGTTTCAGCCCCTCTGTTTCTCGCCCTCTGTTTCAGCCCCTCTGTTTCAGCGCCACTGATTCAGCCCCTCTGATTCAGCCCCACTGGTTCTCGCCCACTGTTTCTCACCCTCTGTTTCAGCCCCTCTGTTTCAGCCCCTCTGTTTCAGCCCCTCTGTTTCTCGCCCTCTGTTTCAGCCCCTCTGTTTCTCGCCGTCTGTTTCAGCCCCTCTGTTTCAGCCCCTCTGTTTCAGACCCTCTGTTTCTCACACTCTGTTTCAGCCCCTCTGTTTCTCGCCCTCTGTTTCAGCCCCTCTGTTTCAGCCCCTATGTTTCAGCCCCTCTGTTTCTCGCCCTCTGTTTCAGCACCTTTGTTTCGCGCCCTCTGTTTCAGCCCCTCTGTTTCAGCCCCTCTGTTTCTCGCCCTCTGTTTCAGCCCCGCGGATTCAGCCCCTCTGTTTCAGCAACTCTGAATCAGCCCCTCTGATTCAGCCCCTCTGTTTCAGCCCCTCTGTTTCAGCCCCTCTGTTTCTCGCCCTCTGATTCAGCCCCTCTGTTTCTCGTCCTCTGTTTCAGCCCCACTGTTTCTCGCCCTCTGTTTCAGCCCCTCTGTTTCTCGCCCTCTGTTTCAGCCCCTCTGTTTCTCGCCCTCTGTTTCAGCCCCCTGATTCAGCCCCTCTGTTTCAGCATCTCTGTATCAGCCCCTCTGATTCAGCCCCTCTGTTTCAGCCCCTCTGTTTCAGCCCCTCTGTTTCTCGCCCTCTGTTTCAGCCCCTCTTTTTCTCACCCTCTGTTTCTGAGCCTCTGTTTCTCGGCCTCTGTTTCAACGCCTCTGTTTCAGCCCCTCTGATTCAGCCCCTCTGTTTCAGCCCCTCTGTTTCAGCCCGTCTGTTTCTCGCCCTCTGTTTCAGCCCCTCTGTTTCTCGCCCTCTGTTTCAGCCCATCTGTTTCTCGCCCTCTGTTTCAGCCCCACTGATTCAGCCCCTCTGTTTCTCGCCCTCTGTTTCAGCCCCTCTGTTTCTCGCCCTCTGTTTCAGCCCCTCTGTTTCTCGCCCTCTGTTTCAGCTCCTCTGTTTCAGCCCCTCTGTTTCAGCCCCTCTGTGTCAGCCCCTCTGTTTGTCGCCCTCTGTTTCAGCCCCACTGTTTCTCGGCCTCTGTTTCAGCCCCTCTGTTTCTCGCCCTCTGTTTCCACCCCTCTGTTTCTCGCCCTCTGTTTCAGCCCCTCTGTTTCAGTCCCTCTGTTTCTCGCCCTCTCTTTCTCGCACTCTGTTTCAGCCCCTCTGTTTCTCGCCCTCTGTTTCAGCCCCTCTGTTTCATCCCCTCTGTTTCTCGCCTTCTGTTTCAGCCCCTCTGTTTCTCGCCCTCTGTTTCAGCCCCTCTGTTTCTCGCCCTCTGTTTCAGCCCGTCTGTTTCAGCCCTTCTGTTTCAGCCCCTCTGTTTCAGCCCCTCTGTTTCTCGCCCTCTGTTTCAGCCCCTCTGTTTCAACCCTTCTGTTTCAGCCCCTCTGTTTCAGCCCCTCTGTTTCTCGCCCTGTTTCAGCCCCTCTGTTTCAGCCCCTCTGTTTCTCGCTCTCTGTTTCAGCCCCTCTGTTTCTCGCCCTCTGTTTCAGCCCCTCTGTTTCAGCCCCTCTGTTCCAGCCCCTCTGTTCCAGCCCCTCTGTTTCTCGCACTCTGTTTCAGCCCCTCTGTTTCAGCCCCTCTGTTCCAGCCCCTTTGTTTCAGCCCCTCTGTTTCTCTCCCTCTGTTTCTCGCCCTCTGTTTCTCGCCCTCTGTTTCAGCCACTCTGATTCAGCCCCTCTGATTCAGCCCCTCTGTTTCTCGCAATCTGTTTCAGCCCGTCTGTTTCAGCCCCTCTGATTCAGCCCCTCTGTTTCAGCCCCTCTGTTTCAGTTCCTCTGTTTCAGCCCCTCTTTTTCTAGCCCTCTGTTTCAGCCCCTCTGTTTCAGCCCCTCTGTGTCAGCCCCTCTGTTTCTTGCCCTCTGTTTCAGCCCCTCTGTTTCAGCCCCTCTGTTTCGGCCCCTCTTTTTCTAGCCCTCTGTTTCTGCCCCTCTGTTTCTCGCCCTCTGTTTCAGCCCCTCTGTTTCAGCCCCTCTGTTTCGGCCCCTCTTTTTCTAGCCCTCTGTTTCAGCCCCTCTGTTTCAGCCCCTCTGTGTCAGCCCCTCTGTATCTAGCCCTCTGTTTCAGCCCCTCTGTTTTAGCCCCTCTGTTTCGGCCCCTCTTTTTCTAGCCCTCTGTTTCTGCCCCTGTGTTTCTCGCCCTCTGTTTCAGCCCCTCTGTTTCAGCCCCTCTGTTTCGGCCCCTCTTTTTCTAGCCCTCTGTTTCAGCCCCTCTGTTTCAGCCCCTCTGTGTCAGCCCCTCTGTATCTAGCCCTCTGTTTCAGCCCCTCTGTTTTAGCCACTCTGTTTCAGCCCCTCTGTTTCAGCCCCTCTGTTTCAGCTCCTCTGTTTCTCGCCCTCTTTGTCAGCCTCTCAGTTTCAGCCCCTCTGTTTCAGCCCCTCTGTTTCAGCCCCTCTGTTTCTCGACCTCTGTTTCTCGCCCGCAGTTTCAGCCCCTCTGTTTCTCGCCCTATGTATCAGCCCCTCTGTTTCAGCGCCTCTGTTTCAGCCCCTCTGTTTCAGCCCCTCTGTTTCTCGCCCTCTGTTCCAGCTCCTTTGTTTCTCACCCTCTGTTTCAGCTCCTAAGTTTCTCGCCCTCTTTCTCAGCCTCTCAGTTTCAGTCCCTCTGTTTCGGCCCCTCTGTTTCTCGCCCTCAGTTTCAGCCCCTCTGTTTCAGCCCCACTGTTTCAGCCCTTCTGTTTCTCGCCCTCTGTTTCTGCACCTCTGTTTCTCGCCCTCTTTGTCAGCCCGTCAGATTCAGCCCCTCTGTTTCTCGCCCTCTGATTCAGCCTCTCTGTTTCTCACTCTCTATTTCAGCCCCTCTGTTTCAGCCCCTCTGTTTCAGCCCCTCTGTTTCAGCCCCTCTATTTCTCGCCCTCTGTTTCTCACCCTCTGTTTCTCGCCCTCTGTTTCAGCCCCTCTATTTTTCGCCCTCTGTTTCAGCCCCTCTGTTTGTCGCCATCTGCATCAGCCGCTCTGTTTCAGCCCTTCTGTTTCAGCCCCTCTGTTTCAGCCCCTCTGTTTCTCGCCCTCTGTTTCTCACCCTCTGTTTCAGGCCCTCTGTATCTCGCCCTCTGTTTCAGCCACTCTGTTTCAGCCCCTCTGATTCAGCCCCTCTGATTCAGCCCCTCTGTTTCTCGAACTCTGTTTCAGCCCCTCTGTTTCAGCCCTTCTGTTTCAGCCCCTCTGTTTCAGCCCCTCTGTTTCTCGCCCTCTGTATCAGCCCCTCTGTTTCTCGCCCTCTGTTTCAGCCCCTCTGATTCAGCCCCTCTGTTTCTCGCCCTCTTTTTGAGTCCCTCTGTATCTCGCCCTCTGTTTCAGCCCCTCTGTTTCAGCCCCTCTGTTTCAGCCCCTCTGTTTCAGCCCCTCATTCAGCACCTCTGTTTCAGCCCCTCTGTTTCTCACCCTCTGTTTCAGCCCCTCTGTTTCTCGCCCTCTGTTTCAGCCCCTCTGTTTCTCGCCCTCTGTTTCAGACTCTCTTTCTCGCCCTCTGTTTAAGCCCCTCTGTTTCAGCACCTCTGTTTCAACCCCTCTGTTTCAGCCCCTCTCTTTCAGCCCCTCTGTTTCTCGCCCTCTGTTTCAGCCCCTCTGTTTCAGCCCCTCTGTTTCTCGCCCTCTGTTTTTCACCCTCTGTTTCTCGCCCTCTGTTTCAGCCCCTCTGTTTCTCGCCCACTGTTTCAGCCCCCCTGTTTCTCGCCCTCTGCTTCAGCCCATCTGTTTTTCGCCCTCTGTTTCAGCCCCTCTGTTTTAGCCCCTCTGTTTCAGCCCCTCTGTTTCAGCCCCTCTGTTTCAGCTCCTCTGTTTCTCGCCCTCTTTGTCAGCCTCTCAGTTTCAGCCCCTCTGTTTCAGCCCCTCTGTTTCTCACCCTCTGTTTCAGCCCCTCTGTTTCAGATCCTCTGTTTCTCGCCCTCTGTTTCAGCCCCTCTGTTTCTCGCCCTCTGTTTCAGCCCCTCTGTTTCAGCCCCTCTGTTTCTGCCCCTCTGTGTCAGCCCCTCTGTTTCTCGCCCTCTGTTTCAGCCCCTCTGTTTCTCGCCCTCTGTTTCAGACCCTCTGTTTCTCGCCCTCTGTTTCAGCCACTCGGTTTCAGCCCCTCTGTTTCAGTCCCTCTGTTTCTCGCCCTCTGTTTCTCACCCTCTGTTTCAGCCCCTCTGTTTCTCGCCCTCTGTTTCAGCCCCTCTGTTTCAGCCCCTCTGTTTCTCGCTCTCTGTTTCAGCCCCTCTGTTTCTCGCCCTCTGTTTCAGCCCCTCTGTTTCAGCCCCTCTGTTTCAGCCCCTCTGTTTCTCGCCCTCTGTTTCAGCCCCTCTGTTTCTCGCCCTCTGTTTCAGCCCCTCTGATTCAGCCCCTCTCTTTCAGCCGCTCTGATTCGGCCCTCTGATTCAGCCCATCTGTTTCTCGCCCACTGTTTCAGCCCCACTGTTTCAGCCCCTCTGTTTCAGCCCCTCTGTTTCTCGCCCTCTGTTTCAGCCCCTCTGTTTCTCGCCCTCTGTTTCAGCCCATCTGTTTCAGCCCCTCTGTTTCAGCCCCTCTGTTTCTCGCCCTCTGTTTCAGCCCCTCTGTTTCTTGCCCTCTGTTTCAGCCCCTCTGTTTCAGCCACTCTGTTTCAGTCCCACTGTTTCAGCCGCTGTGTTTCTCGCCCTCTGTTTCAGCCCCTCTGTTTCACGCCCTCTGTTTCAGCCCCTCTGTTTCTCGCACTCTGTTTCAGCCCCTCTGTTTCAGCCCCTCTGTTTCAGCCCCTCTGTTACAGGCCCTCTGTTTCTCGCCCTCTGTTCAGCCCCTCTGTTTCTCGCCCTCTGTTTCAGCACCCTCTGATTCAGCCCCTCTGTTTCAGCCCTCTGTTTCAGCCCCTCTGTTTCAGCCCCTCTGTTTCTCGCCCTCTGTTTCAGCCCCTCTGTTTCTCGCACTCTGTTTCAGCCCCTCTGTTTCAGCCCTCTGTTTCAGCCCCTCTGATTCAGCCCCTCTGTTTCTCGCCCTCTTTTTGAGCCCCTCTGTATCTCGCCCTCTGTTTCAGCCCATCTGTTTCAGCCCCTCTGTTTCAGCCCCTCTGTTTCAGCCCCTCATTCAGCACCTCTGTTTCAGCCCCTCTGTTTCTCACCCTCTGTTTCAGGCCCTCTGTATCTCGCTCTCTGTTTCAGCCACTCTGTTTCAGCCCCTCTGTTTCTCGAACCCAGTTTCAGCCCCTCTGTTTCAGCCCTTCTGTTTCAGCCCCTCTGTTTCAGCCCCTCTGTTTCTCGCCCTCTGTATCAGCCCCTCTGTTTCTCGCCCTCTGTTTCAGCCCCTCTGATTCAGCCCCTCTGTTTCTCGCCCTCTTTTTGAGCCCCTCTGTATCTCGCCCTCTGTTTCAGCCTCTCTGTTTCAGCCCCTCTGTTTCAGCCCCTCTGTTTCAGCCCCTCATTCAGCACCTCTGTTTCAGCCCCTCTGTTTCTCACCCTCTGTTTCAGGCCCTCTGTATCTCGCTCTCTGTTTCAGCCACTCTGTTTCAGCCCCTCTGTTTCTCGAACCCAGTTTCAGCCCCTCTGTTTCAGCCCTTCTGTTTCAGCCCCTCTGTTTCAGCCCCTCTGTTTCTCGCCCTCTGTATCAGCCCCTCTGTTTCTCGCCCTCTGTTTCAGCCCCTCTGATTCAGCCCCTCTGTTTCTCGCCCTCTTTTTGAGCCCCTCTGTATCTCGCCCTCTGTTTCAGCCCCTCTGTTTCAGCCCCTCTGTTTCAGCCCCTCTGTTTCAGCCCCTCATTCAGCACCTCTGTTTCAGCCCCTCTGTTTCTCACCCTCTGTTTCAGCCCCTCTGTTTCTCGCCCTCTGTTTCAGCCACACTGTTTCTCGCCCTCTGTTTCAGACTCTCTTTCTCGCCCTCTGTTTAAGCACCTCTGTTTCAGCCCCTCTGTTTCAACCCCTCTGTTTCAGCCCCTCTGTTTCAGACCCTCTGTTTCTCGCCCTCTGTTTCAGCCCCTCTGTTTCATGCCCTCTGTTTCAGCCCCTCTGTTTCTCGCCCTCTGTTTCAGCCCCTCTGTTTCATTCCCTCTGTTTCTCGACCTGTTTCTCGCCCTCTGTTTCAGCCCCTCTGTTTCTCGCCCTCTGTTTCAGCCCCTCTGTTTCTCGTCCTATGTTTCAGCCTCTCTGTTTCAGTCCCTCTGTTTCAGCCCCTCTGTTTCTCGCCCTCTGTTTCAGCCCCTCTGTTTCGCCCCCTCTGTTTCAGCCCCTCTGTTTCAGCCCCTCTGCTTCTCGCCCTCTGTTCAGCCCCTCTGTTTCTCGCCCTCTGTTTCATCCCCTCTGTTTCTCGCCCTCTGTTTCAGCCCGTCTGATTCAGCCCCTCTGTTTCAGCCCCTCTGATTCAGCCCCTCTGTTTCAACCCCTCTGTTTCAGCCCATCTGTTTCTCGCCCTCTGTTTCTCAAACTCTGTTTCTCGCCCTCTGTTTCAGCCCCTCTGTTGCTCGCCCGCTGTTTCAGCCCCCCTGATTCTCGCCCTCTGCTTCAGCCCATCTGTTTCTCGCACTCTGTTTCAGCCCCTCTGTTTTAGCACCTCTGTTTCAGCCCCTCTGTTTCAGCCCCTCTGTTTCAGCTCCTCTGTTTCTCGCCCTCTTTGTCAGCCTCTCAGTTTCAGCTCCTCTGTTTCAGCCCCTCTGTTTCTCGCCCTCTGTTTCAGCCCCTGTGATTCAGCCCCTCTGTTTCAGCCCTCTGTTTCAGCCCCTCTGTTTCAGCCCCTCTGTTTCTCGCCCTCTGATTCAGCCCCTCTGTTTCTCGCCCTCTGTTTCAGCCCCTCTGTTTCTCGCCCTCTGTTTCAGCCCCTCTGTTTCTCGCCCTCTGTTTCTCGCCCTCTGTTTCAGCCCCTCTGTTTCTCGCCCTCTGTTTCAGCCCCTCAGTTTCAGCCCCTCTGTTTCTCGCCCTCTGTTTCAGCCCCTCTGTTTCTCGCCCTCTGTTTCAGCCCCTCTGTTTCAGCCCCTCTGTTTCAGCCCCTCTGTTTCTCGCCCCCTGTTTCAGCCCCTCTGTTTCTCGCCCTCTGTTTCAGCCCCTCTGATTCAGCCCCTCTCTTTCAGCCGCTCTGATTCAGTACCTCTGTTTCAGCTCCTCTGTTTCCGCCCCTCTGTTTCTCACCCTCTGTTTCTCGCCCTCTGTTTCAGCCCCTCTGTTTCTCGCCCTCTGTTTCAGGCTCTCTGTTTCAGCCCGTATCATTCAGCCCCTTCTGTTTCAGCCCCTCTGTTTCTCGCCCTGTGTTTCACGCCCGCTGTTTCAGCCCCTCTGTTTCTCGCCCTCTGTTTCAGCCCCTCTGTTTCAGCGCCTCTGATTCAGCCCCGCTGATTCAGCCCCTCTGTTTCTCGCCCTCTGTTTCAGCCCCTCTGTTTCTGCCCCTCTGTTTCAGCCCCTCTGTTTCTCGCCCTCTGTTTCAGCCCCTCTGTTTCTTGCCCTCTGTTTCAGCCCCTATGTTTCAGCCACTCTGTTTCAGCCCCTCTGTTTCAGCCCTGAGTTTCTCGCCCTCTGTTTCAGCCCCTCTGTTTCACGCCCTCTGTTTCAGCCCCTCTGTTTCAGCCCCTCTGTTACAGCCCCTCTGTTTCTCGCCCTCTTTTTCAGCCCCTCTGTTTCTCGCTCTCTGTTTCAGCCCCTCTGTTTCAGCCCCTCTGTTTCAGCCCCTCTTTTACAGCCCCTCTGTTTCTCGCCCTCTTTTTCAGCCCCTCTGTTTCTCGCTCTCTGTTTCAGCCCCTGTGTTTCTCGCCCTCTGTTTCAGCCCCTCTGTTTCAGCCCCTCTGTTTCAGCCCCTCTGTTTCTCGCCCTCTGTTTCAGCCCCTCTATTTCTCGCTCTCTGTTTCAGCCCCTCTGTTTCTCGCCCTCTGTTTCAGCCCCTCTGTTTCAGCCCCTCTGTTTCAGCCCCTCTGTTTCAGCCCCTCTGTTTCTCGCCCTCTGTTTCAGCCCCTTTGATTCAGCCCCTCTGTTTCAGCCCCTCTGATTCAGACCCTCTGTTTCAGCCCCTCTGTTTCTGCCCCTCTGTTTCTCACCCTCTGTTTCTCACCCTCTGTTTCAGCCCCTCTGTTTTTCGCCCTCTGTTTCAGACCCTCTGTTTCTCGCCCTCTGTTTCAGGCTCTCTGTTTCAGCCCGTCTCTTTCAGCCCCTCTGTTTCAGCCCCTCTGTTTCTCGACCTCTGTTTCTCGCCCGCTGTTTCAGCCCCTCTGTTTCTCGCCCTCTGTTTCAGCCCCTCCGTTTCAGCGCCACTGATTCAGCCCCTCTGATTCAGCCCCTCTGTTTCTCGCCCTCTGTTTCAGCCCCTCTGTTTCAGCCCCTCTGTTTCAGCCCCTCTGTTTCTCGCTCTCTGTTTCAGCCCCTCTGTTTCTCGCCCTCTGTTTCAGCCCCTCTGTTTCAGCCCCTCTGTTTCAGCCCCTCTGTTTTTCGCCCTCTGTTTCAGCCACTCTGTTTCTCGCCCTCTGTTTCAGCCCCTCTGTTTCAGCCCCTCTGTTTCAGCCCCTCTGTTTCTCGCCCTCTGTTTCAGCACTTTTGTTTCGCGCCCTCTGTGTCAGCCCCTCTGTTTCAGCCCCTCTGTTTCTCGCCCTCTGTTTCAGCCCCGCGGATTCAGCCCCTCTGTTTCAGCACCTCTGAATCAGCCCCTCTGATTCAGGAACTCTGTTTCAGCCCCTCTGTTTCAGCCCCTCTGTTTCTCTCACTCTGATTCAGCCCCTCTGTTTCTCGCCCTCTGTTTCAGCCCCTCTGTTTCTCGCCCTCTGTTTCAGCCCCCTGATTCAGCCCCTCTGTTTCAGCACCTCTGTATCAGCCCCTCTGATTCAGCCCCTCTGTTTCAGCCCCTCTGTTTCAGCCCCTCTGTTTCTCGCCCTCTGTTTCAGCCCCTCTTTTTCTCACCCTCTGTTTCTGCGCCTCTTTTCTCGCCCTCTGTTTCAACGCCTCTGTTTCAGCCCCTCTGATTCAGCCCCTCTGTTTCAGCCCCTCTGTTTCAGCCCGTCTGTTTCTCGCCCTCTGTTTCAGCCCCTCTGTTTCTCGCCCTCTGTTTCAGCCCCTCTGTTTCTCGCCCTCTGTTTCAGCCCCTCTGATTCAGCCCCTCTGTTTCTCGCCCTCTGTTTCAGCCCCTCTGTTTCTCGCCCTCTGTTTCAGCCCCTCTGTTTCTCGCCCTCTGTTTCAGCCCCTCTGTTTCAGCCCCTCTGTGTCAGCCCCTCTGTTTGTCGCCCTCTGTTTCAGCCCCACTGTTTCTCGCCCTCTGTTTCAGCCCCTCTGTTTCTCACCCTCTGTTTCAGCCCCTCTGTTTCTCGCCCTCTGTTTCAGCCCCTCTGTTTCAGTCCCTCTGTTTCTCGCCCTCTCTTTCTCGCCCTCTGTTTCAGCCCCTCTGTTTCTCGCCCTCTGTTTCAGCCCCTCTGTTTCATCCCCACTGTTTCTCGCCTTCTGTTTCAGCCCCTCTGTTTCTCGCACTCTGTTTCAGCCCCTCTGTTTCTCGCCCTCTGTTTCGGCCCCTCTGTTTCAGCCCTTCTGTTTCAGCCCCTCTGTTTCAGCCCCTCTCTTTCTCGCCCTCTGTTTCAGCCCCTCTGTTTCAGCCCTTCTGTTTCAGCCCCTCTGTTTCAGCCCCTCGGTTTCTCGCCCTCTGTTTCAGCCCCTCTGTTTCAGCCCCTCTGTTTCTCGCTCTCTGTTTCAGCCCCTCTGTTTCTCGCCCTCTGTTTCAGCCCCTCTGTTTCAGCCCCTCTGATTCAGCCGCTCTGATTCAGCCCCTCTGTTTCTCGCACTCTGTTTCAGCCCGTCTGTTTCAGCCCCGCTGATTCAGGCCCTCTGTTTCAGCCCCTCTGTTTCAGTTCCTCTGTTTCAGCCCCTCTGTTTCTCGCCCTCTGTTTCAGCCCCTCTGTTTCTCGCCCTCTGTTTCAGCCCCTCTGTTTCAGCCCCTCTGTTTCGGCCCCTCTTTTTCTAGCCCTCTGTTTCAGCCCCTCTGTTTCAGCCCCTCTGTGTCAGCCCCTCTGTTTCTAGCCCTCTCTTGCAGCCCCTCTGTTTCAGCCCCTCTGTTTCTCACCCTCTGTATCTGCGCCTCTGTTTCTCGCCCTCTTTGTCAGCCCGTCAGTTTCAGCCCCTCTGTTTCAGCCCCTCTGTTTCTCGCCCTCTGATTCAGCCCCTCTGTTTCTCACCCTCTGTTTCACCCCTCTGTTTCAGCCCCTCTGTTTCAGCCCCTCTGTTTCAGCCCCTCTGTTTCTCGCCCTCTGTTTCTCACCCTCTGTTTCTCGCCCTCTGTTTCAGCCCCTCTATTTTTTGCACTCTGTTTCAGCCCCTCTGTTTCTCGCCCTCTGCATCAGCCCCTCTGTTTCAGCCCCTCTGTTTCAGCCCCTCTGTTTCTCGCCCTGTTTCCCACCCTCTGTTTCAGCCCCTCTGTTTCTCGCCATCTGTTTCAGCCACTCTGTTTCAGCCCCTCTGATTCAGTCCCTCCGATTCAGCCCCTCTGTTTCTCGCCCTCTGTTTCAGCCCCTCTGTTTCAGCCCTTCTGTTTCAGCCCCTCTGTTTCGGCCCCTCTGTTTCTAGCCCTCTGTTTCAGACCCTCTGTTTCAGCCCCTCTGTGTCAGCCCCTCTGTTTCTCGCCCTCTGTTTCAGCCCCTCAGTTTCAGCCCCTCTGTTTCAGCCCCTCTGTTTCAGTTCCTCTGTTTCAGCCCCTCTGTTTCTCGCCCTCTGTTTCAGCCCCTCTATTTCTCGCCCTCTGTTTCAGCGCTTCTGTTTCAGCCCCTCTGTTTCAGCCCCTCTGTTTCAGCCCCACTGTGTCAGCCTCTCTGTTTCTCGCCCTCTGTTTCAGCCCCTCTGTTTCAGCCCCTCTGTTTCTCGCCCTCTGTTTCAGCCCCTCTGTTTCTCGCCCTCTGTTTCAGCCCCTCTGTTTCAGCCCCTCTGTTTCAGCCCCTCTGTTTCTCGCCCTCTGTTTCAGCCCCTCAGTTTCAGCCCCTCTGTTTCAGCCCCTCTGTTTCAGTTCCTCTGTTTCAGCCCTTCTGTTTCTCGCCCTCTGTTTCAGCCCCTCTATTTCTCGCCCTCTGTTTCAGCGCCTCTGTTTCAGCCCCTCTGTTTCAGCCCCTCTGTTTCAGCCCCTCTGTGTCAGCCCCTCTGTTTCTCGCCCTCTGTTTCAGCCCCTCTGTTTCAGCCCCTCTGTTTCTCGCCCTCTTTGTCAGCCCGTCAGTTTCAGCCCCTCTGTTTCAGCCCCTCTGTTTCAGCCCCTCTGTTTCAGCCCCTCTGTTTCTCGCCCTCTGATTCAGCCCCTCTGTTTCTCGCCATCTGCATCAGCCCCTCTGTTTCAGCCCCTCTGTTTCAGCCCCTCTGTTTCAGCCCTTCTGTTTCTCGCCCTCTGTTTCTCACCCTCTGTTTCAGCCCCTCTGTTTCTCGCCCTCTCTTTCAGCCACTCTGTTTCAGCCCCTCTGATTCAGCCCCTCTGATTCAGCCCCTCTGTTTCTCGCCCTCTGTTTCAGCCCCTCTGTTTCAGCCCTTCTGTTTCAGCCCGTCTGTTTCAGCCCCTCTGTTTCTCGCCCTCTGTTTCAGCGCCTGTGTTTCTCGCCCTCTTTTTCAGCCCCTCTGATTCAGCCCCTCTGTTTTTCGCCCTCTGTTTCAGCACCTCAGTTTCTCGCCCTCTGTTTTAGCCCCTCTGTTTCTCGCCCTCTGTTTCAGCCCCTCTGTTTCAGCCCCTCTGTTTCAGCCCCTCTTTCAGCACCTCTGTTTCAGCCCCTCTGTTTCTCACCCACTGATTCAGCCCCTCTGTGTCTCGCCCTCTGTTTCAGCCCCTCTGTTTCTCGCCCACTGTTTCAGACACTCTGTTTCTCGCCCTCTGTTTCAACCCCTCTGTTTCAGGCCCTCTGTTTCAGCCCCTCTGTTTCTCGCCCTCTGCTTCAGCCCCTCTGTTTCTCGACCTCTGTTTCAGCACCTCTGTTTCAGCCCCTCTGTTTCAGTCCCTCAGTTTCTCGACCTCTGTTTCTCGCCCTCTGTTTCAGCCACTCTGTTTCTCGCCCTCTGTATCAGCCCCTCTGTTTCTCGCCTTATGTTTCAGCCCCTCTGTTTCAGCCCCTCTGTTTCAGCCCCTCTGTTTCTCGCCCTCTGTTTCAGCCCCTCTGTTTCTCGCCCTCTGTTTCAGCACCTCTGTTTCAGCCCCTATGTTTCAGCCCCCCTGTTTAAGCCCCTCTGTTTCTCGCCCTCTGTTCAGCCCCTCTGTTTCTCGCCGTCTGTTTCAGCCCCTCTGTTTCTCGCCCTCTGATTCAGCCCCTCTGATTCAGCCCCACTGTTTCAGCCCCTCTGATTCAGCCACTCTGTTTCAGCCCCTCTGTTTCAGCCCCTCTGTTTCAGCCCCTCTGTTTCAGCCCCTCCGTTTCTCGCCCTCTGTTTCAGCCCCTCTGTTTCTCGCCCTCTGTTACAGCCCCTGTGTTTCTCGTCCTCTGCTTCAGCTCCTCTGTTTCTCGCCCTCTGCTTCAGCCCATCTGTTTCTCGCCCTCTGTTTCAGCCCCTCTGTTTCAGCCCCTCTGTTTCAGCCCCTCTGTGTCAGCCCCTCTGTTTCTGCGTCTCTGTTTCTCGCCCACTTTGTCAGCCCGTCATTTTCAGACCCTCTGTTTCAGCCCCTCTGTTTCTCGCCCTATGATTCAGCCCCTCTGTTTCTCACCCTCTGTTTCAGCCCCTCTGTTTCAGCCCCTCTGTTTCAGCCCCTCTGTTTCAGCCCCTCTGTTTCTCGCCCTCTGTTTCTCACCCTCTGTTTCTCGCCCTCTGTTTCAGCCCCTCTGTTTCTCGCCCTCTGTTTCAGCCCCTCTGATTCAGCCCCTCTGTTTCTCGCCCTCTTTTTGAGCCCCTCTGTATCTCGCCCTCTGTTTCAGCCCCTCTGTTTCTCGCTCTCTGTTTCAGCCCCTCTGTTTCTCGCCCTCTGTTTCAGCCCCTCTGTTTCAGCCCCTCTGTATCAGCCCCTCTGTTTCTCGCCCTCTGTTTCAGCCCCTCTGATTCAGCCCCTCTGTTTCTCGCCCTCTTTTTGAGCCCCTCTGTATCTCGCCCTCTGTTTCAGCCCCTCTGTGTCAGCCCCTCTGTTTCTCGCCCTCTGTTACAGCCCCTCTGTTTCAGACCCTCTGTTTCTCGCCCTCTGTTTCTGCGTCTCTGTTTCTCGCCCACTTTGTCAGCCCGTCATTTTCAGACCCTCTGTTTCAGCCCCTCTGTTTCTCGCCCTATGATTCAGCCCCTCTGTTTCTCACCCTCTGTTTCAGCCCCTCTGTTTCAGCCCCTCTGTTTCAGCCCCTCTGTGTCAGCCCCTCTGTTTCTCGCCCTCTGTTTCAGCCGCTCTGTTTCAGACCCTCTGTTTCTCGCCCTCTGTTTCTGCGTCTCTGTTTCTCGCCCACTTTGTCAGCCCGTCATTTTCAGACCCTCTGTTTCAGCCCCTCTGTTTCTCGCCCTATGATTCAGCCCCTCTGTTTCTCATCCTCTGTTTCAGCCCCTCTGTTTCAGCCCCTCTGTTTCAGCCCCTCTGTTTCAGCCCCTCTGTTTCTCGCCCTCTGTTTCTCACCCTCTGTTTCTCGCCCTCTGTTTCAGCCCCTCTGTTTCTCGCCCTCTGTTTCAGCCCCTGTGTTTCTCGCCCTCTTTTTCAGCCCCTCTGATTCAGCCCCTCTGTTTCTCGCCCTCTGTTTCTCACCCTCTGTTTCTCGCCCTCTGTTTCAGCCCCTCTGTTTCTCACCCTCTGTTTCAGCCCCTCTGTTTCAGCCCCTCTGTTTCAGCCCCTCTGTTTCAGCCCCTCTGTTTCTCGCCCTCTGTTTCTCACCCTCTGTTTCTCGCCCTCTGTTTCAGCCCCTCTGTTTCTCGCCCTCTGTTTCAGCCCCTGTGTTTCTCGCCCTCTGTTTCAGCCCCTCTGTTTCTCGCCCTCTGTTTCAGCCCCTCTGTTTCTCGCCCTGTTTCAGCCCCTCTGTTTCAGCCCCTCTGTTTCTCGCTCTCTGTTTCAGCCCCTCTGTTTCTCGCCCTCTTTTTCAGCCCCTCTGTTTCAGCCCCTCTGTTCCAGCCCCTCTGTTTCAGCCCCTCTGTTTCTCGCCCTCTGTTTCAGCCCCTCTGTTTCAGCCCCTCTGTTCCAGCCCCTCTGTTTCAGCCCCTCTGTTTCTCGCCCTCTGTTTCTCGCCCTCTGTTTCTCGCCCTCTGTTTCAGCCCCTCTGATTCAGCCCCTCTGATTCAGCCCCTCTGTTTCTCGCAATCTGTTTCAGCCCGTCTGTTTCAGCCCCTCTGATTCAGCCCCTCTGTTTCAGCCCCTCTGTTTCAGTTCCTCTGTTTCAGCCCCTCAGTTTCTCGCCCTCTGTTTCAGCCCCTCTGTTTCTCTCCCTCTGTTTCAGCCCCTCTGTTTCAGCCCCTCTGTTTCGGCCCCTCTTTTTCTAGCCCTCTGTTTCAGCCCCTCTGTTTCAGCCCCTCTGTGTCAGCCCCTCTGTTTCTAGCCCTCTGTTTCAGCCCCTCTGTTTTAGCCCCTCTGTTTCAGCCCCTCTGTTTCAGCCCCTCTGTTTCAGCTCCTCTGTTTCTTGCCCTCTTTGTCAGCCTCTCAGTTTCAGCCCCTCTGTTTCAGCCCCTCTGTTTCAGCCCCTCTGTTTCTCTACCTCTGTTTCTCGCCCGCTGTTTCAGCCCCTCTGTTTCTCGCCCTATGTTTCAGCCCCTCTGTTTCAGCGCCTCTGTTTCAGCCCCTCTGTTTCAGCCCCTCTGTTTCTCGCCCTCTGTTTCAGCTCCTTTGTTTCTCGCCCTCTCTTTCAGCTCCTCTGTTTCTCGCCCTCTTTCTCAGCCTCTCAGTTTCAGTCCCTCTTTTTCGGCCCCTCTGTTTCTCGCCCTCAGTTTCAGCCCCTCTGTTTCAGCCCCTCTGTGTCAGCCCCTCTGTTTCTCGCCCTCTGTTTCAGCCCCACTGTTTCAGCCCTTCTGTTTCTCGCCCTCTGTTTCTGCGCCTCTGTTTCTCGCCCTCTTTGTCAGCTCGTCAGATTCAGCCCCTCTGTTTCTCGCCCTCTGATTCAGCCTCTCTGTTTCTCACTCTCTATTTCAGCCCCTCTGTTTCAGCCCCTCTGTTTCAGCCCCTCTGTTTCAGCCCCTCTGTTTCTCGCCCTCTGTTTCTCACCCTCTGTTTCTCGCCCTCTGTTTCAGCCCCTCTATTTTTCGCCCTCTGTTTCAGCCCCTCTGTTTGTTGCCATCTGCATCAGCCCCTCTGTTTCAGCCCTTCTGTTTCAGCCCCTCTGTTTCAGCCCCTCTGTTTCTCGCGCTCTGTTTCTCACCCTCTGTATCTCGCTCTCTGTTTCAGCCACTCTGTTTCAGCCCCTCTGATTCAGCCCCTCTGATTCAGCCCCTCTGTTTCTTGAACCCAGTTTCAGCCCCTCTGTTTCAGCCCTTCTGTTTCAGCCCCTCTGTTTCAGCCCCTCTGTTTCTCGCCCTCTGTATCAGCCCCTCTGTTTCTCGCCCTCTGTTTCAGCCCCTCTGATTCAGCCCCTCTGTTTCTCGCCCTCTTTTTGAGCCCCTCTGTATCTCGCCCTCTGTTTCAGCCCCTCTGTTTCAGCCCCTCTGTTTCAGCCCCTCTGTTTCAGCCCCTCATTCAGCACCTCTGTTTCAGCCCCTCTGTTTCTCACCCTCTGTTTCAGCCCCTCTGTTTCTCGCCCTCTGTTTCAGCCACACTGTTTCTCGCCCTCTGTTTCAGACTCTCTTTCTCGCCCTCTGTTTAAGCACCTCTGTTTCAGCCCCTCTGTTTCAACCCCTCTGTTTCAGCCCCTCTGTTTCAGACCCTCTGTTTCTCGCCCTCTGTTTCAGCCCCTCTGTTTCATGCCCTCTGTTTCAGCCCCTCTGTTTCTCGCCCTCTGTTTCAGCCCCTCTGTTTCATTCCCTCTGTTTCAGCCCCTGTGTTTCTCGCCCTCTGTTTCAGCCCCTCTGTTTCAGCCCCTCTGTTTCAGCCCCTCTGTTTCTCGCCCTCTGTTTCAGCCCCTCTATTTCTCGCTCTCTGTTTCATCCCCTCTGTTTCTCGCCCTCTGTTTCAGCCCCTCTGTTTCAGCCCCTCTGTTTCAGCCCCTCTGTTTCAGCCCCTCTGTTTCTCGCCCTCTGTTTCAGCCCCTTTGATTCAGCCCCTCTGTTTCAGCCCCTCTGATTCAGACCCTCTGTTTCAGCCCCTCTGTTTCTGCCCCTCTGTTTCTCACCCTCTGTTTCTCACCCTCTGTTTCAGCCCCTCTGTTTTTCGCCCTCTGTTTCAGACCCTCTGTTTCTCGCCCTCTGTTTCAGGCTCTCTGTTTCAGCCCGTCTCTTTCAGCCCCTCTGTTTCAGCCCCTCTGTTTCTCGACCTCTGTTTCTCGCCCGCTGTTTCAGCCCCTCTGTTTCTCGCCCTCTGTTTCAGCCCCTCCGTTTCAGCGCCACTGATTCAGCCCCTCTGATTCAGCCCCTCTGTTTCTCGCCCTCTGTTTCAGCCCCTCTGTTTCAGCCCCTCTGTTTCAGCCCCTCTGTTTCTCGCTCTCTGTTTCAGCCCCTCTGTTTCTCGCCCTCTGTTTCAGCCCCTCTGTTTCAGCCCCTCTGTTTCAGCCCCTCTGTTTTTCGCCCTCTGTTTCAGCCACTCTGTTTCTCGCCCTCTGTTTCAGCCCCTCTGTTTCAGCCCCTCTGTTTCAGCCCCTCTGTTTCTCGCCCTCTGTTTCAGCACTTTTGTTTCGCGCCCTCTGTGTCAGCCCCTCTGTTTCAGCCCCTCTGTTTCTCGCCCCACTGTTTCAGCCCCGCGGATTCAGCCCCTCTGTTTCAGCACCTCTGAATCAGCCCCTCTGATTCAGGAACTCTGTTTCAGCCCCTCTGTTTCAGCCCCTCTGTTTCTCTCACTCTGATTCAGCCCCTCTGTTTCTCGCCCTCTGTTTCAGCCCCTCTGTTTCTCGCCCTCTGTTTCAGCCCCCTGATTCAGCCCCTCTGTTTCAGCACCTCTGTATCAGCCCCTCTGATTCAGCCCCTCTGTTTCAGCCCCTCTGTTTCAGCCCCTCTGTTTCT
The DNA here is from genome assembly GCF_047496795.1 of Chiloscyllium punctatum. NCBI lineage: Eukaryota > Metazoa > Chordata > Chondrichthyes > Orectolobiformes > Hemiscylliidae > Chiloscyllium > Chiloscyllium punctatum. The sequence goes on from NW_027309831.1 coordinate 765,085, forward strand.
CGCCCTCTGTTTCAGCCCCTCTTTTTCTCACCCTCTGTTTCTGCGCCTCTTTTCTCGCCCTCTGTTTCAACGCCTCTGTTTCAGCCCCTCTGTTTCTCGCCCTCTGTTTCAGCCCCTCAGTTTCAGCCCCTCTGTTTCAGCCCCTCTGTTTCAGTTCCTCTGTTTCAGCCCCTCTGTTTCTCGCCCTCTGTTTCAGCCCCTCTATTTCTCGCCCTCTGTTTCAGCGCTTCTGTTTCAGCCCCTCTGTTTCAGCCCCTCTGTTTCAGCCCCACTGTGTCAGCCTCTCTGTTTCTCGCCCTCTGTTTCAGCCCCTCTGTTTCAGCCCCTCTGTTTCTCGCCCTCTGTTTCAGCCCCTCTGTTTCTCGCCCTCTGTTTCAGCCCCTCTGTTTCAGCCCCTCTGTTTCAGCCCCTCTGTTTCTCGCCCTCTGTTTCAGCCCCTCAGTTTCAGCCCCTCTGTTTCAGCCCCTCTGTTTCAGTTCCTCTGTTTCAGCCCTTCTGTTTCTCGCCCTCTGTTTCAGCCCCTCTATTTCTCGCCCTCTGTTTCAGCGCCTCTGTTTCAGCCCCTCTGTTTCAGCCCCTCTGTTTCAGCCCCTCTGTGTCAGCCCCTCTGTTTCTCGCCCTCTGTTTCAGCCCCTCTGTTTCAGCCCCTCTGTTTCTCGCCCTCTTTGTCAGCCCGTCAGTTTCAGCCCCTCTGTTTCAGCCCCTCTGTTTCAGCCCCTCTGTTTCTCGCCCTCTGATTCAGCCCCTCTGTTTCTCACCCTCTGTTTCACCCCTCTGTTTCAGCCCCTCTGTTTCAGCCCCTCTGTTTCAGCCCCTCTGTTTCTCGCCCTATGTTTCTCACCCTCTGTTTCTCGCCCTCTGTTTCAGCCCCTCTATTTTTCGCCCTCTGTTTCAGCCCCTCTGTTTCTCGCCATCTGCATCAGCCCCTCTGTTTCAGCCCCTCTGTTTCAGCCCCTCTGTTTCAGCCCTTCTGTTTCTCGCCCTCTGTTTCTCACCCTCTGTTTCAGCCCCTCTGTTTCTCGCCCTCTCTTTCAGCCACTCTGTTTCAGCCCCTCTGATTCAGCCCCTCTGATTCAGCCCCTCTGTTTCTCGCCCTCTGTTTCAGCCCCTCTGTTTCAGCCCTTCTGTTTCAGCCCGTCTGTTTCAGCCCCTCTGTTTCTCGCCCTCTGTTTCAGCGCCTGTGTTTCTCGCCCTCTTTTTCAGCCCCTCTGATTCAGCCCCTCTGTTTTTCGCCCTCTGTTTCAGCACCTCAGTTTCTCGCCCTCTGTTTTAGCCCCTCTGTTTCTCGCCCTCTGTTTCAGCCCCTCTGTTTCAGCCCCTCTGTTTCAGCCCCTCTTTCAGCACCTCTGTTTCAGCCCCTCTGTTTCTCACCCACTGATTCAGCCCCTCTGTGTCTCGCCCTCTGTTTCAGCCCCTCTGTTTCTCGCCCACTGTTTCAGACACTCTGTTTCTCGCCCTCTGTTTCAACCCCTCTGTTTCAGGCCCTCTGTTTCAGCCCCTCTGTTTCTCGCCCTCTGTTTCAGCCCCTCTGTTTCTCGACCTCTGTTTCAGCACCTCTGTTTCAGCCCCTCTGTTTCAGTCCCTCAGTTTCTCGACCTCTGTTTCTCGCCCTCTGTTTCAGCCACTCTGTTTCTCGCCCTCTGTATCAGCCCCTCTGTTTCTCGCCTTATGTTTCAGCCCCTCTGTTTCAGCCCCTCTGTTTCAGCCCCTCTGTTTCTCGCCCTCTGTTTCAGCCCCTCTGTTTCTCGCCCTCTGTTTCAGCACCTCTGTTTCAGCCCCTATGTTTCAGCCCCCCCTGTTTAAGCCCCTCTGTTTCTCGCCCTCTGTTCAGCCCCTCTGTTTCTCGCCGTCTGTTTCAGCCCTCTGTTTCTCGCCCTCTGATTCAGCCCCTCTGATTCAGCCCCACTGTTTCAGCCCCTCTGATTCAGCCACTCTGTTTCAGCCCCTCTGTTTCAGCCCCTCTGTTTCAGCCCCTCTGTTTCAGCCCCTCCGTTTCTCGCCCTCTGTTTCAGCCCCTCTGTTTCTCGCCCTCTGTTACAGCCCCTGTGTTTCTCGTCCTCTGCTTCAGCTCCTCTGTTTCTCGCCCTCTGCTTCAGCCCATCTGTTTCTCGCCCTCTGTTTCAGCCCCTCTGTTTCAGCCCCTCTGTTTCAGCCCCTCTGTGTCAGCCCCTCTGTTTCTCGCCCTCTGTTTCTCGCCCTCTGTTTCAGACCCTCTGTTTCTCGCCCGCTGTTTCTGCGTCTCTGTTTCTCGCCCACTTTGTCAGCCCGTCATTTTCAGACCCTCTGTTTCAGCCCCTCTGTTTCTCGCCCTATGATTCAGCCCCTCTGTTTCTCACCCTCTGTTTCAGCCCCTCTGTTTCAGCCCCTCTGTTTCAGCCCCTCTGTTTCTCGCCCTCTGTTTCTCACCCTCTGTTTCTCGCCCTCTATTTCAGCCCCTCTGTTTCTCGCCCTCTGTTTCAGCCCCTCTGTTTCAGCCCCTCTGTTTCTCGCCCTCTTTTTGAGCCCCTCTGTATCTCGCCCTCTGTTTCAGCCCCTCTGTTTCTCGCTCTCTGTTTCAGCCCCTCTGTTTCTCGCCCTCTGTTTCAGCCCCTCTGTTTCAGCCCCTCTGTATCAGCCCCTCTGTTTCTCGCCCTCTGTTTCAGCCCCTCTGATTCAGCCCCTCTGTTTCTCGCCCTCTTTTTGAGCCCCTCTGTATCTCGCCCTCTGTTTCAGCCCCTCTGTGTCAGCCCCTCTGTTTCTCGCCCTCTGTTACAGCCCCTCTGTTTCAGACCCTCTGTTTCTCGCCCTCTGTTTCTGCGTCTCTGTTTCTCGCCCACTTTGTCAGCCCGTCATTTTCAGACCCTCTGTTTCAGCCCCTCTGTTTCTCGCCCTATGATTCAGCCCCTCTGTTTCTCACCCTCTGTTTCAGCCCCTCTGTTTCAGCCCCTCTGTTTCAGCCCCTCTGTGTCAGCCCCTCTGTTTCTCGCCCTCTGTTTCAGCCGCTCTGTTTCAGACCCTCTGTTTCTCGCCCTCTGTTTCTGCGTCTCTGTTTCTCGCCCACTTTGTCAGCCCGTCATTTTCAGACCCTCTGTTTCAGCCCCTCTGTTTCTCGCCCTATGATTCAGCCCCTCTGTTTCTCACCCTCTGTTTCAGCCCCTCTGTTTCAGCCCCTCTGTTTCAGCCCCTCTGTTTCAGCCCCTCTGTTTCTCGCCCTCTGTTTCTCACCCTCTGTTTCTCGCCCTCTGTTTCAGCCCCTCTGTTTCTCGCCCTCTGTTTCAGCCCCTGTGTTTCTCGCCCTCTTTTTCAGCCCCTCTGATTCAGCCCCTCTGTTTCTCGCCCTCTGTTTCTCACCCTCTGTTTCTCGCCCTCTGTTTCAGCCCCTCTGTTTCTCACCCTCTGTTTCAGCCCCTCTGTTTCAGCCCCTCTGTTTCAGCCCCTCTGTTTCAGCCCCTCTGTTTCTCGCCCTCTGTTTCTCACCCTCTGTTTCTCGCCCTCTGTTTCAGCCCCTCTGTTTCTCGCCCTCTGTTTCAGCCCCTGTGTTTCTCGCCCTCTGTTTCAGCCCCTCTGTTTCTCGCCCTCTGTTTCAGCCCCTCTGTTTCTCGCCCTGTTTCAGCCCCTCTGTTTCAGCCCCTCTGTTTCTCGCTCTCTGTTTCAGCCCCTCTGTTTCTCGCCCTCTTTTTCAGCCCCTCTGTTTCAGCCCCTCTGTTCCAGCCCCTCTGTTTCAGCCCCTCTGTTTCTCGCCCTCTGTTTCAGCCCCTCTGTTTCAGCCCCTCTGTTCCAGCCCCTCTGTTTCAGCCCCTCTGTTTCTCGCCCTCTGTTTCTCGCCCTCTGTTTCTCGCCCTCTGTTTCAGCCCCTCTGATTCAGCCCCTCTGATTCAGCCCCTCTGTTTCTCGCAATCTGTTTCAGCCCGTCTGTTTCAGCCCCTCTGATTCAGCCCCTCTGTTTCAGCCCCTCTGTTTCAGTTCCTCTGTTTCAGCCCCTCAGTTTCTCGCCCTCTGTTTCAGCCCCTCTGTTTCTCTCCCTCTGTTTCAGCCCCTCTGTTTCAGCCCCTCTGTTTCGGCCCCTCTTTTTCTAGCCCTCTGTTTCAGCCCCTCTGTTTCAGCCCCTCTGTGTCAGCCCCTCTGTTTCTAGCCCTCTGTTTCAGCCCCTCTGTTTTAGCCCCTCTGTTTAAGCCCCTCTGTTTCAGCCCCTCTGTTTCAGCCCCTCTGTTTCAGCCCCTCTGTTTCTCGCCCTCGGTTTCAGCCCCTCTGTTTCTCGCCCTCTGTTTCAGCCCCTTTGATTCAGCCCCTCTGTTTCAGCCCCTCTGATTCAGACCCTCTGTTTCAGCCCCTCTGTTTCTGCCCCTCTGTTTCTCACCCTCTGTTTCTCACCCTCTGTTTCAGCCCCTCTGTGTTTCGCCCTCTGTTTCAGACCCTCTGTTTCTCGCCCTCTGTTTCAGGCTCTCTGTTTCAGCCCGTCTCTTTCAGCCCCTCTGTTTCAGCCCCTCTGTTTCTCACCCTCTGTTTCAGCCCCTCCGTTTCAGCGCCACTGATTCAGCCCCTCTGATTCAGCCCCTCTGTTTCTCGCCCTCTGTTTCAGCCCCTCTGTTTCTCGCCCTCTGTTTCAGCCCCTCTGTTTCTCGCCCTCTGTTTCAGCCCCTCTGTTTCAGCCCCTCTGTTTCAGCTCCTCTGTTTCTCGCCCTCTGTTTCAGCCCCTCTGTTTCTCGCCCTCTGTTTCAGCCCCTCTGTTTCTCGCCCTCTGTTTCAGCCCCTCTGTTTCAGCCCCTCTGTTTCAGCCCCTCTGTTTCTCGCCCTCTGTTTCAGCCCCTCTGTTTCTCGCCCTCTGTTTCAGCCCCTCTGTTTCAGTCCCTCTGTTTCAGCCCAACTGTTTCTCGCCCTCTGTTTCAGCCCCTCTGTTTCTCGCCCTCTGTTTCAGCCCCTCTGTTTCAGCCCCTCTGTTTCAGCCCCTCTGTTTCTCGCCCTCTGTTTCAGCACTTTTGTCTCGCGTCCTCTGTGTCAGCCCCTCTGTTTCAGCCCCTCTGTTTCTCGCCCTCTGTTTCAGCAACGCGGATTCAGCCCCTCTGTTTCAGCACCTCTGAATCAGCCCCTCTGATTCAGGAACTCTGTTTCAGCCCCTCTGTTTCAGCCCCTCTGTTTCTCTCCATCTGATTCAGCCCCTCTGTTTCTCGCCCTATGTTTCAGCCCCTCTGTTTCTCGCCCTCTGTTTCAGCCCCTCTGTTTCTCGCCCTCTGTTTCAGCCCCCTGATTCAGCCCCTCTGTTTCAGCACTTCTGTACCAGCCCCTCTGATTCAGCCCCTCTGTTTCAGCCCCTCTGTTTCAGCCCCTCTGTTTCTCGCCCTCTGTTTCAGCCCCTCTTTTTCTCACCCTCTGTTTCTGCACCTCTTTTCTCGCCCTCTGTTTCAACGCCTCTGTTTCAGCCCCTCTGATTCAGCCCCTCTTTTTCAGCCCCTCTGTTTCTGCCCGTCTGTTTCTCGCCCTCTGTTTCAGCCCCTCTGTTTCTCGCCCTCTGTTTCAGCCCCTCTGTTTCTCGCCCTCTGTTTCAGCCCCTCTGATTCAGCCCCTCTGTTTCTCGCCCTCTGTTTCAGCCCCTCTGTTTCTCGCCCTCTGTTTCAGCCCCTCTGTTTCTCGCCCTCTGTTTCAGCCCCTCTGATTCAGCCGCTCTGTTTCTCGCCCTCTTTTTGAGCCCCTCTGTATCTCGCCCTCTGTTTCAGCCCCTCTGTGTCAGCCCCTCTGTTTCTCGCCCTCTGTTTCAGCCCCTCTGTTTCAGACCCTCTGTTTCTCGCCCTCTGTTTCTGCGTCTCTGTTTCTCGCCCACTTTGTCAGCCCGTCATTTTCAGACCCTCTGTTTCAGCCCCTCTGTTTCTCGCCCTATGATTCAGCCCCTCTGTTTCTCACCCTCTGTTTCAGCCCCTCTGTTTCAGCCCCTCTGTTTCAGCCCCTCTGTGTCAGCCCCTCTGTTTCTCGCCCTCTGTTTCAGCCGCTCTGTTTCAGACCCTCTGTTTCTCGCCCTCTGTTTCTGCGTCTCTGTTTCTCGCCCACTTTGTCAGCCCGTCATTTTCAGACCCTCTGTTTCAGCCCCTCTGTTTCTCGCCCTATGATTCAGCCCCTCTGTTTCTCACCCTCTGTTTCAGCCCCTCTGTTTCAGCCCCTCTGTTTCAGCCCCTCTGTTTCAGCCCCTCTGTTTCTCGCCCTCTGTTTCTCACCCTCTGTTTCTCGCCCTCTGTTTCAGCCCCTCTGTTTCTCGCCCTCTGTTTCAGCCCCTGTGTTTCTCGCCCTCTTTTTCAGCCCCTCTGATTCAGCCCCTCTGTTTCTCGCCCTCTGTTTCAGCCCCTCTGTTTCTCGCCCTGTTTCAGCCCCTCTGTTTCAGCCCCTCTGTTTCTCGCTCTCTGTTTCAGCCCCTCTGTTTCTCGCCCTCTTTTTCAGCCCCTCTGTTTCAGCCCCTCTGTTCCAGCCCCTCTGTTTCAGCCCCTCTGTTTCTCGCCCTCTGTTTCAGCCCCTCTGTTTCAGCCCCTCTGTTCCAGCCCCTCTGTTTCAGCCCCTCTGTTTCTCGCCCTCTGTTTCTCGCCCTCTGTTTCTCGCCCTCTGTTTCAGCCCCTCTGATTCAGCCCCTCTGATTCAGCCCCTCTGTTTCTCGCAATCTGTTTCAGCCCGTCTGTTTCAGCCCCTCTGATTCAGCCCCTCTGTTTCAGCCCCTCTGTTTCAGTTCCTCTGTTTCAGCCCCTCAGTTTCTCGCCCTCTGTTTCAGCCCCTCTGTTTCTCTCCCTCTGTTTCAGCCCCTCTGTTTCAGCGCCTCTGTTTCGGCCCCTCTTTTTCTAGCCCTCTGTTTCAGCCCCTCTGTTTCAGCTCCTCTGTGTCAGCCCCTCTGTTTCTAGCCCTCTGTTTCAGCCCCTCTGTTTTAGCCCCTCTGTTTCAGCCCCTCTGTTTCAGCCCCTCTGTTTCAGCTCCTCTGTTTCTTGCCCTCTTTGTCAGCCTCTCAGTTTCAGCCCCTCTGTTTCAGCACCTCTGTTTCAGCCCCTCTGTTTCTCGACCTCTGTTTCTCGCCCGCTGTTTCAGCCCCTCTGTTTCTCGCCCTATGTTTCAGCCCCTCTGTTTCAGCGCCTCTGTTTCAGCCCCTCTGTTTCAGCCCCTCTGTTTCTGCCCGTCTGTTTCTCGCCCTCTGTTTCAGCCCCTCTGTTTCTCGCCCTCTGTTTCAGCCCCTCTGTTTCTCGCCCTCTGTTTCAGCCCCTCTGATTCAGCCCCTCTGTTTCTCGCCCTCTGTTTCAGCCCCTCTGTTTCTCGCCCTCTGTTTCAGCCCCTCTGTTTCTCGCCCTCTGTTTCAGCCCCTCTGATTCAGCCGCTCTGTTTCTCGCCCTCTTTTTGAGCCCCTCTGTATCTCGCCCTCTGTTTCAGCCCCTCTGTGTCAGCCCCTCTGTTTCTCGCCCTCTGTTTCAGCCCCTCTGTTTCAGACCCTCTGTTTCTCGCCCTCTGTTTCTGCGTCTCTGTTTCTCGCCCACTTTGTCATCCCGTCATTTTCAGACCCTCTGTTTCAGCCCCTCTGTTTCTCGCCCTTTGATTCAGCCCCTCTGTTTCTCACCCTCTGTTTCAGCCCCTCTGTTTCAGCCCCTCTGTGTCAGCCCCTCTGTTTCTCGCCCTCTGTTTCAGCCGCTCTGTTTCAGACCCTCTGTTTCTCGCCCTCTGTTTCTGCGTCTCTGTTTCTCGCCCACTTTGTCAGCCCGTCATTTTCAGTCCCTCTGTTTCAGCCCCTCTGTTTCTCGCCCTATGATTCAGCCCCTCTGTTTCTCACCCTCTGTTTCAGCCCCTCTGTTTCAGCCCCTCTGTTTCAGCCCCTCTGTTTCAGCCCCTCTGTTTCTCGCCCTCTGTTTCTCACCCTCTGTTTCTCGCCCTCTGTTTCAGCCCCTCTGTTTCTCGCCCTCTGTTTCAGCCCCTGTGTTTCTCGCCCTCTTTTTCAGCCCCTCTGATTCAGCCCCTCTGTTTCTCGCCCTCTGTTTCAGCCCCTCTGTTTCTCGCCCTGTTTCAGCCCCTCTGTTTCAGCCCCTCTGTTTCTCGCTCTCTGTTTCAGCCCCTCTGTTTCTCGCCCTCTTTTTAAACCCCTCTGTTTCAGCCCCTCTGTTCCAGCCCCTCTGTTTCAGCCCCTCTGTTTCTCGCCCTCTGTTTCAGCCCCTCTGTTTCAGCCCCTCTGTTCCAGCCCCTCTGTTTCAGCCCCTCTGTTTCTCGCCCTCTGTTTCTCGCCCTCTGTTTCTCGCCCTCTGTTTCAGCCCCTCTGATTCAGCCCCTCTGATTCAGCCCCTCTGTTTCTCGCAATCTGTTTCAGCCCGTCTGTTTCAGCCCCTCTGATTCAGCCCCTCTGTTTCAGCCCCTCTGTTTCAGTTCCTCTGTTTCAGCCCCTCAGTTTCTCGCCCTCTGTTTCAGCCCCTCTGTTTCTCTCCCTCTGTTTCAGCCCCTCTGTTTCAGCCCCTCTGTTTCGGCCCCTCTTTTTCTAGCCCTCTGTTTCAGCCCCTCTGTTTCAGCTCCTCTGTGTCAGCCCCTCTGTTTCTAGCCCTCTGTTTCAGCCCCTCTGTTTTAGCCCCTCTGTTTCAGCCCCTCTGTTTCAGCCCCTCTGTTTCAGCTCCTCTGTTTCTTGCCCTCTTTGTCAGCCTCTCAGTTTCAGCCCCTCTGTTTCAGCACCTCTGTTTCAGCCCCTCTGTTTCTCGACCTCTGTTTCTCGCCCGCTGTTTCAGCCCCTCTGTTTCTCGCCCTATGTTTCAGCCCCTCTGTTTCAGCGCCTCTGTTTCAGCCCCTCTGTTTCAGCCCCTCTGTTTCTCGCACTCTGTTCCAGCTCCTTTGTTTCTCGCCCTCTGTTTCAGCTCCTCTGTTTCTCGCCCTCTTTCTCAGCCTCTCAGTTTCAGTCCCTCTATTTCGGCCCCTCTGTTTCTCGCCCTCTGTTTCAGCCCCACTGTTTCAGCCCTTCTGTTTCTCGCCCTCTGTTTCTGCGCCTCTGTTTCTCGCCCTCTTTGTCAGCCCGTCAGATTCAGCCCCTCTGTTTCTCGCCCTCTGATTCAGCCTCTCTGTTTCTCACTCTCTATTTCAGCCCCTCTGTTTCAGCCCCTCTGTTTCAGCCCCTCTGTTTCAGCCCCTCTGTTTCTCGCCCTCTGTTTCTCGCCCTCTGTTTCAGCCCCTCTATTTTTCGCCCTCTGTTTCAGCCCCTCTGTTTGTTGCCATCTGCATCAGCCCCTCTGTTTCAGCCCTTCTGTTTCAGCCCCTCTGTTTCAGCCCCTCTGTTTCACGCGCTCTGTTTCTCACCCTCTGTTTCAGGCCCTCTGTATCTCACTCTCTGTTTCAGCCACTCTGTTTCAGCCCCTCTGATTCAGCCCCTCTGATTCAGCCCCTCTGTTTCTCGAACCCAGTTTCAGCCCCTCTGTTTCAGCCCTTCTGTTTCAGCCCCTCTGTTTCAGCCCCTCTGTTTCTCGCCCTCTGTATCAGCCCCTCTGTTTCTCGCCCTCTGTTTCAGCCCCTCTGATTCAGCCCCTCTGTTTCTCGCCCTCTTTTTGAGCCCCTCTGTATCTCGCCCTCTGTTTCAGCCCCTCTGTTTCAGCCCCTCTGTTTCAGCCCCTCTGTTTCAGCCCCTCATTCAGCACCTCTGTTTCAGCCCCTCTGTTTCTCACCCTCTGTTTCAGCCCCTCTGTTTCTCGCCCTCTGTTTCAGCCACACTGTTTCTCGCCCTCTGTTTCAGACTCTCTTTCTCGCCCTCTGTTTAAGCACCTCTGTTTCAGCCCCTCTGTTTCAGCCCCTCTGTTTCAGCCCTTCTGTTTCTCGCCCTCTGTTTCAGCCCCTCTGTTTCTCGAACCCAGTTTCAGCCCCTCTGTTTCAGCCCTTCTGTTTCAGCCCCTCTGTTTCAGCCCCTCTGTTTCAACCCCTCTGTTTCAGCCCCTCTGTTTCAGACCCTCTGTTTCTCGCCCTCTGTTTCAGCCCCTCTGTTTCATGCCCTCTGTTTCAGCCCCTCTGTTTCTCGCCCTCTGTTTCAGCCCCTCTGTTTCATTCCCTCTGTTTCTCGACCTGTTTCTCGCCCTCTGTTTCAGCCCCTCTGTTTCTCGCCCTCTGTTTCAGCCCCTCTGTTTCTCGTCCTATGTTTCAGCCTCTCTGTTTCAGTCCCTCTGTTTCAGCCCCTCTGTTTCAGCCCCTCTGTTTCGCCCCCTCTGTTTCAGCCCCTCTGTTTCGCCCACTCTGTTTCAGCCCCTCTGTTTCAGCCCCTCTGCTTCTCGCCCTCTGTTCAGCCCCTCTGTTTCTCGCCCTCTGTTTCATCCCCTCTGTTTCTCGCCCTCTGTTTCAGCCCGTCTGATTCAGCCCCTCTGTTTCAGCCCCTCTGTTTCAGCCCATCTGTTTCTCGCCCTCTGTTTCTCAACCTCTGTTTCTCGCCCTCTGTTCAGCCCCTCTGTTTCTCGCCCTCTGTTTCATCCCCTCTGTTTCTCGCCCTCTGTTTCAACCCCTCTGTTTCAGCCCCTCTGTTTCAGCCCCTCTGTTTCAGCCCATCTGTTTCTCGCCCTCTGTTTCTCAACCTCTGTTTCTCGCCCTCTGTTTCAGCCCCTCTGTTGCTCGCCCGCTGTTTCAGCCCCCCTGTTTCTCGCCCTCTGCTTCAGCCCATCTGTTTCTCGCCCTCTGTTTCAGCCCCTCTGTTTTAGCACCTCTGTTTCAGCCCCTCTGTTTCAGCCCCTCTGTTTCAGCTCCTCTGTTTCTCGCCCTCTTTGTCAGCCTCTCAGTTTCAGCTCCTCTGTTTCAGCCCCTCTGTTTCTCGCCCTCTGTTTCAGCCCCTGTGATTCAGCCCCTCTGTTTCAGCCCTCTGTTTCAGCCCCTCTGTTTCAGCCCCACTGTTTCAGCCCTTCTGTTTCTCGCCCTCTGTTTCTGCGCCTCTGTTTCTCGCCCTCTTTGTCAGCCCGTCAGATTCAGCCCCTCTGTTTCTCGCCCTCTGATTCAGCCTCTCTGTTTCTCACTCTCTATTTCAGCCCCTCTGTTTCAGCCCCTCTGTTTCAGCCCCTCTGTTTCTCGCCCTCTGTTTCTCACCCTCTGTTTCTCGCCCTCTGTTTCAGCCCCTCTATTTTTCGCCCTCTGTTTCAGCCCCTCTGTTTGTTGCCATCTGCATCAGCCCCTCTGTTTCAGCCCTTCTGTTTCAGCCCCTCTGTTTCAGCCCCTCTGTTTCTCGCGCTCTGTTTCTCACCCTCTGTTTCAGGCCCTCTGTATCTCGCTCTCTGTTTCAGCCACTCTGTTTCAGCCCCTCTGATTCAGCCCCTCTGATTCAGCCCCTCTGTTTCTCGAACCCAGTTTCAGCCCCTCTGTTTCAGCCCTTCTGTTTCAGCCCCTCTGTTTCAGCCCCTCTGTTTCTCGCCCTCTGTATCAGCCCCTCTGTTTCTCGCCCTCTGTTTCAGCCCCTCTGATTCAGCCCCTCTGTTTCTCGCCCTCTTTTTGAGCCCCTCTGTATCTCGCCCTCTGTTTTAGCCCCTCTGTTTCAGCCCCTCTGTTTCAGCCCCTCTGTTTCAGCCCCTCATTCAGCACCTCTGTTTCAGCCCCTCTGTTTCTCACCCTCTGTTTCAGCCCCTCTGTTTCTCGCCCTCTGTTTCAGCCACACTGTTTCTCGCCCTCTGTTTCAGACTCTCTTTCTCGCCCTCTGTTTAAGCACCTCTGTTTCAGCCCCTCTGTTTCAACCCCTCTGTTTCAGCCCCTCTGTTTCAGACCCTCTGTTTCTCGCCCTCTGTTTCAGCCCCTCTGTTTCATGCCCTCTGTTTCAGCCCCTCTGTTTCTCGCCCTCTGTTTCAGCCCCTCTGTTTCATTCCCTCTGTTTCTCGACCTGTTTCTCGCCCTCTGTTTCAGCCCCTCTGTTTCTCGCCCTCTGTTTCAGCCCCTCTGTTTCTCGTCCTATGTTTCAGCCTCTCTGTTTCAGTCCCTCTGTTTCAGCCCCTCTGTTTCAGCCCCTCTGTTTCTCGCCCTCTGTTTCAGCCCCTCTGTTTCGCCCCCTCTGTTTCAGCCCCTCTGTTTCAGCCCCTCTGCTTCTCGCCCTCTGTTCAGCCCCTCTGTTTCTCGCCCTCTGTTTCATCCCCTCTGTTTCTCGCCCTCTGTTTCAGCCCGTCTGATTCAGCCCCTCTGTTTCAGCCCCACTGATTCAGCCCCTCTGTTTCAACCCCTCTGTTTCAGCCCCTCTGTTTCAGCCCCTCTGTTTCAGCCCATCTGTTTCTCGCCCTCTGTTTCAGCCCCTCTGTTGCTCGCCCGCTGTTTCAGCCCCCCTGTTTCTCGCCCTCTGCTTCAGCCCATCTGTTTCTCGCCCTCTGTTTCAGCCCCTCTGTTTTAGCACCTCTGTTTCAGCCCCTCTGTTTCAGCCCCTCTGTTTCAGCTCCTCTGTTTCTCGCCCTCTTTGTCAGCCTCTCAGTTTCAGCTCCTCTGTTTCAGCCCCTCTGTTTCTCGCCCTCTGTTTCAGCCCCTGTGATTCAGCCCCTCTGTTTCAGCCCACTGTTTCAGCCCCTCTGTTTCAGCCCCTCTGTTTCTCGCCCTCTGATTCAGCCCCTCTGTTTCTCGCCCTCTGTTTCAGCCCCTCTGTTTCAGCCCCTCTGTTTCAGCCCCTCTGTTTCTCGCCCTCTGTTTCTCGCCCTCTGTTTCAGCCCCTCTGTTTCTCGCCCTCTGTTTCAGCCCCTCAGTTTCAGCCCCTCTGTTTCTCGCCCTCTGTTTCAGCCCCTCTGTTTCTCGCCCTCTGTTTCAGCCCCTCTGTTTCAGCCCCTCTGTTTCAGCCCCTCTGTTTCTCGCCCCCTGTTTCAGCCCCTCTGTTTCTCGCCCTCTGTTTCAGCCCCTCTGATTCAGCCCCTCTCTTTCAGCCGCTCTGATTCAGTACCTCTGTTTCAGCTCCTCTGTTTCCGCCCCTCTGTTTCTCACCCTCTGTTTCTCGCCCTCTGTTTCAGCCCCTCTGTTTCTCGCCCTCTGTTTCAGGCTCTCTGTTTCAGCACGTCTCATTCAGCCCCTCTGTTTCAGCCCCTCTGTTTCTCGCCCTGTGTTTCACGCCCGCTGTTTCAGCCCCTCTGTTTCTCGCCCTCTGTTTCAGCCCCTCTGTTTCAGCGCCTCTGATTCAGCCCCGCTGATTCAGCCCCTCTATTTCTCGCCCTCTGTTTCAGCCCCTCTGTTTCAGCCCCTCTGTTTCAGCCCCTCTGTTACAGCCCCTCTGTTTCTCGCCCTCTGTTTCAGCCCCTCTGTTTCTCGCTCTCTGTTTCAGCCCCTCTGTTTCTCGCCCTCTGTTTCAGCCCCTCTGTTTCAGCCCCTCTGTTTCAGCCCCTCTGTTTCTCGCCCTCTGTTTCAGCCCATCTATTTCTCGCTCTCTGTTTCAGCCCCTCTGTTTCTCGCCCTCTGTTTCAGCCCCTCTGTTTCAGCCCCTCTGTTTCAGCCCCTCTGTTTCAGCCCCTCTGTTTCTCGCCCTCTGTTTCAGCCCCTCTGTTTCTCGCCCTCTGTTTCAGCCCCTTTGATTCAGCCCCTCTGTTTCAGCCCCTCTGATTCAGACCCTCTCTTTCAGCCCCTCTGTTTCTGCCCCTCTGTTTCTCACCCTCTGTTTCTCACCCTCTGTTTCAGCCCCTCTGTGTTTCGCCCTCTGTTTCAGACCCTCTGTTTCTCGTCCTCTGTTTCAGGCTCTCTGTTTCAGCCCGTCTCTTTCAGCCCCTCTGTTTCAGCCCCTCTGTTTCTCGAACTCTGTTTCTCGCCCGCTGTTTCAGCCCCTCTGTTTCTCGCCCTCTGTTTCAGCCCCTCCGTTTCAGCGCCACTGATTCAGCCCCTCTGATTCAGCCCCTCTGTTTCTCGCCCTCTGTTTCAGCCCCTCTGTTTCAGCCCCTCTGTTTCAGCCCCTCTGTTTCTCGCCCTCTGTTTCAGCCCCTCTGTTTCTCGCCCTCTGTTTCAGCCCCTCTGTTTCAGCCCCTCTGTTTCAGCCCCTCTGTTTCTCGCCCTCTGTTTCAGCCCCTCTGTTTCTCGCCCTCTGTTTCAGCCCCTCTGTTTCTCGCCCTCTGTTTCAGCCCCTCTGTTTCAGCCCCTCTGTTTCAGCCCCTCTGTTTCTCGCCCTCTGTTTCAGCCCCTCTGTTACTCGCCCTCTGTTTCAGCCCCTCTGTTTCAGTCCCTCTGTTTCAGCCCCTCTGTTTCTCGCCCTCTGTTTCAGCCCCTCTGTTTCTCGCCCTCTGTTTCAGCTCCTCTGTTTCAGCCCCTCTGTTTCAGCCCCTCTGTTTCTCGCCCTCTGTTTCAGCACTTTTGTCTCGCGTCCTCTGTGTCAGCCCCTCTGTTTCAGCCCCTCTGTTTCTCGACCTCTGTTTCAGCAACGCGGATTCAGCCCCTCTGTTTCAGCACCTCTGAATCAGCCCCTCTGATTCAGGAACTCTGTTTCAGCCCCTCTGTTTCAGCCCCTCTGTTTCTCTCCCTCTGATTTAGCCCCTCTGTTTCTCGCCCTATGTTTCAGCCCCTCTGTTTCTCGCCCTCTGTTTCAGCCCCTCTGTTTCTCGCCCTCTATTTCAGCCCCCTGATTCAGCCCCTCTGTTTCAGCACCTCTGTATCAGCCCCATTGATTCAGCCCCTCTGTTTCAGCCCCTCTGTTTCAGCCCCTCTGTTTCAGCCCCTCTTTTTCTCACCCTCTGTTTCTGCGCCTCTTTTCTCGCCCTCTGTTTCAACGCCTCTGTTTCAGCCCCTCTGATTCAGCCCCTCTTTTTCAGCCCCTCTGTTTCTGCCCGTCTGTTTCTCGCCCTCTGTTTCAGCCCCTCTGTTTCTCGCCCTCTGTTTCAGCCCCTCTGTTTCTCGCCCTCTGTTTCAGCCCCTCTGATTCAGCCCCTCTGTTTCTCGCCCTCTGTTTCAGCCCCTCTGTTTCTCGCCCTCTGTTTCAGCCCCTCTGTTTCTCGCCCTCTGTTTCAGCCCCTCTGTTTCAGCCCCTCTGTTTCAGCCCCTCTGTGTCAGCCCCTCTGTTTGTCGCCCTCTGTTTCAGCCCCACTGTTTCTCGCCCTCTGTTTCAACCCCTCTGTTTCTCACCCTCTGTTTCAGCCCCTCTGTTTCTCGCCCTCTGTTTCAGCCCCTCTGTTTCAGTCCCTCTGTTTCTCGCCCTCTCTTTCTCGCCCTCTGTTTCAGCCCCTCTGTTTCTCGCGCTCTGTTTCAGCCCCTCTGTTTCATCCCCTCTGTTTCTCGCCCTCTGTTTCAGCCCCTCTGTTTCTCGCCCTCTGTTTCGGCCCCTCTGTTTCAGCCCTTCTGTTTCAGCCCCTCTGTTTCAGCCCCTCTCTTTCTCGCCCTATGTTTCAGCCCCTCTGTTTCAGCCCTTCTGTTTCAGCCCCTCTGTTTCAGCCCCTCTGTTTCTCGCCCTGTTTCAGCCGCTCTGTTTCAGCCCCTCTGTTTCTCGCTCTCTGTTTCAGCCCCTCTGTTTCTCGCCCTCTGTTTCAGCCCCTCTGTTTCAGTCCCTCTGATTCAGCCGCTCTGATTCAGCCCCTCTGTTCCTCGCACTCTGTTTCAGCCCGTCTGTTTCAGCCCCGCTGATTCAGGCCCTCTGTTTCAGCCCCTCTGTTTCAGTTCCTCTGTTTCAGCCCCTCTGTTTCTCGCCCTCTGTTTCAGCCCCTCTGTTTCTCGCCCTCTGTTTCAGCCCCTCTGTTTCAGCCCCTCTGTTTCGCCCCCTCTTTTTCTAGCCCTCTGTTTCAGCCCCTCTGTTTCAGCCCCTCTGTGTCAGCCCCTCTGTTTCTAGCCCTCTCTTTCAGCCCCTCTGTTTCAGCCCCTCTGTTTCTCGCCCTCTGTATCTGCGCCTCTGTTTCTCGCCCTCTTTGTCAGCCCGTCAGTTTCAGCCCCTCTGTTTCAGCCCCTCTGTTTCTCGCCCTCTGATTCAGCCCCTCTGTTTCTCACCCTCTGTTTCACCCCTCTGTTTCAGCCCCTCTGTTTCAGCCCCTCTGTTTCAGCCCCTCTGTTTCTCGCCCTCTGTTTCTCACCCTCTGTTTCTCGCCCTCTGTTTCAGCCCCTCTATTTTTTGCACTCTGTTTCAGCCCCTCTGTTTCTCGCCCTCTGCATCAGCCCCTCTGTTTCAGCCCCTCTGTTTCAGCCCCTCTGTTTCTCGCCCTGTTTCCCACCCTTTGTTTCAGCCCCTCTGTTTCTCGCCATCTGTTTCAGTCACTCTGTTTCAGCCCCTCTGATTCAGTCCCTCCGATTCAGCCCCTCTGTTTCTCGCCCTCTGTTTCAGCCCCTCTGTTTCAGCCCTTCTGTTTCAGCCCCTCTGTTTCGGCCCCTCTGTTTCTAGCCCTCTGTTTCAGACCCTCTGTTTCAGCCCCTCTGTGTCAGCCCCTCTGTTTCTCGCCCTCTGTTTCAGCCCCTCAGTTTCAGCCCCTCTGTTTCAGCCCCTCTGTTTCAGTTCCTCTGTTTCAGCCCCTCTGTTTCTCGCCCTCTGTTTCAGCCCCTCTGTTTCTCGCCCTCTGTTTCAGCGCCTCTGTTTCAGCCCCTCTGTTTCAGCCCCTCTGTTTCTAGCCCTCTGTTTCAGCCCCTCTGTTTCAGCCCCTCTGTGTCAGCCCCTCTGTTTCTCGCCCTTTGTTTCAGCCCCTCTGTTTCAGCCCCTCTGTTTCTCGCCCTCTGTTTCTGCGCCTGTGTTTCTCGCCCTCTTTGTCAGCCCGTCAGTTTCAGACCCTCTGTTTCAGCCCCTCTGTTTCTCGCCCTCTGATTCAGCCCCTCTGTTTCTCACCCTCTGTTTCACCCCTCTGTTTCAGCCCCTCTGTTTCAGCCCCTCTGTTTCAGCCCCTCTGTTTCTCGCCCTATGTTTCTCACCCTCTGTTTCTCGCCCTCTGTTTCAGCCCCTCTATTTTTCGCCCTCTGTTTCAGCCCCTCTGTTTCTCGCCATCTGCATCAGCCCCTCTGTTTCAGCCCCTCTGTTTCAGCCCCTCTGTTTCAGCCCTTCTGTTTCTCGCCCTCTGTTTCTCACCCTCTGTTTCAGCCCCTCTGTTTCTCGCCCTCTCTTTCAGCCACTCTGTTTCAGCCCCTCTGATTCAGCCCCTCTGATTCAGCCCCTCTGTTTCTCGCCCTCTGTTTCAGCCCCTCTGTTTCAGCCCTTCTGTTTCAGCCCGTCTGTTTCAGCCCCTCTGTTTCTCGCCCTCTGTTTCAGCGCCTGTGTTTCTCGCCCTCTTTTTCAGCCCCTCTGATTCAGCCCCTCTGTTTCTCGCCCTCTGTTTCAGCACCTCTGTTTCTCGCCCTCTGTTTTAGCCCCTCTGTTTCTCGCCCTCTGTTTCAGCCCCTCTGTTTCAGCCCCTCTGTTTCAGCCCCTCTTTCAGCACCTCTGTTTCAGCCCCTCTGTTTCTCACCCTCTGATTCAGCCCCTCTGTGTCTCGCCCTCTGTTTCAGCCCCTCTGTTTCTCGCCCACTGTTTCAGACCCTCTGTTTCAAGCCCTCTGTTTCAACCCCTCTGTTTCAGGCCCTCTGTTTCAGCCCCTCTGTTTCTCGCCCTCTGTTTCAGCCCCTCTGTTTCTCGACCTCTGTTTCAGCCCCTCTGTTTCAGCCCCTCTGTTTCAGTCCCTCAGTTTCTCGACCTCTGTTTCTCGCCCTCTGTTTCAGCCACTCTGTTTCTCGCCCTCTGTGTCAGCCCCTCTGTTTCTCGCCTTATGTTTCAGCCCCTCTGTTTCAGCCCCTCTGTTTCAGCCCCTCTGTTTCTCGCCCTCTGTTTCAGCCCCTCTGTTTCTCGCCCTCTGTTTCAGCACCTCTGTTTCAGCCCCTATGTTTCAGCCCCTCTGTTTAAGCCCCTCTGTTTCTCGCCCTCTGTTTCTCGCCCTCTGTTTCAGCCCCTCTGTTTCTCGCCCTCTGTTTCAGCACCTCTGTTTCAGCCCCTATGTTTCAGCCCCTCTGTTTAAGCACCTCTGTTTCTCGCCCTCTGTTCAGCCCCTCTGTTTCTCGCCGTCTGTTTCAGCCCCTCTGTTTCTCGCCCTCTGATTCAGCCCCTCTGATTCAGCCCCACTGTTTCAGCCCCTCTGATTCAGCCACTCTGTTTCAGCCCCTCTGTTTCAGCCCCTCTGTTTCAGCCCCTCTGTTTCAGCCCCTCTGTTTCTCGCCCTCTGTTTCAGCCCCTCTGTTTCTCGCCCTCTGTTACAGCCCCTGTGTTTCTCGTCCTCTGCTTCAGCCCCTCTGTTTCTCGCCATCTGCATCAGCCCCTCTGTTTCAGCCCCTCTGTTTCAGCCCCTCTGTTTCAGCCCTTCTGTTTCTCGCCCTCTGTTTCTCACCCTCTGTTTCAGCCCCTCTGTTTCTCGCCCTCTGTTTCAGCCACTCTGTTTCAGCCCCTCTGATTCAGCCCCTCTGATTCAGCCCCTCTGTTTCTCGCCCTCTGTTTCAGCCCCTCTGTTTCAGCCCATCTGTTTCAGCACGTCTGTTTCAGCCCCTCTGTTTCTCACCCTCTGTTTCAACGCCTGTGTTTCTCGCCCTCTGTTTCAGCCCCTCTGATTCAGCCCCTCTGTTTCTCGCCCTCTGTTTCAGCACCTCTGTTTCTCGCCCTCTCTTTTAGCCCCTCTGTTTTTCGCCCTCTGTTTCAGCACCTCTGTTTCAGCCCCTCTGTTTCAGCCCCTCTTTCAGCACCTCTGTTTCAGCCCCTCTGTTTCTCACCCTCTGATTCAGCCCCTCTGTGTCTCGCCCTCTGTTTCAGCCCCTCTGTTTCTCGCCCACTGTTTCAGACCCTCTGTTTCAAGCCCTCTGTTTCAATCCCTCTGTTTCAGGCCCTCTGTTTCAGCCCCTCTGTTTCTCGCCCTCTGTTTCAGCCCCTCTGTTCCTCGACCTCTGTTTCAGCCCCTCTGTTTCAGCCCCTCTGTTTCAGTCCCTCAGTTTCTCGACCTCTGTTTCTCGCCCTATGTTTCAGCCACTGTGTTCTCGCCCTCTGTATCAGCCCCTCTGTTTCTCGCCTTATGTTTCAGCACCTCTGTTTCAGCCCCTCTGTTTCAGCCCCTCTGTTTCTCGCCCTCTGTTTCAGCCCCTCTGTTTCTCGCCCTCTGTTTCAGCACCTCTGTTTCAGCCCCTATGTTTCAGCCCCTCTGTTTAAGCCCCTCTGTTTCTCGCCCTCTGTTTCTCGCCCTCTGTTTCAGCCCCTCTGTTTCTCGCCCTCTGTTTCAGCACCTCTGTTTCAGCCCCTATGTTTCAGCCCCTCTGTTTAAGCCCCTCTGTTTCTCGCCCTCTGTTTCTGCCCCTCTGTTTCTCGCCGTCTGTTTCAGCCCCTCTATTTCTCGCCCTCTGATTCAGCCCCTCTGATTCAGCCCCACTGTTTCAGCCCCTCTGATTCAGCCACTCTGTTTCAGCCCCTCTGTTTCAGACCCTCTGTTTCAGCCCCTCTGTTTCAGCCCCTCTGTTTCTCGCCCTCTGTTTCAGCCCCTCTGTTTCTCGCCCTCTGTTACAGCCCCTGTGTTTCTCGTCCTCTGCTTCAGCTCCTCTGTTTCTCGCCCTCTGCTTCAGCCCATCTGTTTCTCGCCCTCTGTTTCAGCCCCTCTGTTTCAGCCCCTCTGTTTCAGCCCCTCTGTGTCCGCCCCTCTGTTTCTCGCCCTCTGTTTCAGCCCCTCTGTTTCAGACCCTCTGTTTCTCGCCCTCTGTTTCTGCGTCTCTGTTTCTCGCCCACTTTGTCAGCCCGTCATTTTCAGACCCTCTGTTTCAGCCCCTCTGTTTCTCGCCCTATGATTCAGCCCCTCTGTTTCTCACCCTGTTTCAGCCCCTCTGTTTCAGCCCCTCTGTTTCAGCCCCTCTGTTTCAGCCCCTCTGTTTCTCGCCCTCTGTTTCTCACCCTCTGTTTCTCGCCCTCTGTTTCAGCCCCTCTGTTTCTCGCCCTCTGTTTCAGCCCCTCTGATTCAGCCCCTCTGTTTCTCGCCCTCTTTTTGAGCTCCTCTGTATCTCGCCCTCTGTTTCAGGCCTTCTGTTTCAGCCCCTCTGTTTCTCGCCCTCTGTTTCTGCGCCTGTGTTTCTCGCCCTCTTTGTCAGCCCGTCAGTTTCAGACCCTCTGTTTCAGCCCCTCTGTTTCTCGCCCTCTGATTCAGCCCCTCTGTTTCTCACCCTCTGTTTCACCCCTCTGTTTCAGCCCCTCTGTTTCAGCCCCTCTGTTTCAGCCCCTCTGTTTCTCGCCCTATGTTTCTCACCCTCTGTTTCTCGCCCTCTGTTTCAGCCCCTCTATTTTTCGCCCTCTGTTTCAGCCCCTCTGTTTCTCGCCATCTGCATCAGCCCCTCTGTTTCAGCCCCTCTGTTTCAGCCCCTCTGTTTCAGCCCTTCTGTTTCTCGCCCTCTGTTTCTCACCCTCTGTTTCAGCCCCTCTGTTTCTCGCCCTCTCTTTCAGCCACTCTGTTTCAGACCCTCTGATTCAGCCCCTCTGATTCAGCCCCTCTGTTTCTCGCCCTCTGTTTCAGCCCCTCTGTTTCAGCCCTTCTGTTTCAGCCCGTCTGTTTCAGCCCCTCTGTTTCTCGCCCTCGTTTCAGCGCCTGTGTTTCTCGCCCTCTTTTTCAGCCCCTCTGATTCAGCCCCTCTGTTTCTCGCCCTCTGTTTCAGCACCTCTGTTTCTCGCCCTCTGTTTTAGCCCCTCTGTTTCTCGCCCTCTGTTTCAGCCCCTCTGTTTCAGCCCCTCTGTTTCAGCCCCTCTTTCAGCACCTCTGTTTCAGCCCCTCTGTTTCTCACCCTCTGATTCAGCCCCTCTGTGTCTCGCCCTCTGTTTCAGCCCCTCTGTTTCTCGCCCACTGTTTCAGACCCTCTGTTTCAAGCCCTCTGTTTCAACCCCTCTGTTTCAGGCCCTCTGTTTCAGCCCCTCTGTTTCTCGCCCTCTGTTTCAGCCCCTCTGTTTCTCGACCTCTGTTTCAGCCCCTCTGTTTCAGCCCCTCTGTTTCAGTCCCTCAGTTTCTCGACCTCTGTTTCTCGCCCTCTGTTTCAGCCACTCTGTTTCTCGCCCTCTGTGTCAGCCCCTCTGTTTCTCGCCTTATGTTTCAGCCCCTCTGTTTCAGCCCCTCTGTTTCAGCCCCTCTGTTTCTCGCCCTCTGTTTCAGCCCCTCTGTTTCTCGCCCTCTGTTTCAGCACCTCTGTTTCAGCCCCTATGTTTCAGCCCCTCTGTTTAAGCCCCTCTGTTTCTCGCCCTCTGTTTCTCGCCCTCTGTTTCAGCCCCTCTGTTTCTCGCCCTCTGTTTCAGCACCTCTGTTTCAGCCCCTATGTTTCAGCCCCTCTGTTTAAGCACCTCTGTTTCTCGCCCTCTGTTCAGCCCCTCTGTTTTTCGCCGTCTGTTTCAGCCCCTCTGTTTCTCGCCCTCTGATTCAGCCCCTCTGATTCAGCCCCACTGTTTCAGCCCCTCTGATTCAGCCACTCTGTTTCAGCCCCTCTGTTTCAGCCCCTCTGTTTCAGCCCCCCTGTTTCAGCCCCTCTGTTTCTCGCCCTCTGTTTCAGCCCCTCTGTTTCTCGCCCTCTGTTACAGCCCCTGTGTTTCTCGTCCTCTGCTTCAGCCCCTCTGTTTCTCGCCATCTGCATCAGCCCCTCTGTTTCAGCCCCTCTGTTTCAGCCCCTCTGTTTCAGCCCTTCTGTTTCTCGCCCTCTGTTTCTCACCCTCTGTTTCAGCCCCTCTGTTTCTCGCCCTCTGTTTCAGCCACTCTGTTTCAGCCCCTCTGATTCAGCCCCTCTGATTCAGCCCCTCTGTTTCTCGCCCTCTGTTTCAGCCCCTCTGTTTCAGCCCTTCTGTTTCAGCACGTCTGTTTCAGCCCCTCTGTTTCTCACCCTCTGTTTCAGCGCCTGTGTTTCTCGCCCTCTGTTTCAGCCCCTCTGATTCAGCCCCTCTGTTTCTCGCCCTCTGTTTCAGCACCTCTGTTTCTCGCCCTCTCTTTTAGCCCCTCTGTTTCTCGCCCTCTGTTTCAGCACCTCTGTTTCAGCCCCTCTGTTTCAGCCCCTCTTTCAGCACCTCTGTTTCAGCCCCTCTGTTTCTCACCCTCTGATTCAGCCCCTCTGTGTCTCGCCCTCTGTTTCAGCCCCTCTGTTTCTCGCCCACTGTTTCAGACCCTCTGTTTCAAGCCCTCTGTTTCAACCCCTCTGTTTCAGGCCCTCTGTTTCAGCCCCTCTGTTTCTCGCCCTCTGTTTCAGCCCCTCTGTTTCAGTCCCTCAGTTTCTCGACCTCTTTTTCTCGCCCTCTGTTTCAGCCACTCTGTTCTCGCCCTCTGTATCAGCCCCTCTGTTTCTCGCCTTATGTTTCAGCCCCTCTGTTTCAGCCCCTCTGTTTCAGCCCCTCTGTTTCTCGCCCTCTGTTTCAGCCCCTCTGTTTCTCGCCCTCTGTTTCAGCACCTCTGTTTCTCGCCCTCTGTTTTAGCCCCTCTGTTTCTCGCCCTCTGTTTCAGCACCTCTGTTTCAGCCCCTCTGTTTCAGCCCCTCTGTTTCAGCCCCTCTGTTTCTCGCCCTCTGTTCAGCCCCTCTGTTTTTCGCCGTCTGTTTCAGCCCCTCTGTTTCTCGCCCTCTGATTCAGCCCCTCTGATTCAGCCCCACTGTTTCAGCCCCTCTGATTCAGCCACTCTGTTTCAGCCCCTCTGTTTCAGCCCCTCTGTTTCAGCCCCCCTGTTTCAGCCCCTCTGTTTCTCGCCCTCTGTTTCAGCCCCTCTGTTTCTCGCCCTCTGTTACAGCCCCTGTGTTTCTCGTCCTCTGCTTCAGCCCCTCTGTTTCTCGCCATCTGCATCAGCCCCTCTGTTTCAGCCCCTCTGTTTCAGCCCCTCTGTTTCAGCCCTTCTGTTTCTCGCCCTCTGTTTCTCACCCTCTGTTTCAGCCCCTCTGTTTCTCGCCCTCTGTTTCAGCCACTCTGTTTCAGCCCCTCTGATTCAGCCCCTCTGATTCAGCCCCTCTGTTTCTCGCCCTCTGTTTCAGCCCCTCTGTTTCAGCCCTTCTGTTTCAGCACGTCTGTTTCAGCCCCTCTGTTTCTCACCCTCTGTTTCAGCGCCTGTGTTTCTCGCCCTCTGTTTCAGCCCCTCTGATTCAGCCCCTCTGTTTCTCGCCCTCTGTTTCAGCACCTCTGTTTCTCGCCCTCTCTTTTAGCCCCTCTGTTTCTCGCCCTCTGTTTCAGCACCTCTGTTTCAGCCCCTCTGTTTCAGCCCCTCTTTCAGCACCTCTGTTTCAGCCCCTCTGTTTCTCACCCTCTGATTCAGCCCCTCTGTGTCTCGCCCTCTGTTTCAGCCCCTCTGTTTCTCGCCCACTGTTTCAGACCCTCTGTTTCAAGCCCTCTGTTTCAACCCCTCTGTTTCAGGCCCTCTGTTTCAGCCCCTCTGTTTCTCGCCCTCTGTTTCAGCCCCTCTGTTCCTCGACCTCTGTTTCAGCCCCTCTGTTTCAGCCCCTCTGTTTCAGTCCCTCAGTTTCTCGACCTCTTTTTCTCGCCCTCTGTTTCAGCCACTCTGTTCTCGCCCTCTGTATCAGCCCCTCTGTTTCTCGCCTTATGTTTCAGCCCCTCTGTTTCAGCCCCTCTGTTTCAGCCCCTCTGTTTCTCGCCCTCTGTTTCAGCCCCTCTGTTTCTCGCCCTCTGTTTCAGCACCTCTGTTTCAGCCCCTATGTTTCAGCCCCTCTGTTTAAGCCCCTCTGTTTCTCGCCCTCTGTTTCTCGCCCTCTGTTTCAGCCCCTCTGTTTCTCGCCCTCTGTTTCAGCACCTCTGTTTCAGCCCCTATGTTTCAGCCCCTCTGTTTAAGCCCCTCTGTTTCTCGCCCTCTGTTCAGCCCCTCTGTTTCTCGCCGTCTGTTTCAGCCCCTCTATTTCTCGCCCTCTGATTCAGCCCCTCTGATTCAGCCCCACTGTTTCAGCCCCCCTGATTCAGCCACTCTGTTTCAGCCCCTCTGTTTCAGACCCTCTGTTTCAGCCCCTCTGTTTCAGCCCCTCTGTTTCTCGCCCTCTGTTTCAGCCCCTCTGTTTCTCGCCCTCTGTTACAGCCCCTGTGTTTCTCGTCCTCTGCTTCAGCTCCTCTGTTTCTCGCCCTCTGTTTCAGCCCCTCTGTTTCAGCCCCTCTGTTTCAGCCCCTCTGTGTCAGCCCCTCTGTTTCTCGCCCTCTGTTTCAGCCACTCTGTTTCAGACCCTCTGTTTCTCGCCCTCTGTTTCTGCGTCTCTGTTTCTCGCCCACTTTGTCAGCCCGTCATTTTCAGACCCTCTGTTTCAGCCCCTCTGTTTCTCGCCCTATGATTCAGCCCCTCTGTTTCTCACCCTGTTTCAGCCCCTCTGTTTCAGCCCCTCTGTTTCAGCCCCTCTGTTTCAGCCCCTCTGTTTCTCGCCCTCTGTTTCTCACCCTCTGTTTCTCGCCCTCTGTTTCAGCCCCTCTGTTTCTCGCCCTCTGTTTCAGCCCCTCTGATTCAGCCCCTCTGTTTCTCGCCCTCTTTTTGAGCTCCTCTGTATCTCGCCCTCTGTTTCAGCCCCTCTGTTTCAGCCCCTCTGTTTCAGCCCCTCTGTTTCTCGCCCTCTGTTTCTCACCCTCTGTTTCTCGCCCTCTGTATCAGCCCCTCTGTTTCTCGCCCTCTGTTTCAGCCCCTCTGATTCAGCCCCTCTGTTTCTCGCCCTCTTTTTGAGCCCCTCTGTATCTCGCCCTCTGTTTCAGCCCCTCTGTTTCAGCCCCTCTGTTTCAGCCCCTCTGTTTCCGCCCCTCATTCAGCACCTCTGTTTCAGCCCCTCTGTTTCTCACCCTCTGTTTCAGCCCCTCTGTTTCTCGCCCTCTGTTTCAGCTACTCTGTTTCTCACCCTCTGTTTCAGCCCCTCTGTTTCTCGCGCTCTGTTTCAGCCCCTGTGTTTCTCGCCCTCTTTTTCAGCCCCTCTGATTCAGCCCCTCTGTTTCTCGCCCTCTGTTTCAGCACCTCTGTTTCTCGCCCTCTGTTTTAGCCCCTCTGTTTCTCGCCCTCTGTTTCAGCCCCTCTGTTTCAGCCCCTCTTTCAGCACCTCTGTTTCAGCCCCTCTGTTTCTCACCCTCTGATTCAGCCCCTCTGTGTCTCGCCCTCTGTTTCAGCCCCTCTGTTTCTCGCCCACTGTTTCAGACCCTCTGTTTCTCGCCCTCTGTTTCAACCCCTCTGTTTCAGGCCTTCTGTTTCAGCCCCTCTGTTTCTCGCCCTCTGTTTCAGCCCCTCTGTTTCTCGACCTCTGTTTCAGCCCCTCTGTTTCAGCCCCTCTGTTTCAGTCCCTCAGTTTCTCGACCTCTGTTTCTCGCCCTCTGTTTCAGCCACTCTGTTTCTCGCCCTCTGTATCAGCCCCTCTGTTTCTCGCCTTATGTTTCAGCCCCTCTGTTTCAGCCCCTCTGTTTCAGCCCCTCTGTTTCTCGCCCTCTGTTTCAGCCCCTCTGTTTCTCGCCCTCTGTTTCAGCACCTCTGTTTCTCGCCCTCTGTTTTAGCCCCTCTGTTTCTCGCCCTCTGTTTCAGCCCCTCTGTTTCAGCCCCTCTGTTTCAGCCCCTCTGTTTCAGCCCCTCTGTTTCTCGCCCTCTGATTCAGCCCCTCTGATTCAGCCCCACTGTTTCAGCCCCTCTGATTCAGCCACTCTGTTTCAGCCCCTCTGTTTCAGCCCCTCTGTTTCAGCCCCTCTGTTTCAGCCCCTCTGTTTCTCGCCCTCTGTTTCAGCCCCTCTGTTTCTCGCCCTCTGTTTCAGCCCCTGTGTTTCTCGTCCTCTGCTTCAGCTCCTCTGTTTCTCGCCCTCTGCTTCAGCCCATCTGTTTCTCGCCCTCTTTTTCAGCCCCTCTGTTTCAGCCCCTCTGTTTCAGCCCCTCTGTTTCGGCCCCTCTGATTCAGGAACTCTGTTTCAGCCCCTCTGTTTCAGCCCCTCTGTGTCAGCCCCTCTGTTTCTCGCCCTCTGTTTCAGCCCCTCTGTTTCAGACCCTCTGTTTCTCGCCCTCTGTTTCGGCATCTCTGTTTCTCGCCCACTTTGTCAGCCCGTCATTTTCAGACCCTCTGTTTCAGCCCCTCTGTTTCTCGCCCTCTGATTCAGCCCCTCTGTTTCTCACCCTCTGTTTCAGCCCCTCTGTTTCAGCCCCTCTGTTTCAGCCCCTCTGTTTCAGCCCCTCTGTTTCTCGCCCTCTGTTTCTCACCCTCTGTTTCTCGCCCTCTGTTTCAGCCCCTCTGTTTCTCGCCCTCTGTTTCAGCCCCTCTGATTCAGCCCCTCTGTTTCTCGCCCTCTTTTTGAGCCCCTCTGTATCTCGCCCTCTGTTGCAGCCCCTCTGTTTCAGCCCCTCTGTTTCAGCCCCTCTGTTTCTCGCCCTCTGTTTCTCACCCTCTGTTTCTCGCCCTCTGTATCAGCCCCTCTGTTTCTCGCCCTCTGTTTCAGCCCCTCTGATTCAGCCCCTCTGTTTCTCGCCCTCTTTTTGAGCCCCTCTGTATCTCGCCCTCTGTTTCAACCCCTCTGTTTCAGCCCCTCTGTTTCAGCCCCTCTGTTTCAGCCCCTCATTCAGCACCTCTGTTTCAGGCCCTCTGTTTCTCACCCTCTGTTTCAGCCCCTCTCTTTCTCGCCCTCTGTTTCAGCTACTCGGTTTCTCACCCTCTGTTTCAGCCCCTCTGTTTCTCGCCCTCTGTTTCAGCCCCTGTGTTTCTCGCCCTCTTTTTCAGCCCCTATGATTCAGCCCCTCTGTTTCTCGCCCTCTGTTTCAGCACCTCTGTTTCTCGCCCTCTGTTTTAGCCCCTCTGTTTCTCGCCCTCTGTTTCAGCCCCTCTGTTTCAGCCCCTCTGTTTCAGCCCCTCTGTTTCAGCCCCTCATTCAGCACCTCTGTTTCAGCCCCTCTGTTTCTCACACTCTGTTTCAGCCCCTGTGTTTCTCGCCCTCTTTTTCAGCCCCTATGATTCAGCCCCTCTGTTTCTCGCCCTCTGTTTCAGCACCTCTGTTTCTCGCCCTCTGTTTTAGCCCCTCTGTTTCTCGCCCTCTGTTTCAGCCCCTCTGTTTCAGCCCCTCTGTTTCAGCCCCTCTTTCAGCACCTCTGTTTCAGCCCCTCTGTTTCTCACCCTCTGATTCAGCCCCTCTGTGTCTCGCCCTCTGTTTCAGCCCCTCTGTTTCTCGCCCACTGTTTCAGACCCTCTGTTTCAAGCCCTCTGTTTCAACCCCTCTGTTTCAGGCCCTCTGTTTCAGCCCCTCTGTTTCTCGCCCTCTGTTTCCGCCCCTCTGTTTCTCGACCTCTGTTTCAGCCCCTCTGTTTCAGCCCCTCTGTTTCAGTCCCTCAGTTTCTCGACCTCTGTTTCTCGCCCTCTGTTTCAGCCACTCTGTTTCTCGCCCTCTGTGTCAGCCCCTCTGTTTCTCGCCTTATGTTTCAGCCCCTCTGTTTCAGCCCCTCTGTTTCAGCCCCTCTGTTTCTCGCCCTCTGTTTCAGCCCCTCTGTTTCTCGCCCTCTGTTTCAGCACCTCTGTTTCAGCCCCTATGTTTCAGCCCCTCTGTTTAAGCCCCTCTGTTTCTCGCCCTCTGTTCAGCCCCTCTGTTTCTCGCCCTCTGTTTCAGCCCCTCAGTTTCTCGCCCTCTGATTCAGCCCCTCTGATTCAGCCCCACTGTTTCAGCCCCTCTGATTCAGCCACTCTGTTTCAGCCCCTCGGTTTCAGCCCTTCTGTTTCAGCCCCTCTGTTTCAGCCCCTCTGTTTCTCACCCTCTGTTTCAGCCCCTCTGTTTCTCGCCCTCTGTTTCAGCCCCTGTGTTTCTCGTCCTCTGCTTCAGCTCCTCTGTTTCTCGCCCTCTGCTTCAGCCCATCTGTTTCTCGCCCTCTGTTTCAGCCCCTCTGTTTCAGCCCCTCTGTTTCAGCCCCTCTGTTTCAGCCCCTCTGTTTCTCGCCCTCTGTTTCAGCCCCTCTGTTTCAGCCCCTCTGTGTCAGCCCCTCTGTTTCTCGCCCTCTGTTTCAGCCCCTCTGTTTCAGACCCTCTGTTTCTCGCCCTCTGTTTCTGCGTCTCTGTTTCTCGCCCACTTTGTCAGCCCGTCATTTTCAGACCCTCTGTTTCAGCCCCTCTGTTTCTCGCCCTCTGATTCAGCCCCTCTGTTTCTCACCCTCTGTTTCAGCCCCTCTGTTTCAGCCCCTCTGTTTCAGCCCCTCTGTTTCAGCCCCTCTGTTTCTCGCCCTCTGTTTCAGCCCCTCTGATTCAGCCCCTCTGTTTCTCGCCCTCTATTTGAGCCCCTCTGTTTCTCGCCCTCTGTTTCAGCCCCTCTGTTTCTCGCCCTCTGTTTCAGCCCCTCTGATTCAGCCCCTCTGTTTCTCGCCCTCTTTTTGAGCCCCTCTGTATCTCGCCCTCTGTTTCAGCCCCTCTGTTTCAGCCCCTCTGTTTCAGCCCCTCTGTTTCTCGCCCTCTGTTTCTCACCCTCTGTTTCTCGCCCTCTGTATCAGCCCCTCTGTTTCTCGCCCTCTGTTTCAGCCCCTCTGATTCAGCCCCTCTGTTTCTCGCCCTCTTTTTGAGCCCCTCTGTATCTCGCCCTCTGTTTCAGCCCCTCTGTTTCAGCCCCTCTGTTTCAGCCCCTCTGTTTCAGCCCCTCATTCAGCACCTCTGTTTCAGCCCCTCTGTTTCTCACCCTCTGTTTCAGCCCCTCTGTTTCCCGCCCTCTGTTTCAGCTACTCGGTTTCTCGCCCTCTGTTTCAGACTCTCTTTCTCGCCCTCTGTTTAAGCCCCTCTGTGTCAGCCCCTCTGTTTCAACCCCTCTGTTTCAGCCCCTCTGTTTCAGACCCTCTGTTTCTCGCCCTCTGTTTCAGCCCCTCTGTTTCATGCCCTCTGTTTCAGCCCCTCTGTTTCTCGCCCTCTGTTTCAGCCCCTCTGTTTCATTCCCTCTGTTTCTCGACCTGTTTCTCGCCCTCTGTTTCAGCCCCTCTGTTTCTCGCCCTCTGTTTCAGCTCCTCTGTTTCTCGTCCTATGTTTCAGCCTCTCTGTTTCAGTCCCTCTGTTTCAGCCCCTCTGTTTCAGCCCCTCTGTTTCTCGCCCTCTGTTTCAGCCCCTCTGTTTCGCCCCCTCTGTTTCAGCCCCTCTGTTTCAGCCCCTCTGCTTCTCGCCCTCTGTTCAGCCCCTCTGTTTCTCGCCCTCTGTTTCAGCCCGTCTGATTCAGCCCCTCTGTTTCAGCCCCTCTGATTCAGCCCCTCTGTTTCAACCCCACTGTTTCAGCCCCTCTGTTTCAGCCCCTCTGTTTCAGCCCATCTGTTTCTCGCCCTCTGTTTCTCAACCTCTGTTTCTCGCCCTCTGTTTCAGCCCCTCTGTTGCTCGCCCGCTGTTTCAGCGCCCCTGTTTCTCGCCCTCTGCTTCAGCCCATCTGTTTCTCGCCCTCTGTTTCAGCCCCTCTGTTTTAGCACCTCTGTTTCAGCCCCTTTGTTTCAGCCCCTCTGTTTCAGCTCCTCTGTTTCTCGCCCTCTTTGTCAGCCTCTCAGTTTCAGCTCCTCTGTTTCAGCCCCTCTGTTTCTCGCCCTCTGTTTCAGCCCCTGTGATTCAGCCCCTCTGTTTCAGCCCTCTGTTTCAGCCCCTCTGTTTCAGCCCCTCTGTTTCTCGCCCTCTGTTTCAGCCCCTCTGTTTCTCGCCCTCTGTTTCAGCCCCTCTGTTTCAGCCCCTCTGTTTCTGCCCCTCTGTGTCAGCCCCTCTGTTTCTCGCCCTCTGTTTCAGCCCCTCTGTTTCTCGCCCTCTGTTTCTCGCCCTCTGTTTCAGCCCCTCTGTTTCAGCCCCTCTGTTTCAGTCCCTCTGATTCTCGCCCTCTGTTTCTCGCCCTCTGTTTCAGCCCCTCTGTTTCTCGCCCTCTGTTTCAGCCCCTCTGTTTCAGCCCCTCTGTTTCAGCCCCTCTGTTTCTCGCCCTCTGTTTCAGCCCCTCTGTTTCTCACCCTCTGTTTCAGCCCCTCTGATTCAGCCCCTCTCTTTCAGCCGCTCTGATTCAGTACCTCTGTTTCAGCCCCTCTGTTTCCGCCCCTCTGTTTCTCACCCTCTGTTTCTCGCCCTCTGTTTCAGCCCCTCTGTTTTTCGCCCTCTGTTTCAGCCCCTCTGTTTCTCGCCCTCTGTTTCAGGCTCTCTGTTTCAGCACGTCTCTTTCAGCCCCTCTGTTTCAGCCCCTCTGTTTCTCGCCCTGTGTTTCACGCCCGCTGTTTCAGCCCCTCTGTTTCTCGCCCTCTGTTTCAGCCCCTCTGTTTCAGCGCCTCTGATTCAGCCCCGCTGATTCAGCCCCTCTGTTTCTCGCCCTCTGTTTCAGCCCCTCTGTTTCTGCCCCTCTGTTTCAGCCCCTCTGTTTCTCGCCCTCTGTTTCAGCCCCTCAGTTTCTCGCCCTCTGATTCAGCCCCTCTGATTCAGCCCCACTGTTTCAGCCCCTCTGATTCAGCCACTCTGTTTCAGCCCCTCTGTTTCAGCCCTTCTGTTTCAGCCCCTCTGTTTCAGCCCCTCTGTTTCTCGCCCTCTGTTTCAGCCCCTCTGTTTCTCGCCCTCTGTTTCAGCCCCTGTGTTTCTCGTCCTCTGCTTCAGCTCCTCTGTTTCTCGCCCTCTGCTTCAGCCCATCTGTTTCTCGCCCTCTGTTTCAGCCCCTCTGTTTCAGCCCCTCTGTTTCAGCCCCTCTGTTTCTCGCCCTCTGTTTCAGCCCCTCTGTTTCAGCCCCTCTGTGTCAGCCCCTCTGTTTCTCGCCCTCTGTTTCAGCCCCTCTGTTTCAGACCCTCTGTTTCTCGCCCTCTGTTTCTGCGTCTCTGTTTCTCGCCCACTTTGTCAGCCCGTCATTTTCAGACCCTCTGTTTCAGCCCCTCTGTTTCTCGCCCTCTGATTCACCCCCTCTGTTTCTCACCCTCTGTTTCAGCCCCTCTGTTTCAGCCCCTCTGTTTCAGCCCCTCTGTTTCAGCCCCTCTGTTTCTCGCCCTCTGTTTCAGCCCCTCTGATTCAGCCCCTCTGTTTCTCGCCCTCTATTTGAGCCCCTCTGTTTCTCGCCCTCTGTTTCAGCCCCTCTGTTTCTCGCCCTCTGTTTCAGCCCCTCTGATTCAGCCCCTCTGTTTCTCGCCCTCTTTTTGAGCCCCTCTGTATCTCGCCCTCTGTTTCAGCCCCTCTGTTTCAGCCCCTCTGTTTCAGCCCCTCTGTTTCTCGCCCTCTGTTTCTCACCCTCTGTTTCTCGCCCTCTGTATCAGCCCCTCTGTTTCTCGCCCTCTGTTTCAGCCCCTCTGATTCAGCCCCTCTGTTTCTCGCCCTCTTTTTGAGCCCCTCTGTATCTCGCCCTCTGTTTCAGCCCCTCTGTTTCAGCCCCTCTGTTTCAGCCCCTCTGTTTCAGCCCCTCATTCAGCACCTCTGTTTCAGCCCCTCTGTTTCTCACCCTCTGTTTCAGCCCCTCTGTTTCCCGCCCTCTGTTTCAGCTACTCGGTTTCTCGCCCTCTGTTTCAGACTCTCTTTCTCGCCCTCTGTTTAAGCCCCTCTGTGTCAGCCCCTCTGTTTCAACCCCTCTGTTTCAGCCCCTCTGTTTCAGACCCTCTGTTTCTCGCCCTCTGTTTCAGCCCCTCTGTTTCATGCCCTCTGTTTCAGCCCCTCTGTTTCTCGCCCTCTGTTTCAGCCCCTCTGTTTCATTCCCTCTGTTTCTCGACCTGTTTCTCGCCCTCTGTTTCAGCCCCTCTGTTTCTCGCCCTCTGTTTCAGCTCCTCTGTTTCTCGTCCTATGTTTCAGCCTCTCTGTTTCAGTCCCTCTGTTTCAGCCCCTCTGTTTCAGCCCCTCTGTTTCTCGCCCTCTGTTTCAGCCCCTCTGTTTCGCCCCCTCTGTTTCAGCCCCTCTGTTTCAGCCCCTCTGCTTCTCGCCCTCTGTTCAGCCCCTCTGTTTCTCGCCCTCTGTTTCAGCCCGTCTGATTCAGCCCCTCTGTTTCAGCCCCTCTGATTCAGCCCCTCTGTTTCAACCCCACTGTTTCAGCCCCTCTGTTTCAGCCCCTCTGTTTCAGCCCATCTGTTTCTCGCCCTCTGTTTCTCAACCTCTGTTTCTCGCCCTCTGTTTCAGCCCCTCTGTTGCTCGCCCGCTGTTTCAGCGCCCCTGTTTCTCGCCCTCTGCTTCAGCCCATCTGTTTCTCGCCCTCTGTTTCAGCCCCTCTGTTTTAGCACCTCTGTTTCAGCCCCTTTGTTTCAGCCCCTCTGTTTCAGCTCCTCTGTTTCTCGCCCTCTTTGTCAGCCTCTCAGTTTCAGCTCCTCTGTTTCAGCCCCTCTGTTTCTCGCCCTCTGTTTCAGCCCCTGTGATTCAGCCCCTCTGTTTCAGCCCTCTGTTTCAGCCCCTCTGTTTCAGCCCCTCTGTTTCTCGCCCTCTGTTTCAGCCCCTCTGTTTCTCGCCCTCTGTTTCAGCCCCTCTGTTTCAGCCCCTCTGTTTCTGCCCCTCTGTGTCAGCCCCTCTGTTTCTCGCCCTCTGTTTCAGCCCCTCTGTTTCTCGCCCTCTGTTTCTCGCCCTCTGTTTCAGCCCCTCTGTTTCAGCCCCTCTGTTTCAGTCCCTCTGATTCTCGCCCTCTGTTTCTCGCCCTCTGTTTCAGCCCCTCTGTTTCTCGCCCTCTGTTTCAGCCCCTCTGTTTCAGCCCCTCTGTTTCAGCAACTCTGTTTCTCGCCCTCTGTTTCAGCCCCTCTGTTTCTCACCCTCTGTTTCAGCCCCTCTGATTCAGCCCCTCTCTTTCAGCCGCTCTGATTCAGTACCTCTGTTTCAGCCCCTCTGTTTCCGCCCCTCTGTTTCTCACCCTCTGTTTCTCGCCCTCTGTTTCAGCCCCTCTGTTTTTCGCCCTCTGTTTCAGCCCCTCTGTTTCTCGCCCTCTGTTTCAGGCTCTCTGTTTCAGCACGTCTCTTTCAGCCCCTCTGTTTCAGCCCCTCTGTTTCTCGCCCTGTGTTTCACGCCCGCTGTTTCAGCCCCTCTGTTTCTCGCCCTCTGTTTCAGCCCCTCTGTTTCAGCGCCTCTGATTCAGCCCCGCTGATTCAGCCCCTCTGTTTCTCGCCCTCTGTTTCAGCCCCTCTGTTTCTGCCCCTCTGTTTCAGCCCCTCTGTTTCTCGCCCTCTGTTTCAGCCCCTCAGTTTCTCGCCCTCTGATTCAGCCCCTCTGATTCAGCCCCACTGTTTCAGCCCCTCTGATTCAGCCACTCTGTTTCAGCCCCTCTGTTTCAGCCCTTCTGTTTCAGCCCCTCTGTTTCAGCCCCTCTGTTTCTCGCCCTCTGTTTCAGCCCCTCTGTTTCTCGCCCTCTGTTTCAGCCCCTGTGTTTCTCGTCCTCTGCTTCAGCTCCTCTGTTTCTCGCCCTCTGCTTCAGCCCATCTGTTTCTCGCCCTCTGTTTCAGCCCCTCTGTTTCAGCCCCTCTGTTTCAGCCCCTCTGTTTCTCGCCCTCTGTTTCAGCCCCTCTGTTTCAGCCCCTCTGTGTCAGCCCCTCTGTTTCTCGCCCTCTGTTTCAGCCCCTCTGTTTCAGACCCTCTGTTTCTCGCCCTCTGTTTCTGCGTCTCTGTTTCTCGCCCACTTTGTCAGCCCGTCATTTTCAGACCCTCTGTTTCAGCCCCTCTGTTTCTCGCCCTCTGATTCACCCCCTCTGTTTCTCACCCTCTGTTTCAGCCCCTCTGTTTCAGCCCCTCTGTTTCAGCCCCTCTGTTTCAGCCCCTCTGTTTCTCGCCCTCTGTTTCAGCCCCTCTGATTCAGCCCCTCTGTTTCTCGCCCTCTATTTGAGCCCCTCTGTTTCTCGCCCTCTGTTTCAGCCCCTCTGTTTCTCGCCCTCTGTTTCAGCCCCTCTGATTCAGCCCCTCTGTTTCTCGCCCTCTTTTTGAGCCCCTCTGTATCTCGCCCTCTGTTT
The DNA here is from genome assembly GCF_047496795.1 of Chiloscyllium punctatum. Taxonomy (NCBI): domain Eukaryota; kingdom Metazoa; phylum Chordata; class Chondrichthyes; order Orectolobiformes; family Hemiscylliidae; genus Chiloscyllium; species Chiloscyllium punctatum. Next base: position 798,693 of record NW_027309831.1, read on the forward strand.
CAGCCCCTCTGTTTCAGCCCCTCTGTTTCAGCCCCTCTGTTTCTCGCCCTCTGTTTCTCACCCTCTGTTTCTCGCCCTCTGTATCAGCCCCTCTGTTTCTCGCCCTCTGTTTCAGCCCCTCTGATTCAGCCCCTCTGTTTCTCGCCCTCTTTTTGAGCCCCTCTGTATCTCGCCCTCTGTTTCAGCCCCTCTGTTTCAGCCCCTCTGTTTCAGCCCCTCTGTTTCAGCCCCTCATTCAGCACCTCTGTTTCAGCCCCTCTGTTTCTCACCCTCTGTTTCAGCCCCTCTGTTTCCCGCCCTCTGTTTCAGCTACTCGGTTTCTCGCCCTCTGTTTCAGACTCTCTTTCTCGCCCTCTGTTTAAGCCCCTTTGTGTCAGCCCCTCTGTTTCAACCCCTCTGTTTCAGCCCCTCTGTTTCAGACCCTCTGTTTCTCGCCCTCTGTTTCAGCCCCTCTGTTTCATGCCCTCTGTTTCAGCCCCTCTGTTTCTCGCCCTCTGTTTCAGCCCCTCTGTTTCATTCCCTCTGTTTCTCGACCTGTTTCTCGCCCTCTGTTTCAGCCCCTCTGTTTCTCGCCCTCTGTTTCAGCTCCTCTGTTTCTCGTCCTATGTTTCAGCCTCTCTGTTTCAGTCCCTCTGTTTCAGCCCCTCTGTTTCAGCCCCTCTGTTTCTCGCCCTCTGTTTCAGCCCCTCTGTTTCGCCCCCTCTGTTTCAGCCCCTCTGTTTCAGCCCCTCTGCTTCTCGCCCTCTGTTCAGCCCCTCTGTTTCTCGCCCTCTGTTTCAGCCCGTCTGATTCAGCCCCTCTGTTTCAGCCCCTCTGATTCAGCCCCTCTGTTTCAACCCCACTGTTTCAGCCCCTCTGTTTCAGCCCCTCTGTTTCAGCCCATCTGTTTCTCGCCCTCTGTTTCTCAACCTCTGTTTCTCGCCCTCTGTTTCAGCCCCTCTGTTGCTCGCCCGCTGTTTCAGCGCCCCTGTTTCTCGCCCTCTGCTTCAGCCCATCTGTTTCTCGCCCTCTGTTTCAGCCCCTCTGTTTTAGCACCTCTGTTTCAGCCCCTTTGTTTCAGCCCCTCTGTTTCAGCTCCTCTGTTTCTCGCCCTCTTTGTCAGCCTCTCAGTTTCAGCTCCTCTGTTTCAGCCCCTCTGTTTCTCGCCCTCTGTTTCAGCCCCTGTGATTCAGCCCCTCTGTTTCAGCCCTCTGTTTCAGCCCCTCTGTTTCAGCCCCTCTGTTTCTCGCCCTCTGTTTCAGCCCCTCTGTTTCTCGCCCTCTGTTTCAGCCCCTCTGTTTCAGCCCCTCTGTTTCTGCCCCTCTGTGTCAGCCCCTCTGTTTCTCGCCCTCTGTTTCAGCCCCTCTGTTTCTCGCCCTCTGTTTCTCGCCCTCTGTTTCAGCCCCTCTGTTTCAGCCCCTCTGTTTCAGTCCCTCTGATTCTCGCCCTCTGTTTCTCGCCCTCTGTTTCAGCCCCTCTGTTTCTCGCCCTCTGTTTCAGCCCCTCTGTTTCAGCCCCTCTGTTTCAGCCCCTCTGTTTCTCGCCCTCTGTTTCAGCCCCTCTGTTTCTCACCCTCTGTTTCAGCCCCTCTGATTCAGCCCCTCTCTTTCAGCCGCTCTGATTCAGTACCTCTGTTTCAGCCCCTCTGTTTCCGCCCCTCTGTTTCTCACCCTCTGTTTCTCGCCCTCTGTTTCAGCCCCTCTGTTTTTCGCCCTCTGTTTCAGCCCCTCTGTTTCTCGCCCTCTGTTTCAGGCTCTCTGTTTCAGCACGTCTCTTTCAGCCCCTCTGTTTCAGCCCCTCTGTTTCTCGCCCTGTGTTTCACGCCCGCTGTTTCAGCCCCTCTGTTTCTCGCCCTCTGTTTCAGCCCCTCTGTTTCAGCGCCTCTGATTCAGCCCCGCTGATTCAGCCCCTCTGTTTCTCGCCCTCTGTTTCAGCCCCTCTGTTTCTGCCCCTCTGTTTCAGCCCCTCTGTTTCTCGCCCTCTGTTTCAGCCCCTCTGTTTCTTGCCCTCTGTTTCAGCCCCTATGTTTCAGCCACTCTGTTTCAGCCCCTCTGTTTCAGCCGCTGTGTTTCTCGCCCTCTGTTTCAGCCCCTCTGTTTCACGCCCTCTGTTTCAGCCCCTCTGTCTCTCGCCCTCTGTTTCAGCCCCTCTGTTTCAGCCCCTCTGTTTCAGCCCCTCTGTTACAGCCCCTCTGTTTCTCGCCCTCTGTTTCAGCCCCTCTGTTTCTCGCTCTCTGTTTCAGCCCCTCTGTTTCTCGCCCTCTGTTTCAGCCCCTCTGTTTCAGCCCCTCTGTTTCAGCACCTCTGTTTCTCGCCCTCTGTTTCAGCCCCTCTATTTCTCGCTCACTGTTTCAGCCCCTCTGTTTCTCGCCCTCTGTTTCAGCCCCTCTGTTTCAGCCCCTCTGTTTCAGCCCCTCTGTTTCTCGCCCTCTGTTTCAGCCCCTCTGTTTCTCGCCCTCTGTTTCAGCCTTTTTGATTCAGCCCCTCTGTTTCAGCCCCTCTGATTCAGACCCTCTGTTTCAGCCCCTCTGTTTCTGCCCCTCTGTTTCTCACCCTCTGTTTCTCACTCTCTGTTTCAGCCCCTCTGTTTTTCGCCCTCTGTTTCAGACCCTCTGTTTCTCGCCCTCTGTTTCAGGCTCTCTGTTTCAGCCCGTCTCTTTCAGCCCCTCTGTTTCAGCCCCTCTGTTTCTCGACCTCTGTTTCTCGCCCGCTGTTTCAGCCCCTCTGTTTCTTGCCCTCTGTTTCAGCCCCTCCGTTTCAGCGCCACTGATTCAGCCCCTCTGATTCAGCCCCTCTGTTTCTCGCCCTCTGTTTCAGCCCCTCTGTTTCAGCCCCTCTGTTTCAGCCCCTCTGTTTCAGCACCTCTGTTTCTCGCCCTCTGTTTCAGCCCCTCTGTTTCTCGCCCTCTGTTTCAGCCCCTCTGTTTCAGCCCCTCTGTTTCAGCCCCTCCGTTTCTCGCCCTCTGTTTCAGCCCCTCTGTTTCTCGCCCTCTGTTTCAGCCCCTCTGTTTCAGCCCCTCTGTTTCTCGCCCTCTGCTTCAGCACTTTTGTTTCGCGCCCTCTGTTTCAGCCCCTCTGTTTCAGCCCCTCTGTTTCTCGCCCTCTGTTTCAGCCCCGCGGATTCAGCCCCTCTGTTTCAGCACCTCTGAATCAGCCCCTCTGATTCAGCACCTCTGTTTCAGCCCCTCTGTTTCAGCCCCTCTGTTTCTCTCCCTCTGATTCAGCCCCTCTGTTTCTCGTCCTCTGTTTCAGCCCCTCTGTTTCTCGCCCTCTGTTTCAGCCCCTCAGTTTCTCGCCCTCTGTTTCAGCCCCTCTGTTTCTCGCCCTCTGTTTCAGCCCCCTGATTCAGCCCCTCTGTTTCAGCCCCTCTGTTTCAGCCCCTCTGTTTCAGCCCCTCTGTTTCAGCCCCTCTGTTTCTCGCCCTCTGTTTCAGCCCCTCTTTTTCTCACCCTCTGTTTCTGCGCCTCTTTTCTCGCCCTCTGTTTCAACGCCTCTGTTTCAGCCCCTCTGATTCAGCCCCTCTGTTTCAGCCCCTCTGTTTCAGCCCCTCTGTTTCTCGCCCTCTGTTTCAGCCCCTCTTTTTCTCACCCTCTGTTTCTGCGCCTCTTTTCTCGCCCTCTGTTTCAACGCCTCTGTTTCAGCCCCTCTGATTCAGCCCCTCTGTTTCAGCCCCTCTGTTTCAGCCCGTCTGTTTCTCGCCCTCTGTTTCAGCCCCTCTGTTTCTCGCCCTCTGTTTCAGCCCCTCTGTTTCTCGCCCTCTGTTTCAGCCCCTCTGATTCAGCCCCTCTGTTTCAGCCCCTCTGTTTCTCGCCCTCTGTTTCAGCCCCTCTGTTTCTCGCCCTCTGTTTCAGCCCCTCTGTTTCAGCCCTTCTGTTTCAGCCCCTCTGTGTCAGCCCCTCTGTTTGTTGCCCTCTGTTTCAGCCCCACTGTTTCTCACCCTCTGTTTCAGCCCCTCTGTTTCTCGCCCTCTGTTTCAGCCCCTCTGTTTCTCGCCCTCTGTTTCAGCCCCTCTGTTTCAGTCCCTCTGTTTCTCGCCCTCTCTTTCTCGCCCTCTGTTTCAGCCCCTCTGTTTCTCGCCCTCTGTTTCAGCCCCTCTGTTTCATCCCCTCTGTTTCTCGCCTTCTGTTTCAGCCCCTCTGTTTCTCGCCCTCTGTTTCAGCCCCTCTGTTTCTCGCCCTCTGTTTCGGCCCCTCTGTTTCAGCCCTTCTGTTTCAGCCCCTCTGTTTCAGCCCCTCTGTTTCTCGCCCTCTGTTTCAGCCCCTCTGTTTCAGCCCTTCAGTTTCAGCCCCTCTGTTTCAGCCCCTCTGTTTCTCGCCCTGTTTCAGCCCCTCTGTTTCAGCCCCTCTGTTTCTCGCTCTCTGTTTCAGCCCCTCTGTTTCTCGCCCTCTGTTTCAGCCCCTCTGTTTCAGCCCCTCTGATTCAGCCGCTCTGATTCAGCCCCTCTGTTTCTCGCACTCTGTTTCAGCCCGTCTGTTTCAGCCCCTCTGTTTCAGTTCCTCTGTTTCAGCCCCTCTGTTTCAGCCCCTCTGTTTCGGCCCCTCTTTTTCTAGCCCTCTGTTTCAGCCCCTCTGTTTCAGCCCCTCTGTGTCAGCCCCTCTGTTTCTAGCCCTCTCTTTCAGCCCCTCTGTTTCAGCCCCTCTGTTTCTCGCCCTCTGTATCTGCGCCTCTGTTTCTCGCCCTCTTTGTCAGCCCGTCAATTTCAGCCCCTCTGTTTCAGCCCCTCTGTTTCTCGCCCTCTGATTCAGCCTCTCTGTTTCTCACCCTCTGTTTCACACCTCTGTTTCAGCCCCTCTGTTTCAGCCCCTCTGTTTCAGCCCCTCTATTTTTCGCACTCTGTTTCAGCCCCTCTTTTTCTCACCCTCTGTTTCTGCGCCTCTTTTCTCGCCCTCTGTTTCAACGCCTCTGTTTCAGCCCCTCTGATTCAGCCCCTCTGTTTCAGCCCCTCTGTTTCAGCCCGTCTGTTTCTCGCCCTCTGTTTCAGCCCCTCTGTTTCTCGCCCTCTGTTTCAGCCCCTCTGTTTCTCGCCCTCTGTTTCAGCCCCTCTGATTCAGCCCCTCTGTTTCAGCCCCTCTGTTTCTCGCCCTCTGTTTCAGCCCCTCTGTTTCTCGCCCTCTGTTTCAGCCCCTCTGATTCAGCCCCTCTGTTTCAGCCCCTCTGTTTCTCGCCCTCTGTTTCAGCCCCTCTGTTTCTCGCCCTCTGTTTCAGCCCCTCTGTTTCAGCCCTTCTGTTTCAGCCCCTCTGTGTCAGCCCCTCTGTTTGTCGCCCTCTGTTTCAGCCCCACTGTTTCTCACCCTCTGTTTCAGCCCCTCTGTTTCTCGCCCTCTGTTTCAGCCCCTCTGTTTCTCGCCCTCTGTTTCAGCCCCTCTGTTTCAGTCCCTCTGTTTCTCGCCCTCTCTTTCTCGCCCTCTGTTTCAGCCCCTCTGTTTCTCGCCCTCTGTTTCAGCCCCTCTGTTTCATCCCCTCTGTTTCTCGCCTTCTGTTTCAGCCCCTCTGTTTCTCGCCCTCTGTTTCAGCCCCTCTGTTTCTCGCCCTCTGTTTCGGCCCCTCTGTTTCAGCCCTTCTGTTTCAGCCCCTCTGTTTCAGCCCCTCTGTTTCTCGCCCCCTGTTTCAGCCCCTCTGTTTCAGCCCCTCTGTTTCTCGCCCTGTTTCAGCCCCTCTGTTTCAGCCCCTCTGTTTCTCGCTCTCTGTTTCAGCCCCTCTGTTTCTCGCCCTCTGTTTCAGCCCCTCTGTTTCAGCCCCTCTGATTCAGCCGCTCTGATTCAGCCCCTCTGTTTCTCGCACTCTGTTTCAGCCCGTCTGTTTCAGCCCCTCTGTTTCAGTTCCTCTGTTTCAGCCTCTCTGTTTCAGCCCCTCTGTTTCGGCCCCTCTTTTTCTAGCCCTCTGTTTCAGCCCCTCTGTTTCAGCCCCTCTGTGTCAGCCCCTCTGTTTCTAGCCCTCTCTTTCAGCCCCTCTGTTTCAGCCCCTCTGTTTCTCGCCCTCTGTATCTGCGCCTGTTTCTCGCCCTCTTTGTCAGCCCGTCAATTTCAGCCCCTCTGTTTCAGCCCCTCTGTTTCTCGCCCTCTGATTCAGCCTCTCTGTTTCTCACCCTCTGTTTCACACCTCTGTTTCAGCCCCTCTGTTTCAGCCCCTCTGTTTCAGCCCCTCTATTTTTCGCACTCTGTTTCAGCCCCTCTGTTTCTCGCCATCTGCCTCAGCCCCTCTGTTTCAGCCCCTCTGTTTCAGCCTCTCTGTTTCTAGCCCTCTGTTTCAGCCCCTCTGTTTCAGCCCCTCTGTGTCAGCCCCTCTGTTTCTCGCCCTCTGTTTCAGCACCTCTGTTTCAGCCCCTCTGTTTCTCGCCCTCTGTTTCTGCGCCTCTGTTTCTCGCCCTCTTTGTCAGCCCGTCAGTTTCAGCCCCTCTGTTTCAGCCCCTCTGTTTCTCGCCCTCTGATTCAGCCCCTCTGTTTCTCACCCTCTGTTTCACCCCTCTGTTTCAGACCCTCTGTTTCAGCCCCACTGTTTCAGCCCCTCTGTTTCTCGCCCTATGTTTCTCACCCTCTGTTTCTCGCCCTCTGTTTCAGCCCCTCTATTTTTCGCCCTCTGTTTCAGCCCCTCTGTTTCTCGCCATCTGCATCAGCCCCTCTGTTTCAGCCCCTCTGTTTCAGCCCCTCTGTTTCAGCCCTTCTGTTTCTCGCCCTCTGTTTCTCACCCTCTGTTTCAGCCCCTCTGTTTCTCGCCCTCTCTTTCAGCCACTCTGTTTCAGCCCCTCTGATTCAGCCCCTCTGATTCAGCCCCTCTGTTTCTCGCCCTCTGTTTCAGCCCCTCTGTTTCAGCCCTTCTGTTTCAGCCCCTCTGTTTCAGCACCTCTGTTTCTCGCCCTCTGTTTCAGCCCCTGTGTTTCTCGCCCTCTTTTTCAGCCCCTCTGATTCAGCCCCTCTGTTTCTCGCCCTCTGTTTCAGCACCTTTGTTTCTCGCCCTCTGTTTTAGCCCCTCTGTTTCTCGCCCTCTGTTTCAGCCCCTCTGTTTCAGCCCCTCTGTTTCAGCCCCTCTTTCAGCACCTCTGTTTCAGCCCCTCTGTTTCTCACCCTCTGATTCAGCACCTCTGTTTCTCGCCCTCTGTTTCAGCCCCTCTGTTTCTCGCCCTCTGTTTCAGACCCTCTGTTTCTCGCCCTCTGTTTAAGCCCCTCTGTTTCAGCCCCTCTGTTTCAACCCCTCTGTTTCAGGCCCTCTGTTTCAGCCCCTCTGTTTCTCGCCCTCTGTTTCAGCCCCTCTGTTTCTCGACCTCTGTTTCAGCCCCTCTGTTTCAGCCCCTCTGTTTCAGTCCCTCAGTTTCTCGACCTCTGTTTCTCGCCCTCTGTTTCAGCCACTCTGTTTCTCGCCCTCTGTATCAGCCCCTCTGTTTCTCGCCTTATGTTTCAGCCTCTCTGTTTCTCACCCTCTGTTTCAGCCCCTCTGTTTCTCGCCCTCTGTTTCAGCCCCTCTGTTTCTCGCCCTCTGTTTCAGCACCTCTGTTTCAGCCCCTCTGTTTCAGCCCCTCTCTTTAAGCCCCTCTGTTTCTCGCCCTCTGTTCAGCCCCTCTGTTTCTCGCCCTCTGTTTCAGCCCCTCTGTTTCTCGCCCTCTGATTCAGCCCCTCTGATTCAGCCCCACTGTTTCAGCCCCTCTGATTCAGCCACTCTGTTTCAGCCCCTCTGTTCCAGCCCCTCTGTTTCAGCCCCTCTGTTTCAGCACCTCTGTTTCTCGCCCTCTGTTTCAGCCCCTCTGTTTCTCGCCCTCTGTTTCAGACCCTGTGTTTCTCTTCCTCTGCTTCAGCTCCTCTGTTTCTCGCCCTCTGCTTCAGCCCATCTGTTTCTCGCCCTCTGTTTCAGCCCCTCTGTTTCAGCCCCTGTGTTTCAGCCCCTCTGTTTCGGCCCCTGTGTTTCTCGCCCTCTGTTTCAGCCCCTCTGTTTCAGCCCCTCTGTGTCAGCCCCTCTGTTTCTCGCCCTCTGTTTCAGCTCCTCTGTTTCAGACCCTCTGTTTCTCGCCCTCTGTTTCTGCGCCTCTGTTTCTCACCCACTTTGTCAGCCCGTCATTTTCAGACCCTCTGTTTCAGCCCCTCTGTTTCTCACCCTCTGATTCAGCCCCTCTGTTTGTCACCCTCTGTTTCAGCCCCTCTGTTTCAGCCCCTCTGTTTCAGCCCCTCTGTTTCTCGCCCTCTGTTTCTCACCCTCTGTTTCTCGCCCTCTGTTTCATCCCCTCTATTTTTCGCCCTCTGTTTCAGCCCCTCTGTTTCTCGCCATCTGCATCAGCCCCTCTGTTTCTCGCCCTCTGTTTCTCACCCTCTGTTTCAGCCCCTCTGTTTCTCGCCCTCTGTTTCAGCCACTCTGTTTCAGCCCCTCTGATTCAGCCCCTCTGATTCAGCCCCTCTGTTTCTCGCACTCTGTTTCAGCCCCTCTGTTTCAGCCCTTCTGTTTCAGCCCCTCTGTTTCAGCCACTCTGTTTCTCGCCCTCTGTTTCAGCCCCTCTGTTTCCCGCCCTCTGTTTCAGCCCCTCTGATTCAGCCCCTCTGTTTCTCGCCCTCTGTTTCAGCCCCTCTGTTTCTCGCCCTCTGTTTCAGCCCCTCTGTTTCTCGCCCTCTGTTTCAGCCCCTCTGTTTCAGCCCCTCTGTTTAAGCCCCTCTTTCAGCACCTCTGTTTCAGCCCCGCTGTTTCTCACCCTCTGTTTCAGCCCCTCTGTTTCTCGCCCTCTGTTTCAGCCCCTCTGTATCTCGCCCTCTGTTTCAGACCCTCTGTTTCTCCGATTTGTTTAAGCCCCTCTGTTTCAGCCCCTCTGTTTCAACCCCTCTGTTTCAGCCCCTCTGTTTCAGCCCCTCTGTTTCAGCCCCTCTGTTTCTCGCCCTCTGTTTCAGCCCCTCTGTTTCAGCCCCTCTGTTTCAGCCCCTCTTTCAGCACCTCTGTTTCAGCCCCTCTGTTTCAGTCCCTCTTTTTCTCGACCTCTGTTTCTCGCCCTCTGTTTCAGACCCTCTGTTTCTCGCCCTCTGTTTAAGCCCCTCTGTTTCAGCCCCTCTGTTTCAACCCCTCTGTTTCAGCCCCTCTGTTTCAGCCCCTCTGTTTCAGTCCCTCTTTTTCTCGACCTCTGTTTCTCGCCCTCTGTTTCAGCCCCTCTGTTTCAGCCCCTCTGTTTCAGCCCCTCTTTCAGCACCTCTGTTTCAGCCCCTCTGTTTCAGTCCCTCTTTTTCTCGACCTCTGTTTCTCGCCCTCTGTTTCAGACCCTCTGTTTCTCGCCCTCTGTTTCAGCCCCTCTGTTTCAGCCCCTCTGTTTCAGCCCCTCTGTATCTCGCCCTCTGTTTCAGACCCTCTGTTTCTCCGATTTGTTTAAGCCCCTCTGTTTCAGCCCCTCTGTTTCAACCCCTCTGTTTCAGCCCCTCTGTTTCAGCCCCTCTGTTTCAGCCCCTCTGTTTCTCGCCCTCTGTTTCAGCCCCTCTGTTTCAGCCCCTCTGTGTCAGCCCCTCTTTCAGCACCTCTGTTTCAGCCCCTCTGTTTCAGTCCCTCTTTTTCTCGACCTCTGTTTCTCGCCCTCTGTTTCAGACCCTCTGTTTCTCGCCCTCTGTTTAAGCCCCTCTGTTTCAGCCCCTCTGTTTCAACCCCTCTGTTTCAGCCCCTCTGTTTCAGCCCCTCTGTTTCAGTCCCTCTTTTTCTCGACCTCTGTTTCTCGCCCTCTGTTTCAGCCCCTCTGTTTCAGCCCCTCTGTTTCAGCCCCTCTTTCAGCACCTCTGTTTCAGCCCCTCTGTTTCAGTCCCTCTTTTTCTCGACCTCTGTTTCTCGCCCTCTGTTTCAGACCCTCTGTTTCTCGCCCTCTGTTTCAGCCCCTCTGTTTCAGCCCCTCTGTTTCAGCCACTCTGATTTAGCCCCTCTGTTTCAGCCCCTCTGTTTCAGCCCCTCTGTTTCAGTCCCTCTGTTTCTCGACCTCTGTTTCTCGCCCTCTGTTTCAGCCCCTCTGTTTCTCGCCCTCTGTATCAGCCCCTCTGTTTCTCGGACTATGTTTCAGCCCCTCTGTTTCAGCCCCTCAGTTTCAGCTCCTCTGTTTCAGTCCCTCAGTTTCTCGACCTCTGTTTCTCGCCCTCTGTTTCAGCCACTCTGTTTCTCGCCCTCTGTATCAGCCCCTCTGTTTCTCGCCTTATGTTTCAGCCTCTCTGTTTCTCACCCTCTGTTTCAGCCCCTCTGTTTCTCGCCCTCTGTTTCAGCCCCTCTGTTTCTCGCCCTCTGTTTCAGCCCCTCTGTTTCTCGCCCTCTGTTTCTCACCCTCTGTTTCTCGCCCTCTGTTTCATCCCCTCTATTTTTCGCCCTCTGTTTCAGCCCCTCTGTTTCTCGCCATCTGCATCAGCCCCTCTGTTTCTCGCCCTCTGTTTCTCACCCTCTGTTTCAGCCCCTCTGTTTCTCGCCCTCTGTTTCAGCCCCTCTGTTTCTCGCCCTCTGTTTCAGCCCCTCTGTTTCTCGCCCTCTGTTTCTCACCCTCTGTTTCTCGCCCTCTGTTTCATCCCCTCTATTTTTCGCCCTCTGTTTCAGCCCCTCTGTTTCTCGCCATCTGCATCAGCCCCTCTGTTTCTCGCCCTCTGTTTCTCACCCTCTGTTTCAGCCCCTCTGTTTCTCGCCCTCTGTTTCAGCCACTCTGTTTCAGCCCCTCTGATTCAGCCCCTCTGATTCAGCCCCTCTGTTTCTCGCACTCTGTTTCAGCCCCTCTGTTTCAGCCCTTCTGTTTCAGCCCCTCTGTTTCAGCCACTCTGTTTCTCGCCCTCTGTTTCAGCCCCTCTGTTTCCCGCCCTCTGTTTCAGCCCCTCTGATTCAGACCCTCTGTTTCTCGCCCTCTGTTTCAGCCCCTCTGTTTCTCGCCCTCTGTTTCAGCCCCTCTGTTTCTCGCCCTCTGTTTCAGCCCCTCTGTTTCAGCCCCTCTGTTTAAGCCCCTCTTTCAGCACCTCTGTTTCAGCCCCGCTGTTTCTCACCCTCTGTTTCAGCCCCTCTGTTTCTCGCCCTCTGTTTCAGCCCCTCTGTATCTCGCCCTCTGTTTCAGACCCTCTGTTTCTCCGATTTGTTTAAGCCCCTCTGTTTCAGCCCCTCTGTTTCAACCCCTCTGTTTCAGCCCCTCTGTTTCAGCCCCTCTGTTTCAGCCCCTCTGTTTCTCGCCCTCTGTTTCAGCCCCTCTGTTTCAGCCCCTCTGTTTCAGCCCCTCTTTCAGCACCTCTGTTTCAGCCCCTCTGTTTCAGTCCCTCTTTTTCTCGACCTCTGTTTCTCGCCCTCTGTTTCAGACCCTCTGTTTCTCGCCCTCTGTTTAAGCCCCTCTGTTTCAGCCCCTCTGTTTCAACCCCTCTGTTTCAGCCCCTCTGTTTCAGCCCCTCTGTTTCAGTCCCTCTTTTTCTCGACCTCTGTTTCTCGCCCTCTGTTTCAGCCCCTCTGTTTCAGCCCCTCTGTTTCAGTCCCTCTGTTTCTCAACCTCTGTTTCTCGCCCTCTGTTTCAGCCCCTCTGTTTCTCGCCCTCTGTATCAGCCCCTATGTTTCTCGGACTATGTTTCAGCCCCTCTGTTTCAGCCCCTCAGTTTCAGCTCCTCTGTTTCAGTCCCTCAGTTTCTCGACCTCTGTTTCTCGCCCTCTGTTTCAGGCCCTCTGTTTCAGCCCCTCTGTTTCAGTCCCTCTGTTTCTCGACCTCTGTTTCTCGCCCTCTGTTTCAGCCCCTCTGTTTCTCGCCCTCTGTTTCAGCCCCTCTGTTTCTCGCCCTCTGTTTCAGCCCCACTGTTTCAGCCACTCTGTTTCTCGCCCTCTGTATCAGCCCCTCTGTTTCTCGCCTTATGTTTCAGCCTCTCTGTTTCTCACCCTCTGTTTCAGCCCCTCTGTTTCTCGCCCTCTGTTTCAGCCCCTCTGTTTCTCGCCCTCTGTTTCAGCACCTCTGTTTCAGCCCCTCTGTTTCAGCCCCTCTCTTTAAGCCCCTCTGTTTCTCGCCCTCTGTTCAGCCCCTCTGTTTCTCGCCCTCTGTTTCAGCCCCTCTGTTTCTCGCCCTCTGATTCAGCCCCTCTGATTCAGCCCCACTGTTTCAGCCCCTCTGATTCAGCCACTCTGTTTCAGCCCCTCTGTTCCAGCCCCTCTGTTTCAGCCCCTCTGTTTCAGCACCTCTGTTTCTCGCCCTCTGTTTCAGCCCCTCTGTTTCTCGCCCTCTGTTTCAGACCCTGTGTTTCTCTTCCTCTGCTTCAGCTCCTCTGTTTCTCGCCCTCTGCTTCAGCCCATCTGTTTCTCGCCCTCTGTTTCAGCCCCTCTGTTTCAGCCCCTGTGTTTCAGCCCCTCTGTTTCGGCCCCTGTGTTTCTCGCCCTCTGTTTCAGCCCCTCTGTTTCAGCCCCTCTGTGTCAGCCCCTCTGTTTCTCGCCCTCTGTTTCAGCTCCTCTGTTTCAGACCCTCTGTTTCTCGCCCTCTGTTTCTGCGCCTCTGTTTCTCACCCACTTTGTCAGCCCGTCATTTTCAGACCCTCTGTTTCAGCCCCTCTGTTTCTCACCCTCTGATTCAGCCCCTCTGTTTGTCACCCTCTGTTTCAGCCCCTCTGTTTCAGCCCCTCTGTTTCAGCCCCTCTGTTTCTCGCCCTCTGTTTCTCACCCTCTGTTTCTCGCCCTCTGTTTCATCCCCTCTATTTTTCGCCCTCTGTTTCAGCCCCTCTGTTTCTCGCCATCTGCATCAGCCCCTCTGTTTCTCGCCCTCTGTTTCTCACCCTCTGTTTCAGCCCCTCTGTTTCTCGCCCTCTGTTTCAGCCACTCTGTTTCAGCCCCTCTGATTCAGCCCCTCTGATTCAGCCCCTCTGTTTCTCGCACTCTGTTTCAGCCCCTCTGTTTCAGCCCTTCTGTTTCAGCCCCTCTGTTTCAGCCACTCTGTTTCTCGCCCTCTGTTTCAGCCCCTCTGTTTCCCGCCCTCTGTTTCAGCCCCTCTGATTCAGCCCCTCTGTTTCTCGCCCTCTGTTTCAGCCCCTCTGTTTCTCGCCCTCTGTTTCAGCCCCTCTGTTTCTCGCCCTCTGTTTCAGCCCCTCTGTTTCAGCCCCTCTGTTTAAGCCCCTCTTTCAGCACCTCTGTTTCAGCCCCGCTGTTTCTCACCCTCTGTTTCAGCCCCTCTGTTTCTCGCCCTCTGTTTCAGCCCCTCTGTATCTCGCCCTCTGTTTCAGACCCTCTGTTTCTCCGATTTGTTTAAGCCCCTCTGTTTCAGCCCCTCTGTTTCAACCCCTCTGTTTCAGCCCCTCTGTTTCAGCCCCTCTGTTTAAGCCCCTCTGTTTCTCGCCCTCTGTTTCAGCCCCTCTGTTTCAGCCCCTCTGTTTCAGCCCCTCTTTCAGCACCTCTGTTTCAGCCCCTCTGTTTCTCACCCTCTGTTTCAGCCCCCCTGTTTCTTGCCCTATGTTTCAGACCCTCTGTTTCTCGCCCTCTGTTTCAGACCCTCTGTTTCTCGCCCTCTGTTTAAGCCCCTCTGTTTCAGCCCCTCTGTTTCAACCCCTCTGTTTCAGCCCCTCTGTTTCAGCCCCTCTGTTTCAGTCCCTCTTTTTCTCGACCTCTGTTTCTCGCCCTCTGTTTCAGCCCCTCTGTTTCAGCCCCTCTGTTTCAGTCCCTCTGTTTCTCGACCTCTGTTTCTCGCCCTCTGTTTCAGCCCCTCTGTTTCTCGCCCTCTGTATCAGCCCCTCTGTTTCTCGGACTATGTTTCAGCCCCTCTGTTTCAGCCCCTCAGTTTCAGCTCCTCTGTTTCAGCCCCTCTGTATCTCGCCCTCTCTTTCAGCCCCTCTGTTTCTCGCCCTCTGTTTCAGCCCCTCTGTTTCTCGCCCTCTGTTTCAGCCCCTCTGTTTTAGCCCCTCTGTTTCAGCCCCTCTGTTTCAGCCCCTCTGTTTCTCGCCCTCTGTTCAGCCCCTCTATTTCTCGCCCGCTGTTTCAGCCCCTTTGTTTCTCGCAATCTGTTTCAGCCACTCTGATTCAGCCCCTCTGTTTCAGCCCCTCTGATTCAGCCCCTCTGTTTCAGCCCCTCTGTTTCAGCCCCTCTGTTTAAGCCCCTCTGTTTCTCGCCCTCTGTTTCTCACCCTCTGTTTCTCGCCCTTTGTTTCAGCCCCTGTGTTTCTCGCCCTCTGTTTCAGCCCCTCTGTTTTAGCCCCTCTGTTTCAGCCCCTCTGTTTCAGCCCCTCTGTTTCTCGCCCTCTGTTTCAGCCCCTCTGATTCAGCCCCTCTGTTTCAGCCCTCTGTTTCAGCCCCTCTGTTTCAGCCCCCCGGTTTCAGCCCCTCTGTGTCAGCCCCTCTGTTTCTCACCCTCTGTTTCAGCCCCTCTGTTTCTCGCCCTGTGTTTCAGCCCCTCTGTTTCTCGTCCTCTGTTTCAGCCCCTCTGTTTCTCGGCCTCTGTTTCAGCACGTCTGTTTCTCGCCCTCTGTTTCAGCCCCTCTGTTTCTCGCCCTCTGTTTCAGCCCCTCTGTTTCTCGCCCTCTGTTTCAGCCGCGCTGATTCAGCCCCTCTGTTTCAGCACCTCTGAATCAGCCCCTCTGATTCAGCCCCTCTGTTTCAGCCCCTCTGTTTCAGCCCCTCTGTTTCAGCCCCTCTGTTTCTCGCCCTCTGTTTCAGCCCCTCAGTTTCGCGCCCTCTCTTTTTGCGCCTCTGTTTCTCGCCCTCTGTTTTAGCGCCTCTGTGGCAGCCCCTCTGATTAAGCCCCTCTGTTTCAGCCCCTCTGTTTCAGCCCCATTCTTTCTCCCTCTGTTTCAGCCACTCTGTTTCTCACCCTCTGTTTCAGCACCCCTGTTTCAGCCCCTCTGTTTCTCGCCCTCTGTTTCAGCCCCTCTGTTTCTCGCCCTCTGTTTCAGCCCCTCTGATTCAGCACCTCTGTTTCTCGCCCTCTGTTTCAGCCCCTCTGTTTCTCGCACTCTGTTTCAGCCCCTCTGTTTCAGCCCCTCTGTTTCAGCCACTCTGTGTCAGCCACTCTATTTCTCGCCCTCTGTTTCAGCCACTCTATTTCTCGCCCTCTGTTTCAGCCCCTCTGTTTCTCGCCCTCTGTTTCAGCCCCTCTGTTTCAGCCCCTCTGATTCAGCCCCTCTGTTTCAGCCCCTCTGATTCTGCCCCTTTGTTTCAGCCCCTCTGTTTCAGCCCCTCTGTTTCAGCCCCTCTGTTTCTCGCCCTCTGTTTCTCACTCTCTGTTTCAGCCCCTCTGTTTCAGCCCCTCTGTTTCTCGCCCTCTGTTTCTCACTCTCTGTTTCTCGCCCTCTGTTTCAGCCCCTGTGTTTCTCGCCCTGTGTTTCAGCCCCTCTGTTTCTCGCCCTCTGCTTCAGCCCATCTGTTATACGCCCTCTGTTTCAGCCCCTCTGTTTTAGCCCCTCTGTTTCAGCCCCTCTGTTTCAGCACCTCTGTTTCAGCCCCTCTGTTTCTCGCCTCTTTGTCAGCCCCTCAGTTTCAGCCCCTCTGTTTCAGCCCCTTTGTTTCTCGCCCTCTGTTTCAGCCCTTCTGATTCAGCCCCTCTGTTTCAGCCCTCTGTTTCAGCCCCTCTGTTTCAGCCCCACGGTTTCAGCCCCTCTGTGTCAGCCCCTCTGTTTTTCACCCTCTGTTTCAGCCCCTCTGTTTCTCACCCTCTGTTTCAGCCCCTCTCTTTCAGCCCCTCTTTTTCTCGCCCTCTGTTTCAGCACTTCTGTTTCTCGCCCTCTGTTTCAGCCCCTCTGTTTCTCGCCCTCTGTTTCAGACCCTCTGTTTCTGGCACTCTGTTTCAGCCCCGCTGATTCAGCCCCTCTGTTTCAGCACCTCTGAATCAGCCCCTCTGATTCAGCCCCTCTGTTTCAGCCCCTCTGTTTCTCGCCCTCTGTTTCAGCCCCTCAGTTTCTCGCCCTCTGTTTCTGCGCCTCTGTTTCTCGCCCTCTGTTTCAGCGCCTCTGTGTCAGCCCCTCTGATTCAGCCCCTCTGTTTCAGCCCCAATGTTTCAGCCCCCCTCTTTCTCGCCCTCTGTTTCAGCCCCTCTTTTTCTCACCCTCTGTTTCAGCACCCCTGTTTCAGCCCCTCTGTTTCTCACCCTCTGTTTCAGCCCCTCCGTTTCTCGCCCTCTGTTTCAGCCCCTCTGATTCAGCACCTCTGTTTCTCGCCCTCTGTTTCAGCCCCTCTGTTTCTCGCCCTCTGTTTCAGCCCCTCAGTTTCTCACCCTCTGTTTCAGCCCCTCTGTTTCTCGCCCTCTGTTTCAGCCCCTCTGTTTCAGCCCCACTGTTTCAGCCCCTCTGTTTCAGCCCCTCTGTGTCAGCCCCTCTGTTTGTCACCCTCTGTTTCAGCCCCTCTGTTTCTCACCCTCTGTTTCAGCCCCTCTGTTTCTCGCCCTCTGTTTCAGCCCCTCTGTTTCAGCCCCTCTGTTTCTCGCCCACTGTTTCAGCCCCTCTGTTTCTCGCCCTCTGTTTCAGCCCCTCTGTTTCAGCCCCTCTGATTCAGCCCCTCTGATACAGCCCCTCTGTTTCAGGCCCTCTGTTTCAGCCCCTCTGTTTCTCGCCCTCTGTTTCAGCCCCTCTGTTTCTCGCCCTCTGTTTCAGCCCCTCTGTTTCAGCCCCTCTGTTCCAGCCCCTCTGTTTCAGCCCCTCTGTTTCAGCCCCTCTGTTTCTGCCCCTCTGTTTCTCACCCACTGTTTTTCGCCCTCTGTTTCAGCCCCTCTGTTTCTCGCCCTCTGTTTCATGCTCTCTGTTTCAGCCCGTCTATTTCAGCCCCTCTGTTTCTCGCCCTCAGTTTCTCGCCCGCTGTTTCAGCCCCTCTGTTTCTCGCCCTCTGTTTCTCGCCCTCTGTTTCAGCACCTCTGATTCAGCCCCTCTGATTCAGCCCCTCTCTTTCTTGCACTCTGTTTCAGCCCCTCTGTTTCAGCCCCTCTGTTTCAGCCCCTCTGTTTCTCGCCCTCTGTTTCAGCCCCTCTGTTTCTCGCCCTCTGTTTCAGCCCCTCTGTTTCAGCCCCTCTGTTTCTCGCCCTCTGTTTGAGCCCCTGTGTTTCTCGCCCTTTGTTTCAGCCCCTCTGTTTCAGCCCCTATGTTTCAGCCCCTCTGTTTCAGCCCCTCTGTTTCTCGCCCTCTGTTTCAGCCCCTCTGTTTCTGGCCCTCTGTTTCAGCCCCTCTGTTTCTCGCCCTCTGTTTCAGCCCCTCTGTTTCTCGCCCTCTGTTTCAGACCCTCTGTTTCAGCCCCTCTGTTTCTCGCCCTCTGTTTCAGCGCCTCTGTTTCTCGCCCTCTGTTTCAGCCCCTCTGTTTCTCGCCCTCTGTTTCAGCCCCTCTGTTTCTCGCCCTCTGTTTCAGCCCCTCTGATTCAGCCCCTCTGTTTCAGCCCCTCTGTTTCAGCCCCTTTGTTTCTCGCCCTCTGTTTCAGCCCCTCAGTTTCTCGCCCTCTGTTTCAGCCCCTGTGTTTCAGCCCCTCTGTTTCAGCCCCTCTGTGTGAGCCCCTCTGTTTGTCGCCCTCTGTTTCAGCCCCTCTGTTTCTCGCCCTCTGTTTCAGCCCCTCTGTTTCAGCCACTCTGATTCAGCCCCTCTGTTTCAGCCCCACTGATTCAGCCCCTCTGTTTCAGCCCCTCTGTTTCAGCCCCTCTGTTTCAGCCCCTCTGTTTCTCGCCCTCTGTTTCTCACCCTCTGTTTCTCGCCCTCTGTTTCAGCCCCTGTGTTTTTCGCCCTCTGTTTCAGCCCCTCTGTTTCTCGCCCTCTGCTTCAGCCCATCTGTTTCTCGCCCTCTGTTTCAGCCCCTCTGTTTTAGCGCCTCTGTTTCAGCCCCTCTCTTTCAGCACCTCTGTTTCAGCCCCTCTGTTTCTCGCCCTCTTTGTCAGCCCCTCAGTTTCAGCCACTCTGTTTCAGCCCCTTTGTTTCTCGCCCTCTGTTTCAGCCCTTCTGATTCAGCCCCTCTGTTTCAGCCCTCTGTTTCAGCCCCTCTGTTTCAGCCCCCCGGTTTCAGCCCCTCTGTGTCAGCCCCTCTGTTTCTCACCCTCTGTTTCAGCCCCTCTGTTTCTCACCCTCTGTTTCAGCCCCTCTCTTTCAGCCCCTCTGTTTCTCGCCCTCTGTTTCAGCACTTCTATTTCTCGCCCTCTGTTTCAGACCCTCTGTTTCTCGCCCTCTGTTTCAGCCCCGCTGATTCAGCCCCTCTGTTTCAGCACCTCTGAATCAGCCCCTCTGATTCAGCCCCTCTGTTTCAGCCCCTCTGTTTCAGCCCCTCTGTTTCTCGCCCTCTGTTTCAGCCCCTCAGTTTCTAGCCCTCTGTTTCTGCGCCTCTGTTTCTCGCCCTCTGTTTCAGCGCCTCTGTGTCAGCCCCTCTGAATCAGCCCCTCTGTTTCAGCCCCTATGTTTCAGCCCCCCTCTTTCTCGCACTCTGTTTCAGCCCCTCTGTTTCTCACCCTCTGTTTCAGCACCGCTGTTTCAGCCCCTCTGTTTCTCGCCCTCTGTTTCAGCCCCTCTGTTTCTCGCCCTCTGTTTCAGCCCCTCTGATTCAGCCTCTCTGTTTCTCGCCCTCTGTTTCAGCCCCTCAGTTTCTCACCCCCTGTTTCAGCCCCTCTGTTTCTCGCCCTCTGTTTCAGCACCTCTGTTTCAGCCCCACTGTTTCAGCCGCTCTGTTTCAGCCCCTCTGTGTCAGCCCCTCTGTTTGTCGCCATCTGTTTCAGCCCCTCTGTTTCTCACCCTCTGTTTCAGCCCCTCTGTTTCTCGCCCTCTGTTTCAGCCCCTCTGTTTCAGCCCATCTGTTTCTCGCCCTCTGTTTCAGCCACTCTGTTTCTCGCCCTCTGTTTCAGCCCCTCTGTTTTAACCCCTCTGATTCAGCCCCTCTGATACAGCCCCTCTGTTTCAGCCCCTCTGATTCAGCCAATCTGTTTCTCGCACTCTGTTTCAGCCCCTCTGTTTCTCGCCCTCTGTTTCAGCCCCTCTGTTTCAGCCCCTCTGTTCCAGCCCCTCTGTTTCAGCCCCTCTGTTTCTCACCCTCTGTTTCAGCACCCCTGTTTCAGCCCCTCTGTTTCTCGCCCTCTGTTTCAGCCCCTCTGTTTCTCGCCCTCTGTTTCAGCCACTCTGATTCAGCACCTCTGTTTCTCGCCCTCTGTTTCAGCCCCTCTGTTTCTCGCCCTCTGTTTCAGCCCCTGTTTAAGCCCCTCTGTTTCAGCCCCTCTGTGTCAGCCCCTCTGATTGTCGCCCTCTGTTTCAGCCACTCTGTTTCTCGCCCTCTGTTTCAGCCCCTCTGTTTCTCGCCCTCTGTTTCAGCCCCTCTGTTTCAGCCCCTCTGATTCAGCCCCTCTGTTTCAGCCCCTCTGATTCTGCCCCTCTGTTTCAGCCCCTCTGTTTCAGCCCCTCTGTTTCAGCCCCTCTGTTTGTCGCCCTCTGTTTCTCACCATCTGTTTCTCGCCCTCTGTTTCAGCCCCTGTGTTTCTCGCCCTCTGTTTCAGCCCCACTGTTTCTCGCCCCCTGTTTCAGCCCCTCTGTTTCAGCCACTCTGATTCAGCCCCTCTGTTTCAGCCCCTCTGATTCAGCCCCTCTGTTTCAGCCCCTCTGTTTCAGCCCCTCTGTTTCAGCCCCTCTGTTTCTCGCCCTCTGTTTCTCACCCTCTGTTTCTCGCCCTCTGTTTCAGCCCCTGTGTTTTTCGCCCTCTGCTTCAGCCCATCTGTTTCTCGCCCTCTGTTTCAGCCCCTCTGTTTTAGCCCCTCTGTTTCAGCCCCTCTCTTTCAGCACCTCTGTTTCAGCCCCTCTGTTTCTCGCCCTCTTTGTCAGCCCCTCAGTTTCAGCCACTCTGTTTCAGCCCCTCAGTTTCTCGCCCTCTGTTTCAGCCCCTCTGTTTCTCGCCCTCTGTTTCAGCCCCTCTGTTTCAGCCCCTCTGTTTAAGCCCCTCTTTCAGCACCTCTGTTTCAGCCCCGCTGTTTCTCACCCTCTGTTTCAGACCCTCTGTTTCTCGCCCTCTGTTTCAGCCCCTCTGTATCTCGCCCTCTGTTTCAGACCCTCTGTTTCTCCGATTTGTTTAAGCCCCTCTGTTTCAGCCCCTCAGTTTCAACCCCTCTGTTTCAGCCCCTCTGTTTCAGCCCCTCTGTTTCTCGCCCTCTGTTTCATCCCCTCTGTTTCTCGCCCTCTGTTTCAGCCCCTCTGTTTCAGCCTCTCTGTTTCAGTCCCTCTGTTTCTCGCCCTCTGTTTCAGCCCCTCTGTTTCTCGCCCTCTGTTTCAGCCCCTCTGTTTCAGCCCCTCTGTTTCAGCCCCTCTTTCAGCACCTCTGTTTCAGCCCCTCTGTTTCTCACCCTCTGTTTCAGCCCCCCTGTTTCTTGCCCTATGTTTCAGCCCCTCTGTTTCTCGCCCTCTGTTTCAGACCCTCTGTTTCTCGCCCTCTGTTTAAGCCCCTCTGTTTCAGCCCCTCTGTTTCAACCCCTCTGTTTCAGCCCCTCTGTTTCAGCCCCTCTGTTTCAGTCCCTCTTTTTCTCGACCTCTGTTTCTCGCCCTCTGTTTCAGCCCCTCTGTTTCTCGCCCTCTGTTTCAGCCCCTCTGTTTCAGCCCCTCTGTTTCAGTCCCTCTGTTTCTCGACCTCTGTTTCTCGCCCTCTGTTTCAGCCCCTCTGTTTCTCGCCCTCTGTATCAGCCCCTCTGTTTCTCGGACTATGTTTCAGCCCCTCTGTTTCAGCCCCTCAGTTTCAGCTCCTCTGTTTCAGCCCCTCTGTTTCTCGCCCTCTCTTTCAGCCCCTCTGTTTCTCGCCCTCTGTTTCAGCCCCTCTGTTTCTCGCCCTCTGTTTCAGCCCCTCTGTTTTAGCCCCTCTGTTTCAGACCCTCTGTTTCAGCCCCTCTGTTTCTCGCCCTCTGTTCAGCCCCTCTGTTTCTCGCCCTCTGTTTCAGCCCCTTTGTTTCTCGCTCTCTGTTTCAGCCACTCTGATTCAGCCCCTCTGTTTCAGCCCCTCTGATTCAGCCCCTCTGTTTCAGCCCCTCTGTTTCAGCCCCTCTGTTTAAGCCCCTCTGTTTCTCGCCCTCTTTTTCTCACCCTCTGTTTCTCGCCCTTTGTTTCAGCCCCTGTGTTTCTCGCCCTCTGTTTCAGCCCCTCTGTTTTAGCCCCTCTGTTTCAGCCCCTCTGTTTCAGCCCCTCTGTTTCTCGCCCTCTGTTTCAGCCCCTCTGATTCAGCCCCTCTGTTTCAGCCCTCTGTTTCAGCCCCTCTGTTTCAGCCCCCCGGTTTCAGCCCCTCTGTGTCAGCCCCTCTGTTTCTCACCCTCTGTTTCAGCCCCTCTGTTTCTCGCCCTGTATTTCAGCCCCTCTGTTTCTCGTCCTCTGTTTCAGCCCCTCTGTTTCTCGGCCTCTGTTTCAGCACGTCTGTTTCTCGCCCTCTGTTTCAGCCCCTCTGTTTTCGCCCTCTGTTTCAGCCCCTCTGTTTCTCGCCCTCTGTTTCAGCCGCGCTGATTCAGCCCCTCTGTTTCAGCACCTCTGAATCAGCCCCTCTGATTCAGCCCCTCTGTTTCAGCCCCTCTGTTTCAGCCCCTCTGTTTCAGCCCCTCTGTTTCTCGCCCTCTGTTTCAGCCCCTCAGTTTCTCGCCCTCTGTTTCTGCGCCTCTGTTTCTCGCCCTCTGTTTCAGCGCCTCTGTGTCAGCCCCTCTGATTAAGCCCCTCTGTTTCAGCCCCTCTGTTTCAGCCCCCCTCTTTCTCGCCCTCTGTTTCAGCCACTCTGTTTCTCACCCTCTGTTTCAGCACCCCTGTTTCAGCCCCTCTGTTTCTCGCCCTCTGTTTCAGCCCCTCTGTTTCTCGCCCTCTGTTTCAGCCCCTCTGATTCAGCACCTCTGTTTCTCGCCCTCTGTTTCAGCCCCTCTGTTTCTCGCCCTCTGTTTCAGCCCCTCTGTTTCAGCCTCTCTGTTTCAGCCACTCTGTGTCAGCCCCTCTGATTGTCGCCCTCTGTTTCAGCCACTCTATTTCTCGCCCTCTGTTTCAGCCCCTCTGTTTCTCGCCCTCTGTTTCAGCCCCTCTGTTTCAGCCCCTCTGATTCAGCCCCTCTGTTTCAGCCCCTCTGTTCCAGCCCCTCTGTTTCAGCCCCTCTGTTTCTCACCCTCTGTTTCAGCACCCCTGTTTCAGCCCCTCTGTTTCTCGCCCTCTGTTTCAGCCCCTCTGTTTCTCGCCCTCTGTTTCAGCCACTCTGATTCAGCACCTCTGTTTCTCGCCCTCTGTTTCAGCCCCTCTGTTTCTCGCCCTCTGTTTCAGCCCCTGTTTGAGCCCCTCTGTTTCAGCCCCTCTGTGTCAGCCCCTCTGATTGTCGCCCTCTGTTTCAGCCACTCTGTTTCTCGCCCTCTGTTTCAGCCCCTCTGTTTCAGCCCCCCGGTTTCAGCCCCTCTGTGTCAGCCCCTCTGTTTCTCACCCTCTGTTTCAGCCCCTCTGTTTCTCGCCCTGTATTTCAGCCCCTCTGTTTCTCGTCCTCTGTTTCAGCCCCTCTGTTTCTCGGCCTCTGTTTCAGCACGTCTGTTTCTCGCCCTCTGTTTCAGCCCCTCTGTTTTCGCCCTCTGTTTCAGCCCCTCTGTTTCTCGCCCTCTGTTTCAGCCGCGCTGATTCAGCCCCTCTGTTTCAGCACCTCTGAATCAGCCCCTCTGATTCAGCCCCTCTGTTTCAGCCCCTCTGTTTCAGCCCCTCTGTTTCAGCCCCTCTGTTTCTCGCCCTCTGTTTCAGCCCCTCAGTTTCTCGCCCTCTGTTTCTGCGCCTCTGTTTCTCGCCCTCTGTTTCAGCGCCTCTGTGTCAGCCCCTCTGATTAAGCCCCTCTGTTTCAGCCCCTCTGTTTCAGCCCCCCTCTTTCTCGCCCTCTGTTTCAGCCACTCTGTTTCTCACCCTCTGTTTCAGCACCCCTGTTTCAGCCCCTCTGTTTCTCGCCCTCTGTTTCAGCCCCTCTGTTTCTCGCCCTCTGTTTCAGCCCCTCTGATTCAGCACCTCTGTTTCTCGCCCTCTGTTTCAGCCCCTCTGTTTCTCGCCCTCTGTTTCAGCCCCTCTGTTTCAGCCTCTCTGTTTCAGCCACTCTGTGTCAGCCCCTCTGATTGTCGCCCTCTGTTTCAGCCACTCTATTTCTCGCCCTCTGTTTCAGCCCCTCTGTTTCTCGCCCTCTGTTTCAGCCCCTCTGTTTCAGCCCCTCTGATTCAGCCCCTCTGTTTCAGCCCCTCTGTTCCAGCCCCTCTGTTTCAGCCCCTCTGTTTCTCACCCTCTGTTTCAGCACCCCTGTTTCAGCCCCTCTGTTTCTCGCCCTCTGTTTCAGCCCCTCTGTTTCTCGCCCTCTGTTTCAGCCACTCTGATTCAGCACCTCTGTTTCTCGCCCTCTGTTTCAGCCCCTCTGTTTCTCGCCCTCTGTTTCAGCCCCTGTTTGAGCCCCTCTGTTTCAGCCCCTCTGTGTCAGCCCCTCTGATTGTCGCCCTCTGTTTCAGCCACTCTGTTTCTCGCCCTCTGTTTCAGCCCCTCTGTTTCTCGCCCTCTGTTTCAGCCCCTCTGTTTCAGCCCCTCTGATTCAGCCCCTCTGTTTCAGCCCCTCTGATTCTGCCCCTCTGTTTCAGCCCCTCTGTTTCAGCCCCTCTGTTTCAGCCCCTCTGTTTGTCGCCCTCTGTTTCTCACCATCTGTTTCTCGCCCTCTGTTTCAGCCCCTGTGTTTCTCGCCCTCTGTTTCAGCCCCACTGTTTCTCGCCCCCTGTTTCAGCCCCTCTGTTTCAGCCACTCTGATTCAGCCCCTCTGTTTCAGCCCCTCTGATTCAGCCCCTCTGTTTCAGCCCCTCTGTTTCAGCCCCTCTGTTTCAGCCCCTCTGTTTCTCGCCCTCTGTTTCATCCCCTCTGTTTCTCGCCCTCTGTTTCAGCCCCTCTGTTTCAGCCTCTCTGTTTCAGTCCCTCTGTTTCTCGCCCTCTGTTTCAGCCCCTCTGTTTCTCGCCCTCTGTTTCAGCCCCTCTGTTTCAGCCCCTCTGTTTCAGCCCCTCTTTCAGCACCTCTGTTTCAGCCCCTCTGTTTCTCACCCTCTGTTTCAGCCCCCCTGTTTCTTGCCCTATGTTTCAGCCCCTCTGTTTCTCGCCCTCTGTTTCAGACCCTCTGTTTCTCGCCCTCTGTTTAAGCCCCTCTGTTTCAGCCCCTCTGTTTCAACCCCTCTGTTTCAGCCCCTCTGTTTCAGCCCCTCTGTTTCAGTCCCTCTTTTTCTCGACCTCTGTTTCTCGCCCTCTGTTTCAGCCCCTCTGTTTCTCGCCCTCTGTTTCAGCCCCTCTGTTTCAGCCCCTCTGTTTCAGTCCCTCTGTTTCTCGACCTCTGTTTCTCGCCCTCTGTTTCAGCCCCTCTGTTTCTCGCCCTCTGTATCAGCCCCTCTGTTTCTCGGACTATGTTTCAGCCCCTCTGTTTCAGCCCCTCAGTTTCAGCTCCTCTGTTTCAGCCCCTCTGTTTCTCGCCCTCTCTTTCAGCCCCTCTGTTTCTCGCCCTCTGTTTCAGCCCCTCTGTTTCTCGCCCTCTGTTTCAGCCCCTCTGTTTTAGCCCCTCTGTTTCAGACCCTCTGTTTCAGCCCCTCTGTTTCTCGCCCTCTGTTCAGCCCCTCTGTTTCTCGCCCTCTGTTTCAGCCCCTTTGTTTCTCGCTCTCTGTTTCAGCCACTCTGATTCAGCCCCTCTGTTTCAGCCCCTCTGATTCAGCCCCTCTGTTTCAGCCCCTCTGTTTCAGCCCCTCTGTTTAAGCCCCTCTGTTTCTCGCCCTCTTTTTCTCACCCTCTGTTTCTCGCCCTTTGTTTCAGCCCCTGTGTTTCTCGCCCTCTGTTTCAGCCCCTCTGTTTTAGCCCCTCTGTTTCAGCCCCTCTGTTTCAGCCCCTCTGTTTCTCGCCCTCTGTTTCAGCCCCTCTGATTCAGCCCCTCTGTTTCAGCCCTCTGTTTCAGCCCCTCTGTTTCAGCCCCCCGGTTTCAGCCCCTCTGTGTCAGCCCCTCTGTTTCTCACCCTCTGTTTCAGCCCCTCTGTTTCTCGCCCTGTATTTCAGCCCCTCTGTTTCTCGTCCTCTGTTTCAGCCCCTCTGTTTCTCGGCCTCTGTTTCAGCACGTCTGTTTCTCGCCCTCTGTTTCAGCCCCTCTGTTTTCGCCCTCTGTTTCAGCCCCTCTGTTTCTCGCCCTCTGTTTCAGCCGCGCTGATTCAGCCCCTCTGTTTCAGCACCTCTGAATCAGCCCCTCTGATTCAGCCCCTCTGTTTCAGCCCCTCTGTTTCAGCCCCTCTGTTTCAGCCCCTCTGTTTCTCGCCCTCTGTTTCAGCCCCTCAGTTTCTCGCCCTCTGTTTCTGCGCCTCTGTTTCTCGCCCTCTGTTTCAGCGCCTCTGTGTCAGCCCCTCTGATTAAGCCCCTCTGTTTCAGCCCCTCTGTTTCAGCCCCCCTCTTTCTCGCCCTCTGTTTCAGCCACTCTGTTTCTCACCCTCTGTTTCAGCACCCCTGTTTCAGCCCCTCTGTTTCTCGCCCTCTGTTTCAGCCCCTCTGTTTCTCGCCCTCTGTTTCAGCCCCTCTGATTCAGCACCTCTGTTTCTCGCCCTCTGTTTCAGCCCCTCTGTTTCTCGCCCTCTGTTTCAGCCCCTCTGTTTCAGCCTCTCTGTTTCAGCCACTCTGTGTCAGCCCCTCTGATTGTCGCCCTCTGTTTCAGCCACTCTATTTCTCGCCCTCTGTTTCAGCCCCTCTGTTTCTCGCCCTCTGTTTCAGCCCCTCTGTTTCAGCCCCTCTGATTCAGCCCCTCTGTTTCAGCCCCTCTGTTCCAGCCCCTCTGTTTCAGCCCCTCTGTTTCTCACCCTCTGTTTCAGCACCCCTGTTTCAGCCCCTCTGTTTCTCGCCCTCTGTTTCAGCCCCTCTGTTTCTCGCCCTCTGTTTCAGCCACTCTGATTCAGCACCTCTGTTTCTCGCCCTCTGTTTCAGCCCCTCTGTTTCTCGCCCTCTGTTTCAGCCCCTGTTTGAGCCCCTCTGTTTCAGCCCCTCTGTGTCAGCCCCTCTGATTGTCGCCCTCTGTTTCAGCCACTCTGTTTCTCGCCCTCTGTTTCAGCCCCTCTGTTTCTCGCCCTCTGTTTCAGCCCCTCTGTTTCAGCCCCTCTGATTCAGCCCCTCTGTTTCAGCCCCTCTGATTCTGCCCCTCTGTTTCAGCCCCTCTGTTTCAGCCCCTCTGTTTCAGCCCCTCTGTTTGTCGCCCTCTGTTTCTCACCATCTGTTTCTCGCCCTCTGTTTCAGCCCCTGTGTTTCTCGCCCTCTGTTTCAGCCCCACTGTTTCTCGCCCCCTGTTTCAGCCCCTCTGTTTCAGCCACTCTGATTCAGCCCCTCTGTTTCAGCCCCTCTGATTCAGCCCCTCTGTTTCAGCCCCTCTGTTTCAGCCCCTCTGTTTCAGCCCCTCTGTTTCTCGCCCTCTGTTTCTCACCCTCTGTTTCTCGCCCTCTGTTTCAGCCCCTGTGTTTTTCGCCCTCTGCTTCAGCCCATCTGTTTCTCGCCCTCTGTTTCAGCCCCTCTGTTTTAGCCCCTCTGTTTCAGCCCCGCTCTTTCAGCACCTCTGTTTCAGCCCCTCTGTTTCTCGCCCTCTTTGTCAGCCCCTCAGTTTCAGCCACTCTGTTTCAGCCCCTCAGTTTCTCGCCCTCTGTTTCAGCCCCTCTGTTTCTCGCCCTCTGTTTCAGCCCCTCTGTTTCAGCCCCTCTCTTTCAGCACCTCTGTTTCAGCCCCTCTGTTTCTCGCCCTCTTTGTCAGCCCCTCAGTTTCAGCCACTCTGTTTCAGCCCCTCAGTTTCTCGCCCTCTGTTTCAGCCCCTCTGTTTCTCGCCCTCTGTTTCAGCCCCTCTGTTTCAGCCCCTCTGTTTAAGCCCCTCTTTCAGCACCTCTGTTTCAGCCCCGCTGTTTCTCACCCTCTGTTTCAGCCCCTCTGTTTCTCGCCCTCTGTTTCAGCCCCTCTGTATCTCGCCCTCTGTTTCAGACCCTCTGTTTCTCCGATTTGTTTAAGCCCCTCTGTTTCAGCCCCTCTGTTTCAACCCCTCTGTTTCAGCCCCTCTGTTTCAGCCCCTCTGTTTCTCGCCCTCTGTTTCATCCCCTCTGTTTCTCGCCCTCTGTTTCAGCCCCTCTGTTTCAGCCCCTCTGTTTCAGTCCCTCTGTTTCTCGCCCTCTGTTTCAGCCCCTCTGTTTCAGCCTCTCTGTTTCAGTCCCTCTGTTTCTCGCCCTCTGTTTCAGCCCCTCTGTTTCTCGCCCTCTGTTTCAGCCCCTCTGTTTCAGCCCCTCTGTTTCAGCCCCTCTTTCAGCACCTCTGTTTCAGCCCCTCTGTTTCTCACCCTCTGTTTCAGCCCCCCTGTTTCTTGCCCTATGTTTCAGCCCCTCTGTTTCTCGCCCTCTGTTTCAGACCCTCTGTTTCTCGCCCTCTGTTTAAGCCCCTCTGTTTCAGCCCCTCTGTTTCAACCCCTCTGTTTCAGCCCCTCTGTTTCAGCCCCTCTGTTTCAGTCCCTCTTTTTCTCGACCTCTGTTTCTCGCCCTCTGTTTCAGCCCCTCTGTTTCTCGCCCTCTGTTTCAGCCCCTCTGTTTCAGCCCCTCTGTTTCAGTCCCTCTGTTTCTCGACCTCTGTTTCTCGCCCTCTGTTTCAGCCCCTCTGTTTCTCGCCCTCTGTATCAGCCCCTCTGTTTCTCGGACTATGTTTCAGCCCCTCTGTTTCAGCCCCTCAGTTTCAGCTCCTCTGTTTCAGCCCCTCTGTTTCTCGCCCTCTCTTTCAGCCCCTCTGTTTCTCGCCCTCTGTTTCAGCCCCTCTGTTTCTCGCCCTCTGTTTCAGCCCCTCTGTTTTAGCCCCTCTGTTTCAGACCCTCTGTTTCAGCCCCTCTGTTTCTCGCCCTCTGTTCAGCCCCTCTGTTTCTCGCCCTCTGTTTCAGCCCCTTTGTTTCTCGCTCTCTGTTTCAGCCACTCTGATTCAGCCCCTCTGTTTCAGCCCCTCTGATTCAGCCCCTCTGTTTCAGCCCCTCTGTTTCAGCCCCTCTGTTTAAGCCCCTCTGTTTCTCGCCCTCTTTTTCTCACCCTCTGTTTCTCGCCCTTTGTTTCAGCCCCTGTGTTTCTCGCCCTCTGTTTCAGCCCCTCTGTTTTAGCCCCTCTGTTTCAGCCCCTCTGTTTCAGCCCCTCTGTTTCTCGCCCTCTGTTTCAGCCCCTCTGATTCAGCCCCTCTGTTTCAGCCCTCTGTTTCAGCCCCTCTGTTTCAGCCCCCCGGTTTCAGCCCCTCTGTGTCAGCCCCTCTGTTTCTCACCCTCTGTTTCAGCCCCTCTGTTTCTCGCCCTGTATTTCAGCCCCTCTGTTTCTCGTCCTCTGTTTCAGCCCCTCTGTTTCTCGGCCTCTGTTTCAGCACGTCTGTTTCTCGCCCTCTGTTTCAGCCCCTCTGTTTTCGCCCTCTGTTTCAGCCCCTCTGTTTCTCGCCCTCTGTTTCAGCCGCGCTGATTCAGCCCCTCTGTTTCAGCACCTCTGAATCAGCCCCTCTGATTCAGCCCCTCTGTTTCAGCCCCTCTGTTTCAGCCCCTCTGTTTCAGCCCCTCTGTTTCTCGCCCTCTGTTTCAGCCCCTCAGTTTCTCGCCCTCTGTTTCTGCGCCTCTGTTTCTCGCCCTCTGTTTCAGCGCCTCTGTGTCAGCCCCTCTGATTAAGCCCCTCTGTTTCAGCCCCTCTGTTTCAGCCCCCCTCTTTCTCGCCCTCTGTTTCAGCCACTCTGTTTCTCACCCTCTGTTTCAGCACCCCTGTTTCAGCCCCTCTGTTTCTCGCCCTCTGTTTCAGCCCCTCTGTTTCTCGCCCTCTGTTTCAGCCCCTCTGTTTCTCGCCCTCTGTTTCAGCCCCTCTGTTTCAGCCTCTCTGTTTCAGCCACTCTGTGTCAGCCCCTCTGATTGTCGCCCTCTGTTTCAGCCACTCTATTTCTCGCCCTCTGTTTCAGCCCCTCTGTTTCTCGCCCTCTGTTTCAGCCCCTCTGTTTCAGCCCCTCTGATTCAGCCCCTCTGTTTCAGCCCCTCTGTTTCAGCCCCTCTGTTTCAGCCCCCCTCTTTCTCGCCCTCTGTTTCAGCCACTCTGTTTCTCACCCTCTGTTTCAGCACCCCTGTTTCAGCCCCTCTGTTTCTCGCCCTCTGTTTCAGCCCCTCTGTTTCTCGCCCTCTGTTTCAGCCCCTCTGTTTCTCGCCCTCTGTTTCAGCCCCTCTGTTTCAGCCTCTCTGTTTCAGCCACTCTGTGTCAGCCCCTCTGATTGTCGCCCTCTGTTTCAGCCACTCTATTTCTCGCCCTCTGTTTCAGCCCCTCTGTTTCTCGCCCTCTGTTTCAGCCCCTCTGTTTCAGCCCCTCTGATTCAGCCCCTCTGTTTCAGCCCCTCTGTTCCAGCCCCTCTGTTTCAGCCCCTCTGTTTCTCACCCTCTGTTTCAGCACCCCTGTTTCAGCCCCTCTGTTTCTCGCCCTCTGTTTCAGCCCCTCTGTTTCTCGCCCTCTGTTTCAGCCACTCTGATTCAGCACCTCTGTTTCTCGCCCTCTGTTTCAGCCCCTCTGTTTCTCGCCCTCTGTTTCAGCCCCTGTTTGAGCCCCTCTGTTTCAGCCCCTCTGTGTCAGCCCCTCTGATTGTCGCCCTCTGTTTCAGCCACTCTGTTTCTCGCCCTCTGTTTCAGCCCCTCTGTTTCTCGCCCTCTGTTTCAGCCCCTCTGTTTCAGCCCCTCTGATTCAGCCCCTCTGTTTCAGCCCCTCTGATTCTGCCCCTCTGTTTCAGCCCCTCTGTTTCAGCCCCTCTGTTTCAGCCCCTCTGTTTGTCGCCCTCTGTTTCTCACCATCTGTTTCTCGCCCTCTGTTTCAGCCCCTGTGTTTCTCGCCCTCTGTTTCAGCCCCACTGTTTCTCGCCCCCTGTTTCAGCCCCTCTGTTTCAGCCACTCTGATTCAGCCCCTCTGTTTCAGCCCCTCTGATTCAGCCCCTCTGTTTCAGCCCCTCTGTTTCAGCCCCTCTGTTTCAGCCCCTCTGTTTCTCGCCCTCTGTTTCTCACCCTCTGTTTCTCGCCCTCTGTTTCAGCCCCTGTGTTTTTCGCCCTCTGCTTCAGCCCATCTGTTTCTCGCCCTCTGTTTCAGCCCCTCTGTTTTAGCCCCTCTGTTTCAGCCCCGCTCTTTCAGCACCTCTGTTTCAGCCCCTCTGTTTCTCGCCCTCTTTGTCAGCCCCTCAGTTTCAGCCACTCTGTTTCAGCCCCTCAGTTTCTCGCCCTCTGTTTCAGCCCCTCTGTTTCTCGCCCTCTGTTTCAGCCCCTCTGTTTCAGCCCCTCTCTTTCAGCACCTCTGTTTCAGCCCCTCTGTTTCTCGCCCTCTTTGTCAGCCCCTCAGTTTCAGCCACTCTGTTTCAGCCCCTCAGTTTCTCGCCCTCTGTTTCAGCCCCTCTGTTTCTCGCCCTCTGTTTCAGCCCCTCTGTTTCAGCCCCTCAGTTTCAACCCCTCTGTTTCAGCCCCTCTGTTTCAGCCCCTCTGTTTCTCGCCCTCTGTTTCATCCCCTCTGTTTCTCGCCCTCTGTTTCAGCCCCTCTGTTTCAGCCTCTCTGTTTCAGTCCCTCTGTTTCTCGCCCTCTGTTTCAGCCCCTCTGTTTCTCGCCCTCTGTTTCAGCCCCTCTGTTTCAGCCCCTCTGTTTCAGCCCCTCTTTCAGCACCTCTGTTTCAGCCCCTCTGTTTCTCACCCTCTGTTTCAGCCCCCCTGTTTCTTGCCCTATGTTTCAGCCCCTCTGTTTCTCGCCCTCTGTTTCAGACCCTCTGTTTCTCGCCCTCTGTTTAAGCCCCTCTGTTTCAGCCCCTCTGTTTCAACCCCTCTGTTTCAGCCCCTCTGTTTCAGCCCCTCTGTTTCAGTCCCTCTTTTTCTCGACCTCTGTTTCTCGCCCTCTGTTTCAGCCCCTCTGTTTCTCGCCCTCTGTTTCAGCCCCTCTGTTTCAGCCCCTCTGTTTCAGTCCCTCTGTTTCTCGACCTCTGTTTCTCGCCCTCTGTTTCAGCCCCTCTGTTTCTCGCCCTCTGTATCAGCCCCTCTGTTTCTCGGACTATGTTTCAGCCCCTCTGTTTCAGCCCCTCAGTTTCAGCTCCTCTGTTTCAGCCCCTCTGTTTCTCGCCCTCTCTTTCAGCCCCTCTGTTTCTCGCCCTCTGTTTCAGCCCCTCTGTTTCTCGCCCTCTGTTTCAGCCCCTCTGTTTTAGCCCCTCTGTTTCAGACCCTCTGTTTCAGCCCCTCTGTTTCTCGCCCTCTGTTCAGCCCCTCTGTTTCTCGCCCTCTGTTTCAGCCCCTTTGTTTCTCGCTCTCTGTTTCAGCCACTCTGATTCAGCCCCTCTGTTTCAGCCCCTCTGATTCAGCCCCTCTGTTTCAGCCCCTCTGTTTCAGCCCCTCTGTTTAAGCCCCTCTGTTTCTCGCCCTCTTTTTCTCACCCTCTGTTTCTCGCCCTTTGTTTCAGCCCCTGTGTTTCTCGCCCTCTGTTTCAGCCCCTCTGTTTTAGCCCCTCTGTTTCAGCCCCTCTGTTTCAGCCCCTCTGTTTCTCGCCCTCTGTTTCAGCCCCTCTGATTCAGCCCCTCTGTTTCAGCCCTCTGTTTCAGCCCCTCTGTTTCAGCCCCCCGGTTTCAGCCCCTCTGTGTCAGCCCCTCTGTTTCTCACCCTCTGTTTCAGCCCCTCTGTTTCTCGCCCTGTATTTCAGCCCCTCTGTTTCTCGTCCTCTGTTTCAGCCCCTCTGTTTCTCGGCCTCTGTTTCAGCACGTCTGTTTCTCGCCCTCTGTTTCAGCCCCTCTGTTTTCGCCCTCTGTTTCAGCCCCTCTGTTTCTCGCCCTCTGTTTCAGCCGCGCTGATTCAGCCCCTCTGTTTCAGCACCTCTGAATCAGCCCCTCTGATTCAGCCCCTCTGTTTCAGCCCCTCTGTTTCAGCCCCTCTGTTTCAGCCCCTCTGTTTCTCGCCCTCTGTTTCAGCCCCTCAGTTTCTCGCCCTCTGTTTCTGCGCCTCTGTTTCTCGCCCTCTGTTTCAGCGCCTCTGTGTCAGCCCCTCTGATTAAGCCCCTCTGTTTCAGCCCCTCTGTTTCAGCCCCCCTCTTTCTCGCCCTCTGTTTCAGCCACTCTGTTTCTCACCCTCTGTTTCAGCACCCCTGTTTCAGCCCCTCTGTTTCTCGCCCTCTGTTTCAGCCCCTCTGTTTCTCGCCCTCTGTTTCAGCCCCTCTGATTCAGCACCTCTGTTTCTCGCCCTCTGTTTCAGCCCCTCTGTTTCTCGCCCTCTGTTTCAGCCCCTCTGTTTCAGCCTCTCTGTTTCAGCCACTCTGTGTCAGCCCCTCTGATTGTCGCCCTCTGTTTCAGCCACTCTATTTCTCGCCCTCTGTTTCAGCCCCTCTGTTTCTCGCCCTCTGTTTCAGCCCCTCTGTTTCAGCCCCTCTGATTCAGCCCCTCTGTTTCAGCCCCTCTGTTCCAGCCCCTCTGTTTCAGCCCCTCTGTTTCTCACCCTCTGTTTCAGCACCCCTGTTTCAGCCCCTCTGTTTCTCGCCCTCTGTTTCAGCCCCTCTGTTTCTCGCCCTCTGTTTCAGCCACTCTGATTCAGCACCTCTGTTTCTCGCCCTCTGTTTCAGCCCCTCTGTTTCTCGCCCTCTGTTTCAGCCCCTGTTTGAGCCCCTCTGTTTCAGCCCCTCTGTGTCAGCCCCTCTGATTGTCGCCCTCTGTTTCAGCCACTCTGTTTCTCGCCCTCTGTTTCAGCCCCTCTGTTTCTCGCCCTCTGTTTCAGCCCCTCTGTTTCAGCCCCTCTGATTCAGCCCCTCTGTTTCAGCCCCTCTGATTCTGCCCCTCTGTTTCAGCCCCTCTGTTTCAGCCCCTCTGTTTCAGCCCCTCTGTTTGTCGCCCTCTGTTTCTCACCATCTGTTTCTCGCCCTCTGTTTCAGCCCCTGTGTTTCTCGCCCTCTGTTTCAGCCCCACTGTTTCTCGCCCCCTGTTTCAGCCCCTCTGTTTCAGCCACTCTGATTCAGCCCCTCTGTTTCAGCCCCTCTGATTCAGCCCCTCTGTTTCAGCCCCTCTGTTTCAGCCCCTCTGTTTCAGCCCCTCTGTTTCTCGCCCTCTGTTTCTCACCCTCTGTTTCTCGCCCTCTGTTTCAGCCCCTGTGTTTTTCGCCCTCTGCTTCAGCCCATCTGTTTCTCGCCCTCTGTTTCAGCCCCTCTGTTTTAGCCCCTCTGTTTCAGCCCCGCTCTTTCAGCACCTCTGTTTCAGCCCCTCTGTTTCTCGCCCTCTTTGTCAGCCCCTCAGTTTCAGCCACTCTGTTTCAGCCCCTCAGTTTCTCGCCCTCTGTTTCAGCCCCTCTGTTTCTCGCCCTCTGTTTCAGCCCCTCTGTTTCAGCCCCTCTCTTTCAGCACCTCTGTTTCAGCCCCTCTGTTTCTCGCCCTCTTTGTCAGCCCCTCAGTTTCAGCCACTCTGTTTCAGCCCCTCAGTTTCTCGCCCTCTGTTTCAGCCCCTCTGTTTCTCGCCCTCTGTTTCAGCCCCTCTGTTTCAGCCCCTCTGTTTAAGCCCCTCTTTCAGCACCTCTGTTTCAGCCCCGCTGTTTCTCACCCTCTGTTTCAGCCCCTCTGTTTCTCGCCCTCTGTTTCAGCCCCTCTGTATCTCGCCCTCTGTTTCAGACCCTCTGTTTCTCCGATTTGTTTAAGCCCCTCTGTTTCAGCCCCTCTGTTTCAACCCCTCTGTTTCAGCCCCTCTGTTTCAGCCCCTCTGTTTCTCGCCCTCTGTTTCATCCCCTCTGTTTCTCGCCCTCTGTTTCAGCCCCTCTGTTTCAGCCCCTCTGTTTCAGTCCCTCTGTTTCTCGCCCTCTGTTTCAGCCCCTCTGTTTCAGCCTCTCTGTTTCAGTCCCTCTGTTTCTCGCCCTCTGTTTCAGCCCCTCTGTTTCTCGCCCTCTGTTTCAGCCCCTCTGTTTCAGCCCCTCTGTTTCAGCCCCTCTTTCAGCACCTCTGTTTCAGCCCCTCTGTTTCTCACCCTCTGTTTCAGCCCCCCTGTTTCTTGCCCTATGTTTCAGCCCCTCTGTTTCTCGCCCTCTGTTTCAGACCCTCTGTTTCTCGCCCTCTGTTTAAGCCCCTCTGTTTCAGCCCCTCTGTTTCAACCCCTCTGTTTCAGCCCCTCTGTTTCAGCCCCTCTGTTTCAGTCCCTCTTTTTCTCGACCTCTGTTTCTCGCCCTCTGTTTCAGCCCCTCTGTTTCTCGCCCTCTGTTTCAGCCCCTCTGTTTCAGCCCCTCTGTTTCAGTCCCTCTGTTTCTCGACCTCTGTTTCTCGCCCTCTGTTTCAGCCCCTCTGTTTCTCGCCCTCTGTATCAGCCCCTCTGTTTCTCGGACTATGTTTCAGCCCCTCTGTTTCAGCCCCTCAGTTTCAGCTCCTCTGTTTCAGCCCCTCTGTTTCTCGCCCTCTCTTTCAGCCCCTCTGTTTCTCGCCCTCTGTTTCAGCCCCTCTGTTTCTCGCCCTCTGTTTCAGCCCCTCTGTTTTAGCCCCTCTGTTTCAGACCCTCTGTTTCAGCCCCTCTGTTTCTCGCCCTCTGTTCAGCCCCTCTGTTTCTCGCCCTCTGTTTCAGCCCCTTTGTTTCTCGCTCTCTGTTTCAGCCACTCTGATTCAGCCCCTCTGTTTCAGCCCCTCTGATTCAGCCCCTCTGTTTCAGCCCCTCTGTTTCAGCCCCTCTGTTTAAGCCCCTCTGTTTCTCGCCCTCTTTTTCTCACCCTCTGTTTCTCGCCCTTTGTTTCAGCCCCTGTGTTTCTCGCCCTCTGTTTCAGCCCCTCTGTTTTAGCCCCTCTGTTTCAGCCCCTCTGTTTCAGCCCCTCTGTTTCTCGCCCTCTGTTTCAGCCCCTCTGATTCAGCCCCTCTGTTTCAGCCCTCTGTTTCAGCCCCTCTGTTTCAGCCCCCCGGTTTCAGCCCCTCTGTGTCAGCCCCTCTGTTTCTCACCCTCTGTTTCAGCCCCTCTGTTTCTCGCCCTGTATTTCAGCCCCTCTGTTTCTCGTCCTCTGTTTCAGCCCCTCTGTTTCTCGGCCTCTGTTTCAGCACGTCTGTTTCTCGCCCTCTGTTTCAGCCCCTCTGTTTTCGCCCTCTGTTTCAGCCCCTCTGTTTCTCGCCCTCTGTTTCAGCCGCGCTGATTCAGCCCCTCTGTTTCAGCACCTCTGAATCAGCCCCTCTGATTCAGCCCCTCTGTTTCAGCCCCTCTGTTTCAGCCCCTCTGTTTCAGCCCCTCTGTTTCTCGCCCTCTGTTTCAGCCCCTCAGTTTCTCGCCCTCTGTTTCTGCGCCTCTGTTTCTCGCCCTCTGTTTCAGCGCCTCTGTGTCAGCCCCTCTGATTAAGCCCCTCTGTTTCAGCCCCTCTGTTTCAGCCCCCCTCTTTCTCGCCCTCTGTTTCAGCCACTCTGTTTCTCACCCTCTGTTTCAGCACCCCTGTTTCAGCCCCTCTGTTTCTCGCCCTCTGTTTCAGCCCCTCTGTTTCTCGCCCTCTGTTTCAGCCCCTCTGTTTCTCGCCCTCTGTTTCAGCCCCTCTGTTTCAGCCTCTCTGTTTCAGCCACTCTGTGTCAGCCCCTCTGATTGTCGCCCTCTGTTTCAGCCACTCTATTTCTCGCCCTCTGTTTCAGCCCCTCTGTTTCTCGCCCTCTGTTTCAGCCCCTCTGTTTCAGCCCCTCTGATTCAGCCCCTCTGTTTCAGCCCCTCTGTTTCAGCCCCTCTGTTTCAGCCCCCCTCTTTCTCGCCCTCTGTTTCAGCCACTCTGTTTCTCACCCTCTGTTTCAGCACCCCTGTTTCAGCCCCTCTGTTTCTCGCCCTCTGTTTCAGCCCCTCTGTTTCTCGCCCTCTGTTTCAGCCCCTCTGTTTCTCGCCCTCTGTTTCAGCCCCTCTGTTTCAGCCTCTCTGTTTCAGCCACTCTGTGTCAGCCCCTCTGATTGTCGCCCTCTGTTTCAGCCACTCTATTTCTCGCCCTCTGTTTCAGCCCCTCTGTTTCTCGCCCTCTGTTTCAGCCCCTCTGTTTCAGCCCCTCTGATTCAGCCCCTCTGTTTCAGCCCCTCTGTTCCAGCCCCTCTGTTTCAGCCCCTCTGTTTCTCACCCTCTGTTTCAGCACCCCTGTTTCAGCCCCTCTGTTTCTCGCCCTCTGTTTCAGCCCCTCTGTTTCTCGCCCTCTGTTTCAGCCACTCTGATTCAGCACCTCTGTTTCTCGCCCTCTGTTTCAGCCCCTCTGTTTCTCGCCCTCTGTTTCAGCCCCTGTTTGAGCCCCTCTGTTTCAGCCCCTCTGTGTCAGCCCCTCTGATTGTCGCCCTCTGTTTCAGCCACTCTGTTTCTCGCCCTCTGTTTCAGCCCCTCTGTTTCTCGCCCTCTGTTTCAGCCCCTCTGTTTCAGCCCCTCTGATTCAGCCCCTCTGTTTCAGCCCCTCTGATTCTGCCCCTCTGTTTCAGCCCCTCTGTTTCAGCCCCTCTGTTTCAGCCCCTCTGTTTGTCGCCCTCTGTTTCTCACCATCTGTTTCTCGCCCTCTGTTTCAGCCCCTGTGTTTCTCGCCCTCTGTTTCAGCCCCACTGTTTCTCGCCCCCTGTTTCAGCCCCTCTGTTTCAGCCACTCTGATTCAGCCCCTCTGTTTCAGCCCCTCTGATTCAGCCCCTCTGTTTCAGCCCCTCTGTTTCAGCCCCTCTGTTTCAGCCCCTCTGTTTCTCGCCCTCTGTTTCTCACCCTCTGTTTCTCGCCCTCTGTTTCAGCCCCTGTGTTTTTCGCCCTCTGCTTCAGCCCATCTGTTTCTCGCCCTCTGTTTCAGCCCCTCTGTTTTAGCCCCTCTGTTTCAGCCCCGCTCTTTCAGCACCTCTGTTTCAGCCCCTCTGTTTCTCGCCCTCTTTGTCAGCCCCTCAGTTTCAGCCACTCTGTTTCAGCCCCTCAGTTTCTCGCCCTCTGTTTCAGCCCCTCTGTTTCTCGCCCTCTGTTTCAGCCCCTCTGTTTCAGCCCCTCTCTTTCAGCACCTCTGTTTCAGCCCCTCTGTTTCTCGCCCTCTTTGTCAGCCCCTCAGTTTCAGCCACTCTGTTTCAGCCCCTCAGTTTCTCGCCCTCTGTTTCAGCCCCTCTGTTTCTCGCCCTCTGTTTCAGCCCCTCTGTTTCAGCCCCTCAGTTTCAACCCCTCTGTTTCAGCCCCTCTGTTTCAGCCCCTCTGTTTCTCGCCCTCTGTTTCATCCCCTCTGTTTCTCGCCCTCTGTTTCAGCCCCTCTGTTTCAGCCTCTCTGTTTCAGTCCCTCTGTTTCTCGCCCTCTGTTTCAGCCCCTCTGTTTCTCGCCCTCTGTTTCAGCCCCTCTGTTTCAGCCCCTCTGTTTCAGCCCCTCTTTCAGCACCTCTGTTTCAGCCCCTCTGTTTCTCACCCTCTGTTTCAGCCCCCCTGTTTCTTGCCCTATGTTTCAGCCCCTCTGTTTCTCGCCCTCTGTTTCAGACCCTCTGTTTCTCGCCCTCTGTTTAAGCCCCTCTGTTTCAGCCCCTCTGTTTCAACCCCTCTGTTTCAGCCCCTCTGTTTCAGCCCCTCTGTTTCAGTCCCTCTTTTTCTCGACCTCTGTTTCTCGCCCTCTGTTTCAGCCCCTCTGTTTCTCGCCCTCTGTTTCAGCCCCTCTGTTTCAGCCCCTCTGTTTCAGTCCCTCTGTTTCTCGACCTCTGTTTCTCGCCCTCTGTTTCAGCCCCTCTGTTTCTCGCCCTCTGTATCAGCCCCTCTGTTTCTCGGACTATGTTTCAGCCCCTCTGTTTCAGCCCCTCAGTTTCAGCTCCTCTGTTTCAGCCCCTCTGTTTCTCGCCCTCTCTTTCAGCCCCTCTGTTTCTCGCCCTCTGTTTCAGCCCCTCTGTTTCTCGCCCTCTGTTTCAGCCCCTCTGTTTTAGCCCCTCTGTTTCAGACCCTCTGTTTCAGCCCCTCTGTTTCTCGCCCTCTGTTCAGCCCCTCTGTTTCTCGCCCTCTGTTTCAGCCCCTTTGTTTCTCGCTCTCTGTTTCAGCCACTCTGATTCAGCCCCTCTGTTTCAGCCCCTCTGATTCAGCCCCTCTGTTTCAGCCCCTCTGTTTCAGCCCCTCTGTTTAAGCCCCTCTGTTTCTCGCCCTCTTTTTCTCACCCTCTGTTTCTCGCCCTTTGTTTCAGCCCCTGTGTTTCTCGCCCTCTGTTTCAGCCCCTCTGTTTTAGCCCCTCTGTTTCAGCCCCTCTGTTTCAGCCCCTCTGTTTCTCGCCCTCTGTTTCAGCCCCTCTGATTCAGCCCCTCTGTTTCAGCCCTCTGTTTCAGCCCCTCTGTTTCAGCCCCCCGGTTTCAGCCCCTCTGTGTCAGCCCCTCTGTTTCTCACCCTCTGTTTCAGCCCCTCTGTTTCTCGCCCTGTATTTCAGCCCCTCTGTTTCTCGTCCTCTGTTTCAGCCCCTCTGTTTCTCGGCCTCTGTTTCAGCACGTCTGTTTCTCGCCCTCTGTTTCAGCCCCTCTGTTTTCGCCCTCTGTTTCAGCCCCTCTGTTTCTCGCCCTCTGTTTCAGCCGCGCTGATTCAGCCCCTCTGTTTCAGCACCTCTGAATCAGCCCCTCTGATTCAGCCCCTCTGTTTCAGCCCCTCTGTTTCAGCCCCTCTGTTTCAGCCCCTCTGTTTCTCGCCCTCTGTTTCAGCCCCTCAGTTTCTCGCCCTCTGTTTCTGCGCCTCTGTTTCTCGCCCTCTGTTTCAGCGCCTCTGTGTCAGCCCCTCTGATTAAGCCCCTCTGTTTCAGCCCCTCTGTTTCAGCCCCCCTCTTTCTCGCCCTCTGTTTCAGCCACTCTGTTTCTCACCCTCTGTTTCAGCACCCCTGTTTCAGCCCCTCTGTTTCTCGCCCTCTGTTTCAGCCCCTCTGTTTCTCGCCCTCTGTTTCAGCCCCTCTGATTCAGCACCTCTGTTTCTCGCCCTCTGTTTCAGCCCCTCTGTTTCTCGCCCTCTGTTTCAGCCCCTCTGTTTCAGCCTCTCTGTTTCAGCCACTCTGTGTCAGCCCCTCTGATTGTCGCCCTCTGTTTCAGCCACTCTATTTCTCGCCCTCTGTTTCAGCCCCTCTGTTTCTCGCCCTCTGTTTCAGCCCCTCTGTTTCAGCCCCTCTGATTCAGCCCCTCTGTTTCAGCCCCTCTGTTCCAGCCCCTCTGTTTCAGCCCCTCTGTTTCTCACCCTCTGTTTCAGCACCCCTGTTTCAGCCCCTCTGTTTCTCGCCCTCTGTTTCAGCCCCTCTGTTTCTCGCCCTCTGTTTCAGCCACTCTGATTCAGCACCTCTGTTTCTCGCCCTCTGTTTCAGCCCCTCTGTTTCTCGCCCTCTGTTTCAGCCCCTGTTTGAGCCCCTCTGTTTCAGCCCCTCTGTGTCAGCCCCTCTGATTGTCGCCCTCTGTTTCAGCCACTCTGTTTCTCGCCCTCTGTTTCAGCCCCTCTGTTTCTCGCCCTCTGTTTCAGCCCCTCTGTTTCAGCCCCTCTGATTCAGCCCCTCTGTTTCAGCCCCTCTGATTCTGCCCCTCTGTTTCAGCCCCTCTGTTTCAGCCCCTCTGTTTCAGCCCCTCTGTTTGTCGCCCTCTGTTTCTCACCATCTGTTTCTCGCCCTCTGTTTCAGCCCCTGTGTTTCTCGCCCTCTGTTTCAGCCCCACTGTTTCTCGCCCCCTGTTTCAGCCCCTCTGTTTCAGCCACTCTGATTCAGCCCCTCTGTTTCAGCCCCTCTGATTCAGCCCCTCTGTTTCAGCCCCTCTGTTTCAGCCCCTCTGTTTCAGCCCCTCTGTTTCTCGCCCTCTGTTTCATCCCCTCTGTTTCTCGCCCTCTGTTTCAGCCCCTCTGTTTCAGCCTCTCTGTTTCAGTCCCTCTGTTTCTCGCCCTCTGTTTCAGCCCCTCTGTTTCTCGCCCTCTGTTTCAGCCCCTCTGTTTCAGCCCCTCTGTTTCAGCCCCTCTTTCAGCACCTCTGTTTCAGCCCCTCTGTTTCTCACCCTCTGTTTCAGCCCCCCTGTTTCTTGCCCTATGTTTCAGCCCCTCTGTTTCTCGCCCTCTGTTTCAGACCCTCTGTTTCTCGCCCTCTGTTTAAGCCCCTCTGTTTCAGCCCCTCTGTTTCAACCCCTCTGTTTCAGCCCCTCTGTTTCAGCCCCTCTGTTTCAGTCCCTCTTTTTCTCGACCTCTGTTTCTCGCCCTCTGTTTCAGCCCCTCTGTTTCTCGCCCTCTGTTTCAGCCCCTCTGTTTCAGCCCCTCTGTTTCAGTCCCTCTGTTTCTCGACCTCTGTTTCTCGCCCTCTGTTTCAGCCCCTCTGTTTCTCGCCCTCTGTATCAGCCCCTCTGTTTCTCGGACTATGTTTCAGCCCCTCTGTTTCAGCCCCTCAGTTTCAGCTCCTCTGTTTCAGCCCCTCTGTTTCTCGCCCTCTCTTTCAGCCCCTCTGTTTCTCGCCCTCTGTTTCAGCCCCTCTGTTTCTCGCCCTCTGTTTCAGCCCCTCTGTTTTAGCCCCTCTGTTTCAGACCCTCTGTTTCAGCCCCTCTGTTTCTCGCCCTCTGTTCAGCCCCTCTGTTTCTCGCCCTCTGTTTCAGCCCCTTTGTTTCTCGCTCTCTGTTTCAGCCACTCTGATTCAGCCCCTCTGTTTCAGCCCCTCTGATTCAGCCCC
The DNA here is from genome assembly GCF_047496795.1 of Chiloscyllium punctatum. Taxonomy (NCBI): domain Eukaryota; kingdom Metazoa; phylum Chordata; class Chondrichthyes; order Orectolobiformes; family Hemiscylliidae; genus Chiloscyllium; species Chiloscyllium punctatum. The sequence continues at coordinate 839,075 of NW_027309831.1, forward strand.
TCTGTTTCAGCCCCTCTGTTTCAGCCCCTCTGTTTAAGCCCCTCTGTTTCTCGCCCTCTTTTTCTCACCCTCTGTTTCTCGCCCTTTGTTTCAGCCCCTGTGTTTCTCGCCCTCTGTTTCAGCCCCTCTGTTTTAGCCCCTCTGTTTCAGCCCCTCTGTTTCAGCCCCTCTGTTTCTCGCCCTCTGTTTCAGCCCCTCTGATTCAGCCCCTCTGTTTCAGCCCTCTGTTTCAGCCCCTCTGTTTCAGCCCCCCGGTTTCAGCCCCTCTGTGTCAGCCCCTCTGTTTCTCACCCTCTGTTTCAGCCCCTCTGTTTCTCGCCCTGTATTTCAGCCCCTCTGTTTCTCGTCCTCTGTTTCAGCCCCTCTGTTTCTCGGCCTCTGTTTCAGCACGTCTGTTTCTCGCCCTCTGTTTCAGCCCCTCTGTTTTCGCCCTCTGTTTCAGCCCCTCTGTTTCTCGCCCTCTGTTTCAGCCACGCTGATTCAGCCCCTCTGTTTCAGCACCTCTGAATCAGCCCCTCTGATTCAGCCCCTCTGTTTCAGCCCCTCTGTTTCAGCCCCTCTGTTTCAGCCCCTCTGTTTCTCGCCCTCTGTTTCAGCCCCTCAGTTTCTCGCCCTCTGTTTCTGCGCCTCTGTTTCTCGCCCTCTGTTTCAGCGCCTCTGTGTCAGCCCCTCTGATTAAGCCCCTCTGTTTCAGCCCCTCTGTTTCAGCCCCCCTCTTTCTCGCCCTCTGTTTCAGCCACTCTGTTTCTCACCCTCTGTTTCAGCACCCCTGTTTCAGCCCCTCTGTTTCTCGCCCTCTGTTTCAGCCCCTCTGTTTCTCGCCCTCTGTTTCAGCCCCTCTGATTCAGCACCTCTGTTTCTCGCCCTCTGTTTCAGCCCCTCTGTTTCTCGCCCTCTGTTTCAGCCCCTCTGTTTCAGCCTCTCTGTTTCAGCCACTCTGTGTCAGCCCCTCTGATTGTCGCCCTCTGTTTCAGCCACTCTATTTCTCGCCCTCTGTTTCAGCCCCTCTGTTTCTCGCCCTCTGTTTCAGCCCCTCTGTTTCAGCCCCTCTGATTCAGCCCCTCTGTTTCAGCCCCTCTGTTCCAGCCCCTCTGTTTCAGCCCCTCTGTTTCTCACCCTCTGTTTCAGCACCCCTGTTTCAGCCCCTCTGTTTCTCGCCCTCTGTTTCAGCCCCTCTGTTTCTCGCCCTCTGTTTCAGCCACTCTGATTCAGCACCTCTGTTTCTCGCCCTCTGTTTCAGCCCCTCTGTTTCTCGCCCTCTGTTTCAGCCCCTGTTTGAGCCCCTCTGTTTCAGCCCCTCTGTGTCAGCCCCTCTGATTGTCGCCCTCTGTTTCAGCCACTCTGTTTCTCGCCCTCTGTTTCAGCCCCTCTGTTTCTCGCCCTCTGTTTCAGCCCCTCTGTTTCAGCCCCTCTGATTCAGCCCCTCTGTTTCAGCCCCTCTGATTCTGCCCCTCTGTTTCAGCCCCTCTGTTTCAGCCCCTCTGTTTCAGCCCCTCTGTTTGTCGCCCTCTGTTTCTCACCATCTGTTTCTCGCCCTCTGTTTCAGCCCCTGTGTTTCTCGCCCTCTGTTTCAGCCCCACTGTTTCTCGCCCCCTGTTTCAGCCCCTCTGTTTCAGCCACTCTGATTCAGCCCCTCTGTTTCAGCCCCTCTGATTCAGCCCCTCTGTTTCAGCCCCTCTGTTTCAGCCCCTCTGTTTCAGCCCCTCTGTTTCTCGCCCTCTGTTTCTCACCCTCTGTTTCTCGCCCTCTGTTTCAGCCCCTGTGTTTTTCGCCCTCTGCTTCAGCCCATCTGTTTCTCGCCCTCTGTTTCAGCCCCTCTGTTTTAGCCCCTCTGTTTCAGCCCCGCTCTTTCAGCACCTCTGTTTCAGCCCCTCTGTTTCTCGCCCTCTTTGTCAGCCCCTCAGTTTCAGCCACTCTGTTTCAGCCCCTCAGTTTCTCGCCCTCTGTTTCAGCCCCTCTGTTTCTCGCCCTCTGTTTCAGCCCCTCTGTTTCAGCCCCTCTCTTTCAGCACCTCTGTTTCAGCCCCTCTGTTTCTCGCCCTCTTTGTCAGCCCCTCAGTTTCAGCCACTCTGTTTCAGCCCCTCAGTTTCTCGCCCTCTGTTTCAGCCCCTCTGTTTCTCGCCCTCTGTTTCAGCCCCTCTGTTTCAGCCCCTCTGTTTAAGCCCCTCTTTCAGCACCTCTGTTTCAGCCCCGCTGTTTCTCACCCTCTGTTTCAGCCCCTCTGTTTCTCGCCCTCTGTTTCAGCCCCTCTGTATCTCGCCCTCTGTTTCAGACCCTCTGTTTCTCCGATTTGTTTAAGCCCCTCTGTTTCAGCCCCTCTGTTTCAACCCCTCTGTTTCAGCCCCTCTGTTTCAGCCCCTCTGTTTCTCGCCCTCTGTTTCATCCCCTCTGTTTCTCGCCCTCTGTTTCAGCCCCTCTGTTTCAGCCCCTCTGTTTCAGTCCCTCTGTTTCTCGCCCTCTGTTTCAGCCCCTCTGTTTCAGCCTCTCTGTTTCAGTCCCTCTGTTTCTCGCCCTCTGTTTCAGCCCCTCTGTTTCTCGCCCTCTGTTTCAGCCCCTCTGTTTCAGCCCCTCTGTTTCAGCCCCTCTTTCAGCACCTCTGTTTCAGCCCCTCTGTTTCTCACCCTCTGTTTCAGCCCCCCTGTTTCTTGCCCTATGTTTCAGCCCCTCTGTTTCTCGCCCTCTGTTTCAGACCCTCTGTTTCTCGCCCTCTGTTTAAGCCCCTCTGTTTCAGCCCCTCTGTTTCAACCCCTCTGTTTCAGCCCCTCTGTTTCAGCCCCTCTGTTTCAGTCCCTCTTTTTCTCGACCTCTGTTTCTCGCCCTCTGTTTCAGCCCCTCTGTTTCTCGCCCTCTGTTTCAGCCCCTCTGTTTCAGCCCCTCTGTTTCAGTCCCTCTGTTTCTCGACCTCTGTTTCTCGCCCTCTGTTTCAGCCCCTCTGTTTCTCGCCCTCTGTATCAGCCCCTCTGTTTCTCGGACTATGTTTCAGCCCCTCTGTTTCAGCCCCTCAGTTTCAGCTCCTCTGTTTCAGCCCCTCTGTTTCTCGCCCTCTCTTTCAGCCCCTCTGTTTCTCGCCCTCTGTTTCAGCCCCTCTGTTTCTCGCCCTCTGTTTCAGCCCCTCTGTTTTAGCCCCTCTGTTTCAGACCCTCTGTTTCAGCCCCTCTGTTTCTCGCCCTCTGTTCAGCCCCTCTGTTTCTCGCCCTCTGTTTCAGCCCCTTTGTTTCTCGCTCTCTGTTTCAGCCACTCTGATTCAGCCCCTCTGTTTCAGCCCCTCTGATTCAGCCCCTCTGTTTCAGCCCCTCTGTTTCAGCCCCTCTGTTTAAGCCCCTCTGTTTCTCGCCCTCTTTTTCTCACCCTCTGTTTCTCGCCCTTTGTTTCAGCCCCTGTGTTTCTCGCCCTCTGTTTCAGCCCCTCTGTTTTAGCCCCTCTGTTTCAGCCCCTCTGTTTCAGCCCCTCTGTTTCTCGCCCTCTGTTTCAGCCCCTCTGATTCAGCCCCTCTGTTTCAGCCCTCTGTTTCAGCCCCTCTGTTTCAGCCCCCCGGTTTCAGCCCCTCTGTGTCAGCCCCTCTGTTTCTCACCCTCTGTTTCAGCCCCTCTGTTTCTCGCCCTGTATTTCAGCCCCTCTGTTTCTCGTCCTCTGTTTCAGCCCCTCTGTTTCTCGGCCTCTGTTTCAGCACGTCTGTTTCTCGCCCTCTGTTTCAGCCCCTCTGTTTTCGCCCTCTGTTTCAGCCCCTCTGTTTCTCGCCCTCTGTTTCAGCCGCGCTGATTCAGCCCCTCTGTTTCAGCACCTCTGAATCAGCCCCTCTGATTCAGCCCCTCTGTTTCAGCCCCTCTGTTTCAGCCCCTCTGTTTCAGCCCCTCTGTTTCTCGCCCTCTGTTTCAGCCCCTCAGTTTCTCGCCCTCTGTTTCTGCGCCTCTGTTTCTCGCCCTCTGTTTCAGCGCCTCTGTGTCAGCCCCTCTGATTAAGCCCCTCTGTTTCAGCCCCTCTGTTTCAGCCCCCCTCTTTCTCGCCCTCTGTTTCAGCCACTCTGTTTCTCACCCTCTGTTTCAGCACCACTGTTTCAGCCCCTCTGTTTCTCGCCCTCTGTTTCAGCCCCTCTGTTTCTCGCCCTCTGTTTCAGCCCCTCTGTTTCTCGCCCTCTGTTTCAGCCCCTCTGTTTCAGCCTCTCTGTTTCAGCCACTCTGTGTCAGCCCCTCTGATTGTCGCCCTCTGTTTCAGCCACTCTATTTCTCGCCCTCTGTTTCAGCCCCTCTGTTTCTCGCCCTCTGTTTCAGCCCCTCTGTTTCAGCCCCTCTGATTCAGCCCCTCTGTTTCAGCCCCTCTGTTTCAGCCCCTCTGTTTCAGCCCCCCTCTTTCTCGCCCTCTGTTTCAGCCACTCTGTTTCTCACCCTCTGTTTCAGCACCCCTGTTTCAGCCCCTCTGTTTCTCGCCCTCTGTTTCAGCCCCTCTGTTTCTCGCCCTCTGTTTCAGCCCCTCTGTTTCTCGCCCTCTGTTTCAGCCCCTCTGTTTCAGCCTCTCTGTTTCAGCCACTCTGTGTCAGCCCCTCTGATTGTCGCCCTCTGTTTCAGCCACTCTATTTCTCGCCCTCTGTTTCAGCCCCTCTGTTTCTCGCCCTCTGTTTCAGCCCCTCTGTTTCAGCCCCTCTGATTCAGCCCCTCTGTTTCAGCCCCTCTGTTCCAGCCCCTCTGTTTCAGCCCCTCTGTTTCTCACCCTCTGTTTCAGCACCCCTGTTTCAGCCCCTCTGTTTCTCGCCCTCTGTTTCAGCCCCTCTGTTTCTCGCCCTCTGTTTCAGCCACTCTGATTCAGCACCTCTGTTTCTCGCCCTCTGTTTCAGCCCCTCTGTTTCTCGCCCTCTGTTTCAGCCCCTGTTTGAGCCCCTCTGTTTCAGCCCCTCTGTGTCAGCCCCTCTGATTGTCGCCCTCTGTTTCAGCCACTCTGTTTCTCGCCCTCTGTTTCAGCCCCTCTGTTTCTCGCCCTCTGTTTCAGCCCCTCTGTTTCAGCCCCTCTGATTCAGCCCCTCTGTTTCAGCCCCTCTGATTCTGCCCCTCTGTTTCAGCCCCTCTGTTTCAGCCCCTCTGTTTCAGCCCCTCTGTTTGTCGCCCTCTGTTTCTCACCATCTGTTTCTCGCCCTCTGTTTCAGCCCCTGTGTTTCTCGCCCTCTGTTTCAGCCCCACTGTTTCTCGCCCCCTGTTTCAGCCCCTCTGTTTCAGCCACTCTGATTCAGCCCCTCTGTTTCAGCCCCTCTGATTCAGCCCCTCTGTTTCAGCCCCTCTGTTTCAGCCCCTCTGTTTCAGCCCCTCTGTTTCTCGCCCTCTGTTTCTCACCCTCTGTTTCTCGCCCTCTGTTTCAGCCCCTGTGTTTTTCGCCCTCTGCTTCAGCCCATCTGTTTCTCGCCCTCTGTTTCAGCCCCTCTGTTTTAGCCCCTCTGTTTCAGCCCCGCTCTTTCAGCACCTCTGTTTCAGCCCCTCTGTTTCTCGCCCTCTTTGTCAGCCCCTCAGTTTCAGCCACTCTGTTTCAGCCCCTCAGTTTCTCGCCCTCTGTTTCAGCCCCTCTGTTTCTCGCCCTCTGTTTCAGCCCCTCTGTTTCAGCCCCTCTCTTTCAGCACCTCTGTTTCAGCCCCTCTGTTTCTCGCCCTCTTTGTCAGCCCCTCAGTTTCAGCCACTCTGTTTCAGCCCCTCAGTTTCTCGCCCTCTGTTTCAGCCCCTCTGTTTCTCGCCCTCTGTTTCAGCCCCTCTGTTTCAGCCCCTCTGTTTAAGCCCCTCTTTCAGCACCTCTGTTTCAGCCCCGCTGTTTCTCACCCTCTGTTTCAGCCCCTCTGTTTCTCGCCCTCTGTTTCAGCCCCTCTGTATCTCGCCCTCTGTTTCAGACCCTCTGTTTCTCCGATTTGTTTAAGCCCCTCTGTTTCAGCCCCTCTGTTTCAACCCCTCTGTTTCAGCCCCTCTGTTTCAGCCCCTCTGTTTCTCGCCCTCTGTTTCATCCCCTCTGTTTCTCGCCCTCTGTTTCAGCCCCTCTGTTTCAGCCCCTCTGTTTCAGTCCCTCTGTTTCTCGCCCTCTGTTTCAGCCCCTCTGTTTCTCGCCCTCTGTTTCAGCCCCTCTGTTTCAGCCCCTCTGTTTCAGCCCCTCTTTCAGCACCTCTGTTTCAGCCCCTCTGTTTCTCACCCTCTGTTTCAGCCCCCCTGTTTCTTGCCCTATGTTTCAGCCCCTCTGTTTCTCGCCCTCTGTTTCAGACCCTCTGTTTCTCGCCCTCTGTTTAAGCCCCTCTGTTTCAGCCCCTCTGTTTCAACCCCTCTGTTTCAGCCCCCCTGTTTCTCGCCCTCTGTTTCAGCCCCTCTGTTTCTCGCCCTCTGTTTCAGCCCCTCTGTTTCAGCCCCTCTGTTTCAGTCCCTCTGTTTCTCGACCTCTGTTTCTCGCCCTCTGTTTCAGCCCCTCTGTTTCTCGCCCTCTGTATCAGCCCCTCTGTTTCTCGGACTATGTTTCAGCCCCTCTGTTTCAGCCCCTCAGTTTCAGCTCCTCTGTTTCAGCCCCTCTGTTTCTCGCCCTCTCTTTCAGCCCCTCTGTTTCTCGCCCTCTGTTTCAGCCCCTCTGTTTCTCGCCCTCTGTTTCAGCCCCTCTGTTTTAGCCCCTCTGTTTCAGACCCTCTGTTTCAGCCCCTCTGTTTCTCGCCCTCTGTTCAGCCCCTCTGTTTCTCGCCCTCTGTTTCAGCCCCTTTGTTTCTCGCTCTCTGTTTCAGCCACTCTGATTCAGCCCCTCTGTTTCAGCCCCTCTGATTCAGCCCCTCTGTTTCAGCCCCTCTGTTTCAGCCCCTCTGTTTAAGCCCCTCTGTTTCTCGCCCTCTTTTTCTCACCCTCTGTTTCTCGCCCTTTGTTTCAGCCCCTGTGTTTCTCGCCCTCTGTTTCAGCCCCTCTGTTTTAGCCCCTCTGTTTCAGCCCCTCTGTTTCAGCCCCTCTGTTTCTCGCCCTCTGTTTCAGCCCCTCTGATTCAGCCCCTCTGTTTCAGCCCTCTGTTTCAGCCCCTCTGTTTCAGCCCCCCGGTTTCAGCCCCACTGTGTCAGCCCCTCTGTTTCTCACCCTCTGTTTCAGCCCCTCTGTTTCTCGCCCTGTATTTCAGCCCCTCTGTTTCTCGTCCTCTGTTTCAGCCCCTCTGTTTCTCGGCCTCTGTTTCAGCACGTCTGTTTCTCGCCCTCTGTTTCAGCCCCTCTGTTTTCGCCCTCTGTTTCAGCCCCTCTGTTTCTCGCCCTCTGTTTCAGCCGCGCTGATTCAGCCCCTCTGTTTCAGCACCTCTGAATCAGCCCCTCTGATTCAGCCCCTCTGTTTCAGCCCCTCTGTTTCAGCCCCTCTGTTTCAGCCCCTCTGTTTCTCGCCCTCTGTTTCAGCCCCCCAGTTTCTCGCCCTCTGTTTCTACGCCTCTGTTTCTCGCCCTCTGTTTCAGCGCCTCTGTGTCAGCCCCTCTGATTAAGCCCCTCTGTTTCAGCCCCTCTGTTTCAGCCCCCCTCTTTCTCGCCCTCTGTTTCAGCCACTCTGTTTCTCACCCTCTGTTTCAGCACCCCTGTTTCAGCCCCTCTGTTTCTCGCCCTCTGTTTCAGCCCCTCTGTTTCTCGCCCTCTGTTTCAGCCCCTGTGTTTCTCGTCCTCTGCTTCAGCTCCTCTGTTTCTCGCCCTCTGCTTCAGCCCATCTGTTTCTCGCCCTCTTTTTCAGCCCCTCTGTTTCAGCCCCTCTGTTTCAGCCCCTCTGTTTCGGCCCCTCTGATTCAGGAACTCTGTTTCAGCCCCTCTGTTTCAGCCCCTCTGTGTCAGCCCCTCTGTTTCTCGCCCTCTGTTTCAGCCCCTCTGTTTCAGACCCTCTGTTTCTCGCCCTCTGTTTCTGCATCTCTGTTTCTCGCCCACTTTGTCAGCCCGTCATTTTCAGACCCTCTGTTTCAGCCCCTCTGTTTCTCGCCCTCTGATTCAGCCCCTCTGTTTCTCACCCTCTGTTTCAGCCCCTCTGTTTCAGCCCCTCTGTTTCAGCCCCTCTGTTTCAGCCCCTCTGTTTCTCGCCCTCTGTTTCTCACCCTCTGTTTCTCGCCCTCTGTTTCAGCCCCTCTGTTTCTCGCCCTCTGTTTCAGCCCCTCTGATTCAGCCCCTCTGTTTCTCGCCCTCTTTTTGAGCCCCTCTGTATCTCGCCCTCTGTTGCAGCCCCTCTGTTTCAGCCCCTCTGTTTCAGCCCCTCTGTTTCTCGCCCTCTGTTTCTCACCCTCTGTTTCTCGCCCTCTGTATCAGCCCCTCTGTTTCTCACCCTCTGTTTCAGCCCCTCTGATTCAGCCCCTCTGTTTCTCGCCCTCTTTTTGAGCCCCTCTGTATCTCGCCCTCTGTTTCAGCCCCTCTGTTTCAGCCCCTCTGTTTCAGCCCCTCTGTTTCAGTCCCCTCATTCAGCACCTCTGTTTCAGGCCCTCTGTTTCTCACCCTCTGTTTCAGCCCCTCTGTTTCTCGCCCTCTGTTTCAGCTACTCGGTTTCTCACCCTCTGTTTCAGCCCCTCTGTTTCTCGCCCTCTGTTTCAGCCCCTGTGTTTCTCGCCCTCTTTTTCAGCCCCTATGATTCAGCCCCTCTGTTTCTCGCCCTCTGTTTCAGCACCTCTGTTTCTCGCCCTCTGTTTTAGCCCCTCTGTTTCTCGCCCTCTGTTTCAGCCCCTCTGTTTCAGCCCCTCTGTTTCAGCCCCTCTGTTTCAGCCCCTCATTCAGCACCTCTGTTTCAGCCCCTCTGTTTCTCACACTCTGTTTCAGCCCCTGTGTTTCTCGCCCTCTTTTTCAGCCCCTATGATTCAGCCCCTCTGTTTCTCGCCCTCTGTTTCAGCACCTCTGTTTCTCGCCCTCTGTTTTAGCCCCTCTGTTTCTCGCCCTCTGTTTCAGCCCCTCTGTTTCAGCCCCTCTGTTTCAGCCCCTCTTTCAGCACCTCTGTTTCAGCCCCTCTGTTTCTCACCCTCTGATTCAGCCCCTCTGTGTCTCGCCCTCTGTTTCAGCCCCTCTGTTTCTCGCCCACTGTTTCAGACCCTCTGTTTCAAGCCCTCTGTTTCAACCCCTCTGTTTCAGGCCCTCTGTTTCAGCCCCTCTGTTTCTCGCCCTCTGTTTCCGCCCCTCTGTTTCTCGACCTCTGTTTCAGCCCCTCTGTTTCAGCCCCTCTGTTTCAGTCCCTCAGTTTCTCGACCTCTGTTTCTCGCCCTCTGTTTCAGCCACTCTGTTTCTCGCCCTCTGTATCAGCCCCTCTGTTTCTCGCCTTATGTTTCAGCCCCTCTGTTTCAGCCCCTCTGTTTCAGCCCCTCTGTTTCTCGCCCTCTGTTTCAGCCCCTCTGTTTCTCGCCCTCTGTTTCAGCACCTCTGTTTCAGCCCCTATGTTTCAGCCCCTCTGTTTAAGCCCCTCTGTTTCTCGCCCTCTGTTCAGCCCCTCTGTTTCTCGCCCTCTGTTTCAGCCCCTCAGTTTCTCGCCCTCTGATTCAGCCCCTCTGATTCAGCCCCACTGTTTCAGCCCCTCTGATTCAGCCACTCTGTTTCAGCCCCTCTGTTTCAGCCCTTCTGTTTCAGCCCCTCTGTTTCAGCCCCTCTGTTTCTCACCCTCTGTTTCAGCCCATCTGTTTCTCGCCCTCTGTTTCAGCCCCTGTGTTTCTCTTCCTCTGCTTCAGCTCCTCTGTTTCTCGCCCTCTGCTTCAGCCCATCTGTTTCTCGCCCTCTGTTTCAGCCCCTCTGTTTCAGCCCCTCTGTTTCAGCCCCTCTGTTTCAGCCCCTCTGTTTCTCGCCCTCTGTTTCAGCCCCTCTGTTTCAGCCCCTCTGTGTCAGCCCCTCTGTTTCTCGCCCTCTGTTTCAGCCCCTCTGTTTCAGACCCTCTGTTTCTCGCCCTCTGTTTCTGCGTCTCTGTTTCTCGCCCACTTTGTCAGCCCGTCATTTTCAGACCCTCTGTTTCAGCCCCTCTGTTTCTCGCCCTCTGATTCAGCCCCTCTGTTTCTCACCCTCTGTTTCAGCCCCTCTGTTTCAGCCCCTCTGTTTCAGCCCCTCTGTTTCAGCCCCTCTGTTTCTCGCCCTCTGTTTCAGCCCCTCTGATTCAGCCCCTCTGTTTCTCGCCCTCTATTTGAGCCCCTCTGTTTCTCGCCCTCTGTTTCAGCCCCTCTGTTTCTCGCCCTCTGTTTCAGCCCCTCTGATTCAGCCCCTCTGTTTCTCGCCCTCTTTTTGAGCCCCTCTGTATCTCGCCCTCTGTTTCAGCCCCTCTGTTTCAGCCCCTCTGTTTCAGCCCCTCTGTTTCTCGCCCTCTGTTTCTCACCCTCTGTTTCTCGCCCTCTGTATCAGCCCCTCTGTTTCTCGCCCTCTGTTTCAGCCCCTCTGATTCAGCCCCTCTGTTTCTCGCCCTCTTTTTGAGCCCCTCTGTATCTCGCCCTCTGTTTCAGCCCCTCTGTTTCAGCCCCTCTGTTTCAGCCCCTCTGTTTCAGCCCCTCATTCAGCACCTCTGTTTCAGCCCCTCTGTTTCTCACCCTCTGTTTCAGCCCCTCTGTTTCCCGCCCTCTGTTTCAGCTACTCGGTTTCTCGCCCTCTGTTTCAGACTCTCTTTCTCGCCCTCTGTTTAAGCCCCTCTGTGTCAGCCCCTCTGTTTCAACCCCTCTGTTTCAGCCCCTCTGTTTCAGACCCTCTGTTTCTCGCCCTCTGTTTCAGCCCCTCTGTTTCATGCCCTCTGTTTCAGCCCCTCTGTTTCTCGCCCTCTGTTTCAGCCCCTCTGTTTCATTCCCTCTGTTTCTCGACCTGTTTCTCGCCCTCTGTTTCAGCCCCTCTGTTTCTCGCCCTCTGTTTCAGCTCCTCTGTTTCTCGTCCTATGTTTCAGCCTCTCTGTTTCAGTCCCTCTGTTTCAGCCCCTCTGTTTCAGCCCCTCTGTTTCTCGCCCTCTGTTTCAGCCCCTCTGTTTCGCCCCCTCTGTTTCAGCCCCTCTGTTTCAGCCCCTCTGCTTCTCGCCCTCTGTTCAGCCCCTCTGTTTCTCGCCCTCTGTTTCAGCCCGTCTGATTCAGCCCCTCTGTTTCAGCCCCTCTGATTCAGCCCCTCTGTTTCAACCCCACTGTTTCAGCCCCTCTGTTTCAGCCCCTCTGTTTCAGCCCATCTGTTTCTCGCCCTCTGTTTCTCAACCTCTGTTTCTCGCCCTCTGTTTCAGCCCCTCTGTTGCTCGCCCGCTGTTTCAGCGCCCCTGTTTCTCGCCCTCTGCTTCAGCCCATCTGTTTCTCGCCCTCTGTTTCAGCCCCTCTGTTTTAGCACCTCTGTTTCAGCCCCTTTGTTTCAGCCCCTCTGTTTCAGCTCCTCTGTTTCTCGCCCTCTTTGTCAGCCTCTCAGTTTCAGCTCCTCTGTTTCAGCCCCTCTGTTTCTCGCCCTCTGTTTCAGCCCCTGTGATTCAGCCCCTCTGTTTCAGCCCTCTGTTTCAGCCCCTCTGTTTCAGCCCCTCTGTTTCTCGCCCTCTGTTTCAGCCCCTCTGTTTCTCGCCCTCTGTTTCAGCCCCTCTGTTTCAGCCCCTCTGTTTCTGCCCCTCTGTGTCAGCCCCTCTGTTTCTCGCCCTCTGTTTCAGCCCCTCTGTTTCTCGCCCTCTGTTTCTCGCCCTCTGTTTCAGCCCCTCTGTTTCAGCCCCTCTGTTTCAGTCCCTCTGATTCTCGCCCTCTGTTTCTCGCCCTCTGTTTCAGCCCCTCTGTTTCTCGCCCTCTGTTTCAGCCCCTCTGTTTCAGCCCCTCTGTTTCAGCCCCTCTGTTTCTCGCCCTCTGTTTCAGCCCCTCTGTTTCTCACCCTCTGTTTCAGCCCCTCTGATTCAGCCCCTCTCTTTCAGCCGCTCTGATTCAGTACCTCTGTTTCAGCCCCTCTGTTTCCGCCCCTCTGTTTCTCACCCTCTGTTTCTCGCCCTCTGTTTCAGCCCCTCTGTTTTTCGCCCTCTGTTTCAGCCCCTCTGTTTCTCGCCCTCTGTTTCAGGCTCTCTGTTTCAGCACGTCTCTTTCAGCCCCTCTGTTTCAGCCCCTCTGTTTCTCGCCCTGTGTTTCACGCCCGCTGTTTCAGCCCCTCTGTTTCTCGCCCTCTGTTTCAGCCCCTCTGTTTCAGCGCCTCTGATTCAGCCCCGCTGATTCAGCCCCTCTGTTTCTCGCCCTCTGTTTCAGCCCCTCTGTTTCTGCCCCTCTGTTTCAGCCCCTCTGTTTCTCGCCCTCTGTTTCAGCCCCTCAGTTTCTCGCCCTCTGATTCAGCCCCTCTGATTCAGCCCCACTGTTTCAGCCCCTCTGATTCAGCCACTCTGGTTCAGCCCCTCTGTTTCAGCCCTTCTGTTTCAGCCCCTCTGTTTCAGCCCCTCTGTTTCTCGCCCTCTGTTTCAGCCCCTCTGTTTCTCGCCCTCTGTTTCAGCCCCTGTGTTTCTCGTCCTCTGCTTCAGCTCCTCTGTTTCTCGCCCTCTGCTTCAGCCCATCTGTTTCTCGCCCTCTGTTTCAGCCCCTCTGTTTCAGCCCCTCTGTTTCAGCCCCTCTGTTTCTCGCCCTCTGTTTCAGCCCCTCTGTTTCAGCCCCTCTGTGTCAGCCCCTCTGTTTCTCGCCCTCTGTTTCAGCCCCTCTGTTTCAGACCCTCTGTTTCTCGCCCTCTGTTTCTGCGTCTCTGTTTCTCGCCCACTTTGTCAGCCCGTCATTTTCAGACCCTCTGTTTCAGCCCCTCTGTTTCTCGCCCTCTGATTCACCCCCTCTGTTTCTCACCCTCTGTTTCAGCCCCTCTGTTTCAGCCCCTCTGTTTCAGCCCCTCTGTTTCAGCCCCTCTGTTTCTCGCCCTCTGTTTCAGCCCCTCTGATTCAGCCCCTCTGTTTCTCGCCCTCTATTTGAGCCCCTCTGTTTCTCGCCCTCTGTTTCAGCCCCTCTGTTTCTCGCCCTCTGTTTCAGCCCCTCTGATTCAGCCCCTCTGTTTCTCGCCCTCTTTTTGAGCCCCTCTGTATCTCGCCCTCTGTTTCAGCCCCTCTGTTTCAGCCCCTCTGTTTCAGCCCCTCTGTTTCTCGCCCTCTGTTTCTCACCCTCTGTTTCTCGCCCTCTGTATCAGCCCCTCTGTTTCTCGCCCTCTGTTTCAGCCCCTCTGATTCAGCCCCTCTGTTTCTCGCCCTCTTTTTGAGCCCCTCTGTATCTCGCCCTCTGTTTCAGCCCCTCTGTTTCAGCCCCTCTGTTTCAGCCCCTCTGTTTCAGCCCCTCATTCAGCACCTCTGTTTCAGCCCCTCTGTTTCTCACCCTCTGTTTCAGCCCCTCTGTTTCCCGCCCTCTGTTTCAGCTACTCGGTTTCTCGCCCTCTGTTTCAGACTCTCTTTCTCGCCCTCTGTTTAAGCCCCTTTGTGTCAGCCCCTCTGTTTCAACCCCTCTGTTTCAGCCCCTCTGTTTCAGACCCTCTGTTTCTCGCCCTCTGTTTCAGCCCCTCTGTTTCATGCCCTCTGTTTCAGCCCCTCTGTTTCTCGCCCTCTGTTTCAGCCCCTCTGTTTCATTCCCTCTGTTTCTCGACCTGTTTCTCGCCCTCTGTTTCAGCCCCTCTGTTTCTCGCCCTCTGTTTCAGCTCCTCTGTTTCTCGTCCTATGTTTCAGCCTCTCTGTTTCAGTCCCTCTGTTTCAGCCCCTCTGTTTCAGCCCCTCTGTTTCTCGCCCTCTGTTTCAGCCCCTCTGTTTCGCCCCCTCTGTTTCAGCCCCTCTGTTTCAGCCCCTCTGCTTCTCGCCCTCTGTTCAGCCCCTCTGTTTCTCGCCCTCTGTTTCAGCCCGTCTGATTCAGCCCCTCTGTTTCAGCCCCTCTGATTCAGCCCCTCTGTTTCAACCCCACTGTTTCAGCCCCTCTGTTTCAGCCCCTCTGTTTCAGCCCATCTGTTTCTCGCCCTCTGTTTCTCAACCTCTGTTTCTCGCCCTCTGTTTCAGCCCCTCTGTTGCTCGCCCGCTGTTTCAGCGCCCCTGTTTCTCGCCCTCTGCTTCAGCCCATCTGTTTCTCGCCCTCTGTTTCAGCCCCTCTGTTTTAGCACCTCTGTTTCAGCCCCTTTGTTTCAGCCCCTCTGTTTCAGCTCCTCTGTTTCTCGCCCTCTTTGTCAGCCTCTCAGTTTCAGCTCCTCTGTTTCAGCCCCTCTGTTTCTCGCCCTCTGTTTCAGCCCCTGTGATTCAGCCCCTCTGTTTCAGCCCTCTGTTTCAGCCCCTCTGTTTCAGCCCCTCTGTTTCTCGCCCTCTGTTTCAGCCCCTCTGTTTCTCGCCCTCTGTTTCAGCCCCTCTGTTTCAGCCCCTCTGTTTCTGCCCCTCTGTGTCAGCCCCTCTGTTTCTCGCCCTCTGTTTCAGCCCCTCTGTTTCTCGCCCTCTGTTTCTCGCCCTCTGTTTCAGCCCCTCTGTTTCAGCCCCTCTGTTTCAGTCCCTCTGATTCTCGCCCTCTGTTTCTCGCCCTCTGTTTCAGCCCCTCTGTTTCTCGCCCTCTGTTTCAGCCCCTCTGTTTCAGCCCCTCTGTTTCAGCCCCTCTGTTTCTCGCCCTCTGTTTCAGCCCCTCTGTTTCTCACCCTCTGTTTCAGCCCCTCTGATTCAGCCCCTCTCTTTCAGCCGCTCTGATTCAGTACCTCTGTTTCAGCCCCTCTGTTTCCGCCCCTCAGTTTCTCACCCTCTGTTTCTCGCCCTCTGTTTCAGCCCCTCTGTTTTTCGCCCTCTGTTTCAGCCCCTCTGTTTCTCGCCCTCTGTTTCAGGCTCTCTGTTTCAGCACGTCTCTTTCAGCCCCTCTGTTTCAGCCCCTCTGTTTCTCGCCCTGTGTTTCACGCCCGCTGTTTCAGCCCCTCTGTTTCTCGCCCTCTGTTTCAGCCCCTCTGTTTCAGCGCCTCTGATTCAGCCCCGCTGATTCAGCCCCTCTGTTTCTCGCCCTCTGTTTCAGCCCCTCTGTTTCTGCCCCTCTGTTTCAGCCCCTCTGTTTCTCGCCCTCTGTTTCAGCCCCTCTGTTTCTTGCCCTCTGTTTCAGCCCCTATGTTTCAGCCACTCTGTTTCAGCCCCTCTGTTTCAGCCGCTGTGTTTCTCGCCCTCTGTTTCAGCCCCTCTGTTTCACGCCCTCTGTTTCAGCCCCTCTGTTTCTCGCCCTCTGTTTCAGCCCCTCTGTTTCAGCCCCTCTGTTTCAGCCCCTCTGTTACAGCCCCTCTGTTTCTCGCCCTCTGTTTCAGCCCCTCTGTTTCTCGCTCTCTGTTTCAGCCCCTCTGTTTCTCGCCCTCTGTTTCAGCCCCTCTGTTTCAGCCCCTCTGTTTCAGCCCCTCTGTTTCTCACCCTCTGTTTCAGCCCCTCTATTTCTCGCTCACTGTTTCAGCCCCTCTGTTTCTCGCCCTCTGTTTCAGCCCCTCTGTTTCAGCCCCTCTGTTTCAGCCCCTCTGTTTCTCGCCCTCTGTTTCAGCCCCTCTGTTTCTCGCCCTCTGTTTCAGCCTTTTTGATTCAGCCCCTCTGTTTCAGCCCCTCTGATTCAGACCCTCTGTTTCAGCCCCTCTGTTTCTGCCCCTCTGTTTCTCACCCTCTGTTTCTCACTCTCTGTTTCAGCCCCTCTGTTTTTCGCCCTCTGTTTCAGACCCTCTGTTTCTCGCCCTCTGTTTCAGGCTCTCTGTTTCAGCCCGTCTCTTTCAGCCCCTCTGTTTCAGCCCCTCTGTTTCTCGACCTCTGTTTCTCGCCCGCTGTTTCAGCCCCTCTGTTTCTTGCCCTCTGTTTCAGCCCCTCCGTTTCAGCGCCACTGATTCAGCCCCTCTGATTCAGCCCCTCTGTTTCTCGCCCTCTGTTTCAGCCCCTCTGTTTCAGCCCCTCTGTTTCAGCCCCTCTGTTTCAGCACCTCTGTTTCTCGCCCTCTGTTTCAGCCCCTCTGTTTCTCGCCCTCTGTTTCAGCCCCTCTGTTTCAGCCCCTCTGTTTCAGCCCCTCCGTTTCTCGCCCTCTGTTTCAGCCCCTCTGTTTCTCGCCCTCTGTTTCAGCCCCTCTGTTTCAGCCCCTCTGTTTCTCACCCTCTGCTTCAGCACTTTTGTTTCGCGCCCTCTGTTTCAGCCCCTCTGTTTCAGCCCCTCTGTTTCTCGCCCTCTGTTTCAGCCCCGCGGATTCAGCCCCTCTGTTTCAGCACCTCTGAATCAGCCCCTCTGATTCAGCACCTCTGTTTCAGCCCCTCTGTTTCAGCCCCTCTGTTTCTCTCCCTCTGATTCAGCCCCTCTGTTTCTCGTCCTCTGTTTCAGCCCCTCTGTTTCTCGCCCTCTGTTTCAGCCCCTCAGTTTCTCGCCCTCTGTTTCAGCCCCTCTGTTTCTCGCCCTCTGTTTCAGCCCCCTGATTCAGCCCCTCTGTTTCAGCCCCTCTGTTTCAGCCCCTCTGTTTCAGCCCCTCTGTTTCAGCCCCTCTGTTTCTCGCCCTCTGTTTCAGCCCCTCTTTTTCTCACCCTCTGTTTCTGCGCCTCTTTTCTCGCCCTCTGTTTCAACGCCTCTGTTTCAGCCCCTCTGATTCAGCCCCTCTGTTTCAGCCCCTCTGTTTCAGCCCCTCTGTTTCTCGCCCTCTGTTTCAGCCCCTCTTTTTCTCACCCTCTGTTTCTGCGCCTCTTTTCTCGCCCTCTGTTTCAACGCCTCTGTTTCAGCCCCTCTGATTCAGCCCCTCTGTTTCAGCCCCTCTGTTTCAGCCCGTCTGTTTCTCGCCCTCTGTTTCAGCCCCTCTGTTTCTCGCCCTCTGTTTCAGCCCCTCTGTTTCTCGCCCTCTGTTTCAGCCCCTCTGATTCAGCCCCTCTGTTTCAGCCCCTCTGTTTCTCGCCCTCTGTTTCAGCCCCTCTGTTTCTCGCCCTCTGTTTCAGCCCCTCTGTTTCAGCCCTTCTGTTTCAGCCCCTCTGTGTCAGCCCCTCTGTTTGTCGCCCTCTGTTTCAGCCCCACTGTTTCTCACCCTCTGTTTCAGCCCCTCTGTTTCTCGCCCTCTGTTTCAGCCCCTCTGTTTCTCGCCCTCTGTTTCAGCCCCTCTGTTTCAGTCCCTCTGTTTCTCGCCCTCTCTTTCTCGCCCTCTGTTTCAGCCCCTCTGTTTCTCGCCCTCTGTTTCAGCCCCTCTGTTTCATCCCCTCTGTTTCTCGCCTTCTGTTTCAGCCCCTCTGTTTCTCGCCCTCTGTTTCAGCCCCTCTGTTTCTCGCCCTCTGTTTCGGCCCCTCTGTTTCAGCCCTTCTGTTTCAGCCCCTCTGTTTCAGCCCCTCTGTTTCTCGCCCTCTGTTTCAGCCCCTCTGTTTCAGCCCTTCTGTTTCAGCCCCTCTGTTTCAGCCCCTCTGTTTCTCGCCCTGTTTCAGCCCCTCTGTTTCAGCCCCTCTGTTTCTCGCTCTCTGTTTCAGCCCCTCTGTTTCTCGCCCTCTGTTTCAGCCCCTCTGTTTCAGCCCCTCTGATTCAGCCGCTCTGATTCAGCCCCTCTGTTTCTCGCACTCTGTTTCAGCCCGTCTGTTTCAGCCCCTCTGTTTCAGTTCCTCTGTTTCAGCCCCTCTGTTTCAGCCCCTCTGTTTCGGCCCCTCTTTTTCTAGCCCTCTGTTTCAGCCCCTCTGTTTCAGCCCCTCTGTGTCAGCCCCTCTGTTTCTAGCCCTCTCTTTCAGCCCCTCTGTTTCAGCCCCTCTGTTTCTCGCCCTCTGTATCTGCGCCTCTGTTTCTCGCCCTCTTTGTCAGCCCGTCAATTTCAGCCCCTCTGTTTCAGCCCCTCTGTTTCTCGCCCTCTGATTCAGCCTCTCTGTTTCTCACCCTCTGTTTCACACCTCTGTTTCAGACCCTCTGTTTCAGCCCCTCTGTTTCAGCCCCTCTATTTTTCGCACTCTGTTTCAGCCCCTCTTTTTCTCACCCTCTGTTTCTGCGCCTATTTTCTCGCCCTCTGTTTCAACGCCTCTGTTTCAGCCCCTCTGATTCAGCCCCTCTGTTTCAGCCCCTCTGTTTCAGCCCGTCTGTTTCTCGCCCTCTGTTTCAGCCCCTCTGTTTCTCGCCCTCTGTTTCAGCCCCTCTGTTTCTCGCCCTCTGTTTCAGCCCCTCTGATTCAGCCCCTCTGTTTCAGCCCCTCTGTTTCTCGCCCTCTGTTTCAGCCCCTCTGTTTCTCGCCCTCTGTTTCAGCCCCTCTGTTTCAGCCCTTCTGTTTCAGCCCCTCTGTGTCAGCCCCTCTGTTTGTCGCCCTCTGTTTCAGCCCCACTGTTTCTCACCCTCTGTTTCAGCCCCTCTGTTTCTCGCCCTCTGTTTCAGCCCCTCTGTTTCTCGCCCTCTGTTTCAGCCCCTCTGTTTCAGTCCCTCTGTTTCTCGCCCTCTCTTTCTCGCCCTCTGTTTCAGCCCCTCTGTTTCTCGCCCTCTGTTTCAGCCCCTCTGTTTCATCCCCTCTGTTTCTCGCCTTCTGTTTCAGCCCCTCTGTTTCTCGCCCTCTGTTTCAGCCCCTCTGTTTCTCGCCCTCTGTTTCGGCCCCTCTGTTTCAGCCCTTCTGTTTCAGCCCCTCTGTTTCAGCCCCTCTGTTTCTCGCCCCCTGTTTCAGCCTCTCTGTTTCAGCCCTTCTGTTTCAGCCCCTCTGTTTCAGCCCCTCTGTTTCTCGCCCTGTTTCAGCCCCTCTGTTTCAGCCCCTCTGTTTCTCGCTCTCTGTTTCAGCCCCTCTGTTTCTCGCCCTCTGTTTCAGCCCCTCTGTTTCAGCCCCTCTGATTCAGCCGCTCTGATTCAGCCCCTCTGTTTCTCGCACTCTGTTTCAGCCCGTCTGTTTCAGCCCCTCTGTTTCAGTTCCTCTGTTTCAGCCCCTCTGTTTCAGCCCCTCTGTTTCGGCCCCTCTTTTTCTAGCCCTCTGTTTCAGCCCCTCTGTTTCAGCCCCTCTGTGTCAGCCCCTCTGTTTCTAGCCCTCTCTTTCAGCCCCTCTGTTTCAGCCCCTCTGTTTCTCGCCCTCTGTATCTGCGCCTCTGTTTCTCGCCCTCTTTGTCAGCCCGTCAATTTCAGCCCCTCTGTTTCAGCCCCTCTGTTTCTCGCCCTCTGATTCAGCCTCTCTGTTTCTCACCCTCTGTTTCACACCTCTGTTTCAGCCCCTCTGTTTCAGCCCCTCTGTTTCAGCCCCTCTATTTTTCGCACTCTGTTTCAGCCCCTCTGTTTCTCGCCATCTGCCTCAGCCCCTCTGTTTCAGCCCCTCTGTTTCAGCCTCTCTGTTTCTAGCCCTCTGTTTCAGCCCCGCTGTTTCAGCCCCTCTGTGTCAGCCCCTCTGTTTCTCGCCCTCTGTTTCAGCACCTCTGTTTCAGCCCCTCTGTTTCTCGCCCTCTGTTTCTGCGCCTCTGTTTCTCGCCCTCTTTGTCAGCCCGTCAGTTTCAGCCCCTCTGTTTCAGCCCCTCTGTTTCTCGCCCTCTGATTCAGCCCCTCTGTTTCTCACCCTCTGTTTCACCCCTCTGTTTCAGACCCTCTGTTTCAGCCCCACTGTTTCAGCCCCTCTGTTTCTCGCCCTATGTTTCTCACCCTCTGTTTCTCGCCCTCTGTTTCAGCCCCTCTATTTTTCGCCCTCTGTTTCAGCCCCTCTGTTTCTCGCCATCTGCATCAGCCCCTCTGTTTCAGCCCCTCTGTTTCAGCCCCTCTGTTTCAGCCCTTCTGTTTCTCGCCCTCTGTTTCTCACCCTCTGTTTCAGCCCCTCTGTTTCTCGCCCTCTCTTTCAGCCACTCTGTTTCAGCCCCTCTGATTCAGCCCCTCTGATTCAGCCCCTCTGTTTCTCGCCCTCTGTTTCAGCCCCTCTGTTTCAGCCCTTCTGTTTCAGCCCCTCTGTTTCAGCACCTCTGTTTCTCGCCCTCTGTTTCAGCCCCTGTGTTTCTCGCCCTCTTTTTCAGCCCCTCTGATTCAGCCCCTCTGTTTCTCGCCCTCTGTTTCAGCACCTTTGTTTCTCGCCCTCTGTTTTAGCCCCTCTGTTTCTCGCCCTCTGTTTCAGCCCCTCTGTTTCAGCCCCTCTGTTTCAGCCCCTCTTTCAGCACCTCTGTTTCAGCCCCTCTGTTTCTCACCCTCTGATTCAGCACCTCTGTTTCTCGCCCTCTGTTTCAGCCCCTCTGTTTCTCGCCCTCTGTTTCAGACCCTCTGTTTCTCGCCCTCTGTTTAAGCCCCTCTGTTTCAGCCCCTCTGTTTCAACCCCTCTGTTTCAGGCCCTCTGTTTCAGCCCCTCTGTTTCTCGCCCTCTGTTTCAGCCCCTCTGTTTCTCGACCTCTGTTTCAGCCCCTCTGTTTCAGCCCCTCTGTTTCAGTCCCTCAGTTTCTCGACCTCTGTTTCTCGCCCTCTGTTTCAGCCACTCTGTTTCTCGCCCTCTGTATCAGCCCCTCTGTTTCTCGCCTTATGTTTCAGCCTCTCTGTTTCTCACCCTCTGTTTCAGCCCCTCTGTTTCTCGCCCTCTGTTTCAGCCCCTCTGTTTCTCGCCCTCTGTTTCAGCACCTCTGTTTCAGCCCCTCTGTTTCAGCCCCTCTCTTTAAGCCCCTCTGTTTCTCACCCTCTGTTCAGCCCCTCTGTTTCTCGCCCTCTGTTTCAGCCCCTCTGTTTCTCGCCCTCTGATTCAGCCCCTCTGATTCAGCCCCACTGTTTCAGCCCCTCTGATTCAGCCACTCTGTTTCAGCCCCTCTGGTCCAGCCCCTCTGTTTCAGCCCCTCTGTTTCAGCACCTCTGTTTCTCGCCCTCTGTTTCAGCCCCTCTGTTTCTCGCCCTCTATTTCAGACCCTGTGTTTATCTTCCTCTGCTTCAGCTCCTCTGTTTCTCGCCCTCTGCTTCAGCCCATCTGTTTCTCGCCCTCTGTTTCAGCCCCTCTGTTTCAGCCCCTGTGTTTCAGCCCCTCTGTTTCGGCCCCTGTGTTTCTCGCCCTCTGTTTCAGCCCCTCTGTTTCAGCCCCTCTGTGTCAGCCCCTCTGTTTCTCGCCCTCTGTTTCAGCTCCTCTGTTTCAGACCCTCTGTTTCTCGCCCTCTGTTTCTGCGCCTCTGTTTCTCACCCACTTTGTCAGCCCGTCATTTTCAGACCCTCTGTTTCAGCCCCTCTGTTTCTCGCCCTCTGATTCAGCCCCTCTGTTTCTCGCCCTCTGTTTCTCACCCTCTGTTTCTCGCCCTCTGTTTCATCCCCTCTATTTTTCGCCCTCTGTTTCAGCCCCTCTGTTTCTCGCCATCTGCATCAGCCCCTCTGTTTCTCGCCCTCTGTTTCTCACCCTCTGTTTCAGCCCCTCTGTTTCTCGCCCTCTGTTTCAGCCCCTCTGTTTCTCGCCCTCTGTTTCAGCCCCTCTGTTTCTCGCCCTCTGTTTCTCACCCTCTGTTTCTCGCCCTCTGTTTCATCCCCTCTATTTTCGCCCTCTGTTTCAGCCCCTCTGTTTCTCGCCATCTGCATCAGCCCCTCTGTTTCTCGCCCTCTGTTTCTCACCCTCTGTTTCAGCCCCTCTGTTTCTCGCCCTCTGTTTCAGCCACTCTGTTTCAGCCCCTCTGATTCAGCCCCTCTGATTCAGCCCCTCTGTTTCTCGCACTCTGTTTCAGCCCCTCTGTTTCAGCCCTTCTGTTTCAGCCCCTCTGTTTCAGCCACTCTGTTTCTCACCCTCTGTTTCAGCCCCTCTGTTTCCCGCCCTCTGTTTCAGCCCCTCTGTTTCAGCCCCTCTGTTTCTCGCCCTCTGTTTCAGCCCCTCTGTTTCTCGCCCTCTGTTTCAGCCCCTCTGTTTCTCGCCCTCTGTTTCAGCCCCTCTGTTTCAGCCCCTCTGTTTAAGCCCCTCTTTCAGCACCTCTGTTTCAGCCCCGCTGTTTCTCACCCTCTGTTTCAGCCCCTCTGTTTCTCGCCCTCTGTTTCAGCCCCTCTGTATCTCGCCCTCTGTTTCAGACCCTCTGTTTCTCCGATTTGTTTAAGCCCCTCTGTTTCAGCCCCTCTGTTTCAACCCCTCTGTTTCAGCCCCTCTGTTTCAGCCCCTCTGTTTCAGCCCCTCTGTTTCTCGCCCTCTGTTTCAGCCCCTCTGTTTCAGCCCCTCTGTTTCAGCCCCTCTTTCAGCACCTCTGTTTCAGCCCCTCTGTTTCAGTCCCTCTTTTTCTCGACCTCTGTTTCTCGCCCTCTGTTTCAGACCCTCTGTTTCTCGCCCTCTGTTTAAGCCCCTCTGTTTCAGCCCCTCTGTTTCAACCCCTCTGTTTCAGCCCCTCTGTTTCAGCCCCTCTGTTTCAGTCCCTCTTTTTCTCGACCTCTGTTTCTCGCCCTCTGTTTCAGCCCCTCTGTTTCAGCCCCTCTGTTTCAGCCCCTCTTTCAGCACCTCTGTTTCAGCCCCTCTGTTTCAGTCCCTCTTTTTCTCGACCTCTGTTTCTCGCCCTCTGTTTCAGACCCTCTGTTTCTCGCCCTCTGTTTCAGCCCCTCTGTTTCAGCCCCTCTGTTTCAGCCCCTCTGTATCTCGCCCTCTGTTTCAGACCCTCTGTTTCTCCGATTTGTTTAAGCCCCTCTGTTTCAGCCCCTCTGTTTCAACCCCTCTGTTTCAGCCCCTCTGTTTCAGCCCCTCTGTTTCAGCCCCTCTGTTTCTCGCCCTCTGTTTCAGCCCCTCTGTTTCAGCCCCTCTGTTTCAGCCCCTCTTTCAGCACCTCTGTTTCAGCCCCTCTGTTTCAGTCCCTCTTTTTCTCGACCTCTGTTTCTCGCCCTCTGTTTCAGACCCTCTGTTTCTCGCCCTCTGTTTAAGCCCCTCTGTTTCAGCCCCTCTGTTTCAACCCCTCTGTTTCAGCCCCTCTGTTTCAGCCCCTCTGTTTCAGTCCCTCTTTTTCTCGACCTCTGTTTCTCGCCCTCTGTTTCAGCCCCTCTGTTTCAGCCCCTCTGTTTCAGCCCCTCTTTCAGCACCTCTGTTTCAGCCCCTCTGTTTCAGTCCCTCTTTTTCTCGACCTCTGTTTCTCGCCCTCTGTTTCAGACCCTCTGTTTCTCGCCCTCTGTTTCAGCCCCTCTGTTTCAGCCCCTCTGTTTCAGCCACTCTGATTCAGCCCCTCTGTTTCAGCCCCTCTGTTTCAGCCCCTCTGTTTCAGTCCCTCTGTTTCTCGACCTCTGTTTCTCGCCCTCTGTTTCAGCCCCTCTGTTTCTCGCCCTCTGTATCAGCCCCTCTGTTTCTCGGACTATGTTTCAGCCCCTCTGTTTCAGCCCCTCAGTTTCAGCTCCTCTGTTTCAGTCCCTCAGTTTCTCGACCTCTGTTTCTCGCCCTCTGTTTCAGCCACTCTGTTTCTCGCCCTCTGTATCAGCCCCTCTGTTTCTCGCCTTATGTTTCAGCCTCTCTGTTTCTCACCCTCTGTTTCAGCCCCTCTGTTTCTCGCCCTCTGTTTCAGCCCCTCTGTTTCTCGCCCTCTGTTTCAGCCCCTCTGTTTCTCGCCCTCTGTTTCTCACCCTCTGTTTCTCGCCCTCTGTTTCATCCCCTCTATTTTTCGCCCTCTGTTTCAGCCCCTCTGTTTCTCGCCATCTGCATCAGCCCCTCTGTTTCTCGCCCTCTGTTTCTCACCCTCTGTTTCAGCCCCTCTGTTTCTCGCCCTCTGTTTCAGCCCCTCTGTTTCTCGCCCTCTGTTTCAGCCCCTCTGTTTCTCGCCCTCTGTTTCTCACCCTCTGTTTCTCGCCCTCTGTTTCATCCCCTCTATTTTTCGCCCTCTGTTTCAGCCCCTCTGTTTCTCGCCATCTGCATCAGCCCCTCTGTTTCTCGCCCTCTGTTTCTCACCCTCTGTTTCAGCCCCTCTGTTTCTCGCCCTCTGTTTCAGCCACTCTGTTTCAGCCCCTCTGATTCAGCCCCTCTGATTCAGCCCCTCTGTTTCTCGCACTCTGTTTCAGCCCCTCTGTTTCAGCCCTTCTGTTTCAGCCCCTCTGTTTCAGCCACTCTGTTTCTCGCCCTCTGTTTCAGCCCCTCTGTTTCCCGCCCTCTGTTTCAGCCCCTCTGTTTCAGCCCCTCTGTTTCTCGCCCTCTGTTTCAGCCCCTCTGTTTCTCGCCCTCTGTTTCAGCCCCTCTGTTTCTCGCCCTCTGTTTCAGCCCCTCTGTTTCAGCCCCTCTGTTTAAGCCCCTCTTTCAGCACCTCTGTTTCAGCCCCGCTGTTTCTCACCCTCTGTTTCAGCCCCTCTGTTTCTCGCCCTCTGTTTCAGCCCCTCTGTATCTCGCCCTCTGTTTCAGACCCTCTGTTTCTCCGATTTGTTTAAGCCCCTCTGTTTCAGCCCCTCTGTTTCAACCCCTCTGTTTCAGCCCCTCTGTTTCAGCCCCTCTGTTTCAGCCCCTCTGTTTCTCGCCCTCTGTTTCAGCCCCTCTGTTTCAGCCCCTCTGTTTCAGCCCCTCTTTCAGCACCTCTGTTTCAGCCCCTCTGTTTCAGTCCCTCTTTTTCTCGACCTCTGTTTCTCGCCCTCTGTTTCAGACCCTCTGTTTCTCGCCCTCTGTTTAAGCCCCTCTGTTTCAGCCCCTCTGTTTCAACCCCTCTGTTTCAGCCCCTCTGTTTCAGCCCCTCTGTTTCAGTCCCTCTTTTTCTCGACCTCTGTTTCTCGCCCTCTGTTTCAGCCCCTCTGTTTCAGCCCCTCTGTTTCAGTCCCTCTGTTTCTCGACCTCTGTTTCTCGCCCTCTGTTTCAGCCCCTCTGTTTCTCGCCCTCTGTATCAGCCCCTCTGTTTCTCGGACTATGTTTCAGCCCCTCTGTTTCAGCCCCTCAGTTTCAGCTCCTCTGTTTCAGTCCCTCAGTTTCTCGACCTCTGTTTCTCGCCCTCTGTTTCAGGCCCTCTGTTTCAGCCCCTCTGTTTCAGTCCCTCTGTTTCTCGACCTCTGTTTCTCGCCCTCTGTTTCAGCCCCTCTGTTTCTCGCCCTCTGTTTCAGCCCCTCTGTTTCTCGCCCTCTGTTTCAGCCCCACTGTTTCAGCCACTCTGTTTCTCGCCCTCTGTATCAGCCCCTCTGTTTCTCGCCTTATGTTTCAGCCTCTCTGTTTCTCACCCTCTGTTTCAGCCCCTCTGTTTCTCGCCCTCTGTTTCAGCCCCTCTGTTTCTCGCCCTCTGTTTCAGCACCTCTGTTTCAGCCCCTCTGTTTCAGCCCCTCTCTTTAAGCCCCTCTGTTTCTCGCCCTCTGTTCAGCCCCTCTGTTTCTCGCCCTCTGTTTCAGCCCCTCTGTTTCTCGCCCTCTGATTCAGCCCCTCTGATTCAGCCCCACTGTTTCAGCCCCTCTGATTCAGCCACTCTGTTTCAGCCCCTCTGTTCCAGCCCCTCTGTTTCAGCCCCTCTGTTTCAGCACCTCTGTTTCTCGCCCTCTGTTTCAGCCCCTCTGTTTCTCGCCCTCTGTTTCAGACCCTGTGTTTCTCTTCCTCTGCTTCAGCTCCTCTGTTTCTCGCCCTCTGCTTCAGCCCATCTGTTTCTCGCCCTCTGTTTCAGCCCCTCTGTTTCAGCCCCTGTGTTTCAGCCCCTCTGTTTCGGCCCCTGTGTTTCTCGCCCTCTGTTTCAGCCCCTCTGTTTCAGCCCCTCTGTGTCAGCCCCTCTGTTTCTCGCCCTCTGTTTCAGCTCCTCTGTTTCAGACCCTCTGTTTCTCGCCCTCTGTTTCTGCGCCTCTGTTTCTCACCCACTTTGTCAGCCCGTCATTTTCAGACCCTCTGTTTCAGCCCCTCTGTTTCTCACCCTCTGATTCAGCCCCTCTGTTTGTCACCCTCTGTTTCAGCCCCTCTGTTTCTCGCCCTCTGTTTCAGCCCCTCTGTTTCTCGCCCTCTGTTTCTCACCCTCTGTTTCTCGCCCTCTGTTTCATCCCCTCTATTTTTCGCCCTCTGTTTCAGCCCCTCTGTTTCTCGCCATCTGCATCAGCCCCTCTGTTTCTCGCCCTCTGTTTCTCACCCTCTGTTTCAGCCCCTCTGTTTCTCGCCCTCTGTTTCAGCCACTCTGTTTCAGCCCCTCTGATTCAGCCCCTCTGATTCAGCCCCTCTGTTTCTCGCACTCTGTTTCAGCCCCTCTGTTTCAGCCCTTCTGTTTCAGCCCCTCTGTTTCAGCCACTCTGTTTCTCGCCCTCTGTTTCAGCCCCTCTGTTTCCCGCCCTCTGTTTCAGCCCCTCTGATTCAGCCCCTCTGTTTCTCGCCCTCTGTTTCAGCCCCTCTGTTTCTCGCCCTCTGTTTCAGCCCCTCTGTTTCTCGCCCTCTGTTTCAGCCCCTCTGTTTCAGCCCCTCTGTTTAAGCCCCTCTTTCAGCACCTCTGTTTCAGCCCCGCTGTTTCTCACCCTCTGTTTCAGCCCCTCTGTTTCTCGCCCTCTGTTTCAGCCCCTCTGTATCTCGCCCTCTGTTTCAGACCCTCTGTTTCTCCGATTTGTTTAAGCCCCTCTGTTTCAGCCCCTCTGTTTCAACCCCTCTGTTTCAGCCCCTCTGTTTCAGCCCCTCTGTTTAAGCCCCTCTGTTTCTCGCCCTCTGTTTCAGCCCCTCTGTTTCAGCCCCTCTGTTTCAGCCCCTCTTTCAGCACCTCTGTTTCAGCCCCTCTGTTTCTCACCCTCTGTTTCAGCCCCCCTGTTTCTTGCCCTATGTTTCAGACCCTCTGTTTCTCGCCCTCTGTTTCAGACCCTCTGTTTCTCGCCCTCTGTTTAAGCCCCTCTGTTTCAGCCCCTCTGTTTCAACCCCTCTGTTTCAGCCCCTCTGTTTCAGCCCCTCTGTTTCAGTCCCTCTTTTTCTCGACCTCTGTTTCTCGCCCTCTGTTTCAGCCCCTCTGTTTCAGCCCCTCTGTTTCAGTCCCTCTGTTTCTCGACCTCTGTTTCTCGCCCTCTGTTTCAGCCCCTCTGTTTCTCGCCCTCTGTATCAGCCCCTCTGTTTCTCGGACTATGTTTCAGCCCCTCTGTTTCAGCCCCTCAGTTTCAGCTCCTCTGTTTCAGCCCCTCTGTATCTCGCCCTCTCTTTCAGCCCCTCTGTTTCTCGCCCTCTGTTTCAGCCCCTCTGTTTCTCGCCCTCTGTTTCAGCCCCTCTGTTTTAGCCCCTCTGTTTCAGACCCTCTGTTTCAGCCCCTCTGTTTCTCGCCCTCTGTTCAGCCCCTCTATTTCTCGCCCGCTGTTTCAGCCCCTTTGTTTCTCGCAATCTGTTTCAGCCACTCTGATTCAGCCCCTCTGTTTCAGCCCCTCTGATTCAGCCCCTCTGTTTCAGCCCCTCTGTTTCAGCCCCTCTGTTTAAGCCCCTCTGTTTCTCGCCCTCTGTTTCTCACCCTCTGTTTCTCGCCCTTTGTTTCAGCCCCTGTGTTTCTCGCCCTCTGTTTCAGCCCCTCTGTTTTAGCCCCTCTGTTTCAGCCCCTCTGTTTCAGCCCCTCTGTTTCTCGCCCTCTGTTTCAGCCCCTCTGATTCAGCCCCTCTGTTTCAGCCCTCTGTTTCAGCCCCTCTGTTTCAGCCCCCCGGTTTCAGCCCCTCTGTGTCAGCCCCTCTGTTTCTCACCCTCTGTTTCAGCCCCTCTGTTTCTCGCCCTGTGTTTCAGCCCCTCTGTTTCTCGTCCTCTGTTTCAGCCCCTCTGTTTCTCGGCCTCTGTTTCAGCACGTCTGTTTCTCGCCCTCTGTTTCAGCCCCTCTGTTTCTCGCCCTCTGTTTCAGCCCCTCTGTTTCTCGCCCTCTGTTTCAGCCGCGCTGATTCAGCCCCTCTGTTTCAGCACCTCTGAATCAGCCCCTCTGATTCAGCCCCTCTGTTTCAGCCCCTCTGTTTCAGCCCCTCTGTTTCAGCCCCTCTGTTTCTCGCCCTCTGTTTCAGCCCCTCAGTTTCGCGCCCTCTCTTTCTGCGCCTCTGTTTCTCGCCCTCTGTTTTAGCGCCTCTGTGGCAGCCCCTCTGATTAAGCCCCTCTGTTTCAGCCCCTCTGATTCAGCCCCTCTCTTTCAGCCGCTCTGATTCAGTACCTCTGTTTCAGCCCCTCTGTTTCCGCCCCTCTGTTTCTCACCCTCTGTTTCTCGCCCTCTGTTTCAGCCCCTCTGTTTTTCGCCCTCTGTTTCAGCCCCTCTGTTTCTCGCCCTCTGTTTCAGGCTCTCTGTTTCAGCACGTCTCTTTCAGCCCCTCTGTTTCAGCCCCTCTGTTTCTCGCCCTGTGTTTCACGCCCGCTGTTTCAGCCCCTCTGTTTCTCGCCCTCTGTTTCAGCCCCTCTGTTTCAGCGCCTCTGATTCAGCCCCGCTGATTCAGCCCCTCTGTTTCTCGCCCTCTGTTTCAGCCCCTCTGTTTCTGCCCCTCTGTTTCAGCCCCTCTGTTTCTCGCCCTCTGTTTCAGCCCCTCAGTTTCTCGCCCTCTGATTCAGCCCCTCTGATTCAGCCCCACTGTTTCAGCCCCTCTGATTCAGCCACTCTGGTTCAGCCCCTCTGTTTCAGCCCTTCTGTTTCAGCCCCTCTGTTTCAGCCCCTCTGTTTCTCGCCCTCTGTTTCAGCCCCTCTGTTTCTCGCCCTCTGTTTCAGCCCCTGTGTTTCTCGTCCTCTGCTTCAGCTCCTCTGTTTCTCGCCCTCTGCTTCAGCCCATCTGTTTCTCGCCCTCTGTTTCAGCCCCTCTGTTTCAGCCCCTCTGTTTCAGCCCCTCTGTTTCTCGCCCTCTGTTTCAGCCCCTCTGTTTCAGCCCCTCTGTGTCAGCCCCTCTGTTTCTCGCCCTCTGTTTCAGCCCCTCTGTTTCAGACCCTCTGTTTCTCGCCCTCTGTTTCTGCGTCTCTGTTTCTCGCCCACTTTGTCAGCCCGTCATTTTCAGACCCTCTGTTTCAGCCCCTCTGTTTCTCGCCCTCTGATTCACCCCCTCTGTTTCTCACCCTCTGTTTCAGCCCCTCTGTTTCAGCCCCTCTGTTTCAGCCCCTCTGTTTCAGCCCCTCTGTTTCTCGCCCTCTGTTTCAGCCCCTCTGATTCAGCCCCTCTGTTTCTCGCCCTCTATTTGAGCCCCTCTGTTTCTCGCCCTCTGTTTCAGCCCCTCTGTTTCTCGCCCTCTGTTTCAGCCCCTCTGATTCAGCCCCTCTGTTTCTCGCCCTCTTTTTGAGCCCCTCTGTATCTCGCCCTCTGTTTCAGCCCCTCTGTTTCAGCCCCTCTGTTTCAGCCCCTCTGTTTCTCGCCCTCTGTTTCTCACCCTCTGTTTCTCGCCCTCTGTATCAGCCCCTCTGTTTCTCGCCCTCTGTTTCAGCCCCTCTGATTCAGCCCCTCTGTTTCTCGCCCTCTTTTTGAGCCCCTCTGTATCTCGCCCTCTGTTTCAGCCCCTCTGTTTCAGCCCCTCTGTTTCAGCCCCTCTGTTTCAGCCCCTCATTCAGCACCTCTGTTTCAGCCCCTCTGTTTCTCACCCTCTGTTTCAGCCCCTCTGTTTCCCGCCCTCTGTTTCAGCTACTCGGTTTCTCGCCCTCTGTTTCAGACTCTCTTTCTCGCCCTCTGTTTAAGCCCCTTTGTGTCAGCCCCTCTGTTTCAACCCCTCTGTTTCAGCCCCTCTGTTTCAGACCCTCTGTTTCTCGCCCTCTGTTTCAGCCCCTCTGTTTCATGCCCTCTGTTTCAGCCCCTCTGTTTCTCGCCCTCTGTTTCAGCCCCTCTGTTTCATTCCCTCTGTTTCTCGACCTGTTTCTCGCCCTCTGTTTCAGCCCCTCTGTTTCTCGCCCTCTGTTTCAGCTCCTCTGTTTCTCGTCCTATGTTTCAGCCTCTCTGTTTCAGTCCCTCTGTTTCAGCCCCTCTGTTTCAGCCCCTCTGTTTCTCGCCCTCTGTTTCAGCCCCTCTGTTTCGCCCCCTCTGTTTCAGCCCCTCTGTTTCAGCCCCTCTGCTTCTCGCCCTCTGTTCAGCCCCTCTGTTTCTCGCCCTCTGTTTCAGCCCGTCTGATTCAGCCCCTCTGTTTCAGCCCCTCTGATTCAGCCCCTCTGTTTCAACCCCACTGTTTCAGCCCCTCTGTTTCAGCCCCTCTGTTTCAGCCCATCTGTTTCTCGCCCTCTGTTTCTCAACCTCTGTTTCTCGCCCTCTGTTTCAGCCCCTCTGTTGCTCGCCCGCTGTTTCAGCGCCCCTGTTTCTCGCCCTCTGCTTCAGCCCATCTGTTTCTCGCCCTCTGTTTCAGCCCCTCTGTTTTAGCACCTCTGTTTCAGCCCCTTTGTTTCAGCCCCTCTGTTTCAGCTCCTCTGTTTCTCGCCCTCTTTGTCAGCCTCTCAGTTTCAGCTCCTCTGTTTCAGCCCCTCTGTTTCTCGCCCTCTGTTTCAGCCCCTGTGATTCAGCCCCTCTGTTTCAGCCCTCTGTTTCAGCCCCTCTGTTTCAGCCCCTCTGTTTCTCGCCCTCTGTTTCAGCCCCTCTGTTTCTCGCCCTCTGTTTCAGCCCCTCTGTTTCAGCCCCTCTGTTTCTGCCCCTCTGTGTCAGCCCCTCTGTTTCTCGCCCTCTGTTTCAGCCCCTCTGTTTCTCGCCCTCTGTTTCTCGCCCTCTGTTTCAGCCCCTCTGTTTCAGCCCCTCTGTTTCAGTCCCTCTGATTCTCGCCCTCTGTTTCTCGCCCTCTGTTTCAGCCCCTCTGTTTCTCGCCCTCTGTTTCAGCCCCTCTGTTTCAGCCCCTCTGTTTCAGCCCCTCTGTTTCTCGCCCTCTGTTTCAGCCCCTCTGTTTCTCACCCTCTGTTTCAGCCCCTCTGATTCAGCCCCTCTCTTTCAGCCGCTCTGATTCAGTACCTCTGTTTCAGCTCCTCTGTTTCCGCCCCTCAGTTTCTCACCCTCTGTTTCTCGCCCTCTGTTTCAGCCCCTCTGTTTTTCGCCCTCTGT
Source organism: Chiloscyllium punctatum (assembly GCF_047496795.1). Lineage (NCBI taxonomy): Eukaryota > Metazoa > Chordata > Chondrichthyes > Orectolobiformes > Hemiscylliidae > Chiloscyllium > Chiloscyllium punctatum. Next base: position 869,634 of record NW_027309831.1, read on the forward strand.
TTCAGCCCCTCTGTTTCTCGCCCTCTGTTTCAGGCTCTCTGTTTCAGCACGTCTCTTTCAGCCCCTCTGTTTCAGCCCCTCTGTTTCTCGCCCTGTGTTTCACGCCCGCTGTTTCAGCCCCTCTGTTTCTCGCCCTCTGTTTCAGCCCCTCTGTTTCAGCGCCTCTGATTCAGCCCCGCTGATTCAGCCCCTCTGTTTCTCGCCCTCTGTTTCAGCCCCTCTGTTTCTGCCCCTCTGTTTCAGCCCCTCTGTTTCTCGCCCTCTGTTTCAGCCCCTCTGTTTCTTGCCCTCTGTTTCAGCCCCTATGTTTCAGCCACTCTGTTTCAGCCCCTCTGTTTCAGCCGCTGTGTTTCTCGCCCTCTGTTTCAGCCCCTCTGTTTCACGCCCTCTGTTTCTCGCCCTCTGTTTCTCGCCCTCTGTTTCAGCCCCTCTGTTTCAGCCCCTCTGTTTCAGCCCCTCTGTTACAGCCCCTCTGTTTCTCGCCCTCTGTTTCAGCCCCTCTGTTTCTCGCTCTCTGTTTCAGCCCCTCTGTTTCTCGCCCTCTGTTTCAGCCCCTCTGTTTCAGCCCCTCTGTTTCAGCCCCTCTGTTTCTCACCCTCTGTTTCAGCCCCTCTATTTCTCGCTCACTGTTTCAGCCCCTCTGTTTCTCGCCCTCTGTTTCAGCCCCTCTGTTTCAGCCCCTCTGTTTCAGCCCCTCTGTTTCTCGCCCTCTGTTTCAGCCCCTCTGTTTCTCGCCCTCTGTTTCAGCCTTTTTGATTCAGCCCCTCTGTTTCAGCCCCTCTGATTCAGACCCTCTGTTTCAGCCCCTCTGTTTCTGCCCCTCTGTTTCTCACCCTCTGTTTCTCACTCTCTGTTTCAGCCCCTCTGTTTTTCGCCCTCTGTTTCAGACCCTCTGTTTCTCGCCCTCTGTTTCAGGCTCTCTGTTTCAGCCCGTCTCTTTCAGCCCCTCTGTTTCAGCCCCTCTGTTTCTCGACCTCTGTTTCTCGCCCGCTGTTTCAGCCCCTCTGTTTCTTGCCCTCTGTTTCAGCCCCTCCGTTTCAGCGCCACTGATTCAGCCCCTCTGATTCAGCCCCTCTGTTTCTCGCCCTCTGTTTCAGCCCCTCTGTTTCAGCCCCTCTGTTTCAGCCCCTCTGTTTCAGCACCTCTGTTTCTCGCCCTCTGTTTCAGCCCCTCTGTTTCTCGCCCTCTGTTTCAGCCCCTCTGTTTCAGCCCCTCTGTTTCAGCCCCTCCGTTTCTCGCCCTCTGTTTCAGCCCCTCTGTTTCTCGCCCTCTGTTTCAGCCCCTCTGTTTCAGCCCCTCTGTTTCTCACCCTCTGCTTCAGCACTTTTGTTTCGCGCCCTCTGTTTCAGCCCCTCTGTTTCAGCCCCTCTGTTTCTCGCCCTCTGTTTCAGCCCCGCGGATTCAGCCCCTCTGTTTCAGCACCTCTGAATCAGCCCCTCTGATTCAGCACCTCTGTTTCAGCCCCTCTGTTTCAGCCCCTCTGTTTCTCTCCCTCTGATTCAGCCCCTCTGTTTCTCGTCCTCTGTTTCAGCCCCTCTGTTTCTCGCCCTCTGTTTCAGCCCCTCAGTTTCTCGCCTTCTGTTTCAGCCCCTCTGTTTCTCGCCCTCTGTTTCAGCCCCCTGATTCAGCCCCTCTGTTTCAGCCCCTCTGTTTCAGCCCCTCTGTTTCAGCCCCTCTGTTTCAGCCCCTCTGTTTCTCGCCCTCTGTTTCAGCCCCTCTTTTTCTCACCCTCTGTTTCTGCGCCTCTTTTCTCGCCCTCTGTTTCAACGCCTCTGTTTCAGCCCCTCTGATTCAGCCCCTCTGTTTCAGCCCCTCTGTTTCAGCCCCTCTGTTTCTCGCCCTCTGTTTCAGCCCCTCTTTTTCTCACCCTCTGTTTCTGCGCCTCTTTTCTCGCCCTCTGTTTCAACGCCTCTGTTTCAGCCCCTCTGATTCAGCCCCTCTGTTTCAGCCCCTCTGTTTCAGCCCGTCTGTTTCTCGCCCTCTGTTTCAGCCCCTCTGTTTCTCGCCCTCTGTTTCAGCCCCTCTGTTTCTCGCCCTCTGTTTCAGCCCCTCTGATTCAGCCCCTCTGTTTCAGCCCCTCTGTTTCTCGCCCTCTGTTTCAGCCCCTCTGTTTCTCGCCCTCTGTTTCAGCCCCTCTGTTTCAGCCCTTCTGTTTCAGCCCCTCTGTGTCAGCCCCTCTGTTTGTCGCCCTCTGTTTCAGCCCCACTGTTTCTCACCCTCTGTTTCAGCCCCTCTGTTTCTCGCCCTCTGTTTCAGCCCCTCTGTTTCTCGCCCTCTGTTTCAGCCCCTCTGTTTCAGTCCCTCTGTTTCTCGCCCTCTCTTTCTCGCCCTCTGTTTCAGCCCCTCTGTTTCTCGCCCTCTGTTTCAGCCCCTCTGTTTCATCCCCTCTGTTTCTCGCCTTCTGTTTCAGCCCCTCTGTTTCTCGCCCTCTGTTTCAGCCCCTCTGTTTCTCGCCCTCTGTTTCGGCCCCTCTGTTTCAGCCCTTCTGTTTCAGCCCCTCTGTTTCAGCCCCTCTGTTTCTCGCCCTCTGTTTCAGCCCCTCTGTTTCAGCCCTTCTGTTTCAGCCCCTCTGTTTCAGCCCCTCTGTTTCTCGCCCTGTTTCAGCCCCTCTGTTTCAGCCCCTCTGTTTCTCGCTCTCTGTTTCAGCCCCTCTGTTTCTCGCCCTCTGTTTCAGCCCCTCTGTTTCAGCCCCTCTGATTCAGCCGCTCTGATTCAGCCCCTCTGTTTCTCGCACTCTGTTTCAGCCCGTCTGTTTCAGCCCCTCTGTTTCAGTTCCTCTGTTTCAGCCCCTCTGTTTCAGCCCCTCTGTTTCGGCCCCTCTTTTTCTAGCCCTCTGTTTCAGCCCCTCTGTTTCAGCCCCTCTGTGTCAGCCCCTCTGTTTCTAGCCCTCTCTTTCAGCCCCTCTGTTTCAGCCCCTCTGTTTCTCGCCCTCTGTATCTGCGCCTCTGTTTCTCGCCCTCTTTGTCAGCCCGTCAATTTCAGCCCCTCTGTTTCAGCCCCTCTGTTTCTCGCCCTCTGATTCAGCCTCTCTGTTTCTCACCCTCTGTTTCACACCTCTGTTTCAGACCCTCTGTTTCAGCCCCTCTGTTTCAGCCCCTCTATTTTTCGCACTCTGTTTCAGCCCCTCTTTTTCTCACCCTCTGTTTCTGCGCCTATTTTCTCGCCCTCTGTTTCAACGCCTCTGTTTCAGCCCCTCTGATTCAGCCCCTCTGTTTCAGCCCCTCTGTTTCAGCCCGTCTGTTTCTCGCCCTCTGTTTCAGCCCCTCTGTTTCTCGCCCTCTGTTTCAGCCCCTCTGTTTCTCGCCCTCTGTTTCAGCCCCTCTGATTCAGCCCCTCTGTTTCAGCCCCTCTGTTTCTCGCCCTCTGTTTCAGCCCCTCTGTTTCTCGCCCTCTGTTTCAGCCCCTCTGTTTCAGCCCTTCTGTTTCAGCCCCTCTGTGTCAGCCCCTCTGTTTGTCGCCCTCTGTTTCAGCCCCACTGTTTCTCACCCTCTGTTTCAGCCCCTCTGTTTCTCGCCCTCTGTTTCAGCCCCTCTGTTTCTCGCCCTCTGTTTCAGCCCCTCTGTTTCAGTCCCTCTGTTTCTCGCCCTCTCTTTCTCGCCCTCTGTTTCAGCCCCTCTGTTTCTCGCCCTCTGTTTCAGCCCCTCTGTTTCATCCCCTCTGTTTCTCGCCTTCTGTTTCAGCCCCTCTGTTTCTCGCCCTCTGTTTCAGCCCCTCTGTTTCTCGCCCTCTGTTTCGGCCCCTCTGTTTCAGCCCTTCTGTTTCAGCCCCTCTGTTTCAGCCCCTCTGTTTCTCGCCCCCTGTTTCAGCCTCTCTGTTTCAGCCCTTCTGTTTCAGCCCCTCTGTTTCAGCCCCTCTGTTTCTCGCCCTGTTTCAGCCCCTCTGTTTCAGCCCCTCTGTTTCTCGCTCTCTGTTTCAGCCCCTCTGTTTCTCGCCCTCTGTTTCAGCCCCTCTGTTTCAGCCCCTCTGATTCAGCCGCTCTGATTCAGCCCCTCTGTTTCTCGCACTCTGTTTCAGCCCGTCTGTTTCAGCCCCTCTGTTTCAGTTCCTCTGTTTCAGCCCCTCTGTTTCAGCCCCTCTGTTTCGGCCCCTCTTTTTCTAGCCCTCTGTTTCAGCCCCTCTGTTTCAGCCCCTCTGTGTCAGCCCCTCTGTTTCTAGCCCTCTCTTTCAGCCCCTCTGTTTCAGCCCCTCTGTTTCTCGCCCTCTGTATCTGCGCCTCTGTTTCTCGCCCTCTTTGTCAGCCCGTCAATTTCAGCCCCTCTGTTTCAGCCCCTCTGTTTCTCGCCCTCTGATTCAGCCTCTCTGTTTCTCACCCTCTGTTTCACACCTCTGTTTCAGCCCCTCTGTTTCAGCCCCTCTGTTTCAGCCCCTCTATTTTTCGCACTCTGTTTCAGCCCCTCTGTTTCTCGCCATCTGCCTCAGCCCCTCTGTTTCAGCCCCTCTGTTTCAGCCTCTCTGTTTCTAGCCCTCTGTTTCAGCCCCGCTGTTTCAGCCCCTCTGTGTCAGCCCCTCTGTTTCTCGCCCTCTGTTTCAGCACCTCTGTTTCAGCCCCTCTGTTTCTCGCCCTCTGTTTCTGCGCCTCTGTTTCTCGCCCTCTTTGTCAGCCCGTCAGTTTCAGCCCCTCTGTTTCAGCCCCTCTGTTTCTCGCCCTCTGATTCAGCCCCTCTGTTTCTCACCCTCTGTTTCACCCCTCTGTTTCAGACCCTCTGTTTCAGCCCCACTGTTTCAGCCCCTCTGTTTCTCGCCCTATGTTTCTCACCCTCTGTTTCTCGCCCTCTGTTTCAGCCCCTCTATTTTTCGCCCTCTGTTTCAGCCCCTCTGTTTCTCGCCATCTGCATCAGCCCCTCTGTTTCAGCCCCTCTGTTTCAGCCCCTCTGTTTCAGCCCTTCTGTTTCTCGCCCTCTGTTTCTCACCCTCTGTTTCAGCCCCTCTGTTTCTCGCCCTCTCTTTCAGCCACTCTGTTTCAGCCCCTCTGATTCAGCCCCTCTGATTCAGCCCCTCTGTTTCTCGCCCTCTGTTTCAGCCCCTCTGTTTCAGCCCTTCTGTTTCAGCCCCTCTGTTTCAGCACCTCTGTTTCTCGCCCTCTGTTTCAGCCCCTGTGTTTCTCGCCCTCTTTTTCAGCCCCTCTGATTCAGCCCCTCTGTTTCTCGCCCTCTGTTTCAGCACCTTTGTTTCTCGCCCTCTGTTTTAGCCCCTCTGTTTCTCGCCCTCTGTTTCAGCCCCTCTGTTTCAGCCCCTCTGTTTCAGCCCCTCTTTCAGCACCTCTGTTTCAGCCCCTCTGTTTCTCACCCTCTGATTCAGCACCTCTGTTTCTCGCCCTCTGTTTCAGCCCCTCTGTTTCTCGCCCTCTGTTTCAGACCCTCTGTTTCTCGCCCTCTGTTTAAGCCCCTCTGTTTCAGCCCCTCTGTTTCAACCCCTCTGTTTCAGGCCCTCTGTTTCAGCCCCTCTGTTTCTCGCCCTCTGTTTCAGCCCCTCTGTTTCTCGACCTCTGTTTCAGCCCCTCTGTTTCAGCCCCTCTGTTTCAGTCCCTCAGTTTCTCGACCTCTGTTTCTCGCCCTCTGTTTCAGCCACTCTGTTTCTCGCCCTCTGTATCAGCCCCTCTGTTTCTCGCCTTATGTTTCAGCCTCTCTGTTTCTCACCCTCTGTTTCAGCCCCTCTGTTTCTCGCCCTCTGTTTCAGCCCCTCTGTTTCTCGCCCTCTGTTTCAGCACCTCTGTTTCAGCCCCTCTGTTTCAGCCCCTCTCTTTAAGCCCCTCTGTTTCTCGCCCTCTGTTCAGCCCCTCTGTTTCTCGCCCTCTGTTTCAGCCCCTCTGTTTCTCGCCCTCTGATTCAGCCCCTCTGATTCAGCCCCACTGTTTCAGCCCCTCTGATTCAGCCACTCTGTTTCAGCCCCTCTGGTCCAGCCCCTCTGTTTCAGCCCCTCTGTTTCAGCACCTCTGTTTCTCGCCCTCTGTTTCAGCCCCTCTGTTTCTCGCCCTCTGTTTCAGACCCTGTGTTTATCTTCCTCTGCTTCAGCTCCTCTGTTTCTCGCCCTCTGCTTCAGCCCATCTGTTTCTCGCCCTCTGTTTCAGCCCCTCTGTTTCAGCCCCTGTGTTTCAGCCCCTCTGTTTCGGCCCCTGTGTTTCTCGCCCTCTGTTTCAGCCCCTCTGTTTCAGCCCCTCTGTGTCAGCCCCTCTGTTTCTCGCCCTCTGTTTCAGCTCCTCTGTTTCAGACCCTCTGTTTCTCGCCCTCTGTTTCTGCGCCTCTGTTTCTCACCCACTTTGTCAGCCCGTCATTTTCAGACCCTCTGTTTCAGCCCCTCTGTTTCTCGCCCTCTGATTCAGCCCCTCTGTTTCTCGCCCTCTGTTTCTCACCCTCTGTTTCTCGCCCTCTGTTTCATCCCCTCTATTTTTCGCCCTCTGTTTCAGCCCCTCTGTTTCTCGCCATCTGCATCAGCCCCTCTGTTTCTCGCCCTCTGTTTCTCACCCTCTGTTTCAGCCCCTCTGTTTCTCGCCCTCTGTTTCAGCCACTCTGTTTCAGCCCCTCTGATTCAGCCCCTCTGATTCAGCCCCTCTGTTTCTCGCACTCTGTTTCAGCCCCTCTGTTTCAGCCCTTCTGTTTCAGCCCCTCTGTTTCAGCCACTCTGTTTCTCGCCCTCTGTTTCAGCCCCTCTGTTTCCCGCCCTCTGTTTCAGCCCCTCTGTTTCAGCCCCTCTGTTTCTCGCCCTCTGTTTCAGCCCCTCTGTTTCTCGCCCTCTGTTTCAGCCCCTCTGTTTCTCGCCCTCTGTTTCAGCCCCTCTGTTTCAGCCCCTCTGTTTAAGCCCCTCTTTCAGCACCTCTGTTTCAGCCCCGCTGTTTCTCACCCTCTGTTTCAGCCCCTCTGTTTCTCGCCCTCTGTTTCAGCCCCTCTGTATCTCGCCCTCTGTTTCAGACCCTCTGTTTCTCCGATTTGTTTAAGCCCCTCTGTTTCAGCCCCTCTGTTTCAACCCCTCTGTTTCAGCCCCTCTGTTTCAGCCCCTCTGTTTCAGCCCCTCTGTTTCTCGCCCTCTGTTTCAGCCCCTCTGTTTCAGCCCCTCTGTTTCAGCCCCTCTTTCAGCACCTCTGTTTCAGCCCCTCTGTTTCAGTCCCTCTTTTTCTCGACCTCTGTTTCTCGCCCTCTGTTTCAGACCCTCTGTTTCTCGCCCTCTGTTTAAGCCCCTCTGTTTCAGCCCCTCTGTTTCAACCCCTCTGTTTCAGCCCCTCTGTTTCAGCCCCTCTGTTTCAGTCCCTCTTTTTCTCGACCTCTGTTTCTCGCCCTCTGTTTCAGCCCCTCTGTTTCAGCCCCTCTGTTTCAGCCCCTCTTTCAGCACCTCTGTTTCAGCCCCTCTGTTTCAGTCCCTCTTTTTCTCGACCTCTGTTTCTCGCCCTCTGTTTCAGACCCTCTGTTTCTCGCCCTCTGTTTCAGCCCCTCTGTTTCAGCCCCTCTGTTTCAGCCCCTCTGTATCTCGCCCTCTGTTTCAGACCCTCTGTTTCTCCGATTTGTTTAAGCCCCTCTGTTTCAGCCCCTCTGTTTCAACCCCTCTGTTTCAGCCCCTCTGTTTCAGCCCCTCTGTTTCAGCCCCTCTGTTTCTCGCCCTCTGTTTCAGCCCCTCTGTTTCAGCCCCTCTGTTTCAGCCCCTCTTTCAGCACCTCTGTTTCAGCCCCTCTGTTTCAGTCCCTCTTTTTCTCGACCTCTGTTTCTCGCCCTCTGTTTCAGACCCTCTGTTTCTCGCCCTCTGTTTAAGCCCCTCTGTTTCAGCCCCTCTGTTTCAACCCCTCTGTTTCAGCCCCTCTGTTTCAGCCCCTCTGTTTCAGTCCCTCTTTTTCTCGACCTCTGTTTCTCGCCCTCTGTTTCAGCCCCTCTGTTTCAGCCCCTCTGTTTCAGCCCCTCTTTCAGCACCTCTGTTTCAGCCCCTCTGTTTCAGTCCCTCTTTTTCTCGACCTCTGTTTCTCGCCCTCTGTTTCAGACCCTCTGTTTCTCGCCCTCTGTTTCAGCCCCTCTGTTTCAGCCCCTCTGTTTCAGCCACTCTGATTCAGCCCCTCTGTTTCAGCCCCTCTGTTTCAGCCCCTCTGTTTCAGTCCCTCTGTTTCTCGACCTCTGTTTCTCGCCCTCTGTTTCAGCCCCTCTGTTTCTCGCCCTCTGTATCAGCCCCTCTGTTTCTCGGACTATGTTTCAGCCCCTCTGTTTCAGCCCCTCAGTTTCAGCTCCTCTGTTTCAGTCCCTCAGTTTCTCGACCTCTGTTTCTCGCCCTCTGTTTCAGCCACTCTGTTTCTCGCCCTCTGTATCAGCCCCTCTGTTTCTCGCCTTATGTTTCAGCCTCTCTGTTTCTCACCCTCTGTTTCAGCCCCTCTGTTTCTCGCCCTCTGTTTCAGCCCCTCTGTTTCTCGCCCTCTGTTTCAGCCCCTCTGTTTCTCGCCCTCTGTTTCTCACCCTCTGTTTCTCGCCCTCTGTTTCATCCCCTCTATTTTTCGCCCTCTGTTTCAGCCCCTCTGTTTCTCGCCATCTGCATCAGCCCCTCTGTTTCTCGCCCTCTGTTTCTCACCCTCTGTTTCAGCCCCTCTGTTTCTCGCCCTCTGTTTCAGCCCCTCTGTTTCTCGCCCTCTGTTTCAGCCCCTCTGTTTCTCGCCCTCTGTTTCTCACCCTCTGTTTCTCGCCCTCTGTTTCATCCCCTCTATTTTTCGCCCTCTGTTTCAGCCCCTCTGTTTCTCGCCATCTGCATCAGCCCCTCTGTTTCTCGCCCTCTGTTTCTCACCCTCTGTTTCAGCCCCTCTGTTTCTCGCCCTCTGTTTCAGCCACTCTGTTTCAGCCCCTCTGATTCAGCCCCTCTGATTCAGCCCCTCTGTTTCTCGCACTCTGTTTCAGCCCCTCTGTTTCAGCCCTTCTGTTTCAGCCCCTCTGTTTCAGCCACTCTGTTTCTCGCCCTCTGTTTCAGCCCCTCTGTTTCCCGCCCTCTGTTTCAGCCCCTCTGTTTCAGCCCCTCTGTTTCTCGCCCTCTGTTTCAGCCCCTCTGTTTCTCGCCCTCTGTTTCAGCCCCTCTGTTTCTCGCCCTCTGTTTCAGCCCCTCTGTTTCAGCCCCTCTGTTTAAGCCCCTCTTTCAGCACCTCTGTTTCAGCCCCGCTGTTTCTCACCCTCTGTTTCAGCCCCTCTGTTTCTCGCCCTCTGTTTCAGCCCCTCTGTATCTCGCCCTCTGTTTCAGACCCTCTGTTTCTCCGATTTGTTTAAGCCCCTCTGTTTCAGCCCCTCTGTTTCAACCCCTCTGTTTCAGCCCCTCTGTTTCAGCCCCTCTGTTTCAGCCCCTCTGTTTCTCGCCCTCTGTTTCAGCCCCTCTGTTTCAGCCCCTCTGTTTCAGCCCCTCTTTCAGCACCTCTGTTTCAGCCCCTCTGTTTCAGTCCCTCTTTTTCTCGACCTCTGTTTCTCGCCCTCTGTTTCAGACCCTCTGTTTCTCGCCCTCTGTTTAAGCCCCTCTGTTTCAGCCCCTCTGTTTCAACCCCTCTGTTTCAGCCCCTCTGTTTCAGCCCCTCTGTTTCAGTCCCTCTTTTTCTCGACCTCTGTTTCTCGCCCTCTGTTTCAGCCCCTCTGTTTCAGCCCCTCTGTTTCAGTCCCTCTGTTTCTCGACCTCTGTTTCTCGCCCTCTGTTTCAGCCCCTCTGTTTCTCGCCCTCTGTATCAGCCCCTCTGTTTCTCGGACTATGTTTCAGCCCCTCTGTTTCAGCCCCTCAGTTTCAGCTCCTCTGTTTCAGTCCCTCAGTTTCTCGACCTCTGTTTCTCGCCCTCTGTTTCAGGCCCTCTGTTTCAGCCCCTCTGTTTCAGTCCCTCTGTTTCTCGACCTCTGTTTCTCGCCCTCTGTTTCAGCCCCTCTGTTTCTCGCCCTCTGTTTCAGCCCCTCTGTTTCTCGCCCTCTGTTTCAGCCCCACTGTTTCAGCCACTCTGTTTCTCGCCCTCTGTATCAGCCCCTCTGTTTCTCGCCTTATGTTTCAGCCTCTCTGTTTCTCACCCTCTGTTTCAGCCCCTCTGTTTCTCGCCCTCTGTTTCAGCCCCTCTGTTTCTCGCCCTCTGTTTCAGCACCTCTGTTTCAGCCCCTCTGTTTCAGCCCCTCTCTTTAAGCCCCTCTGTTTCTCGCCCTCTGTTCAGCCCCTCTGTTTCTCGCCCTCTGTTTCAGCCCCTCTGTTTCTCGCCCTCTGATTCAGCCCCTCTGATTCAGCCCCACTGTTTCAGCCCCTCTGATTCAGCCACTCTGTTTCAGCCCCTCTGTTCCAGCCCCTCTGTTTCAGCCCCTCTGTTTCAGCACCTCTGTTTCTCGCCCTCTGTTTCAGCCCCTCTGTTTCTCGCCCTCTGTTTCAGACCCTGTGTTTCTCTTCCTCTGCTTCAGCTCCTCTGTTTCTCGCCCTCTGCTTCAGCCCATCTGTTTCTCGCCCTCTGTTTCAGCCCCTCTGTTTCAGCCCCTGTGTTTCAGCCCCTCTGTTTCGGCCCCTGTGTTTCTCGCCCTCTGTTTCAGCCCCTCTGTTTCAGCCCCTCTGTGTCAGCCCCTCTGTTTCTCGCCCTCTGTTTCAGCTCCTCTGTTTCAGACCCTCTGTTTCTCGCCCTCTGTTTCTGCGCCTCTGTTTCTCACCCACTTTGTCAGCCCGTCATTTTCAGACCCTCTGTTTCAGCCCCTCTGTTTCTCACCCTCTGATTCAGCCCCTCTGTTTGTCACCCTCTGTTTCAGCCCCTCTGTTTCAGCCCCTCTGTTTCAGCCCCTCTGTTTCTCGCCCTCTGTTTCTCACCCTCTGTTTCTCGCCCTCTGTTTCATCCCCTCTATTTTTCGCCCTCTGTTTCAGCCCCTCTGTTTCTCGCCATCTGCATCAGCCCCTCTGTTTCTCGCCCTCTGTTTCTCACCCTCTGTTTCAGCCCCTCTGTTTCTCGCCCTCTGTTTCAGCCACTCTGTTTCAGCCCCTCTGATTCAGCCCCTCTGATTCAGCCCCTCTGTTTCTCGCACTCTGTTTCAGCCCCTCTGTTTCAGCCCTTCTGTTTCAGCCCCTCTGTTTCAGCCACTCTGTTTCTCGCCCTCTGTTTCAGCCCCTCTGTTTCCCGCCCTCTGTTTCAGCCCCTCTGATTCAGCCCCTCTGTTTCTCGCCCTCTGTTTCAGCCCCTCTGTTTCTCGCCCTCTGTTTCAGCCCCTCTGTTTCTCGCCCTCTGTTTCAGCCCCTCTGTTTCAGCCCCTCTGTTTAAGCCCCTCTTTCAGCACCTCTGTTTCAGCCCCGCTGTTTCTCACCCTCTGTTTCAGCCCCTCTGTTTCTCGCCCTCTGTTTCAGCCCCTCTGTATCTCGCCCTCTGTTTCAGACCCTCTGTTTCTCCGATTTGTTTAAGCCCCTCTGTTTCAGCCCCTCTGTTTCAACCCCTCTGTTTCAGCCCCTCTGTTTCAGCCCCTCTGTTTAAGCCCCTCTGTTTCTCGCCCTCTGTTTCAGCCCCTCTGTTTCAGCCCCTCTGTTTCAGCCCCTCTTTCAGCACCTCTGTTTCAGCCCCTCTGTTTCTCACCCTCTGTTTCAGCCCCCCTGTTTCTTGCCCTATGTTTCAGACCCTCTGTTTCTCGCCCTCTGTTTCAGACCCTCTGTTTCTCGCCCTCTGTTTAAGCCCCTCTGTTTCAGCCCCTCTGTTTCAACCCCTCTGTTTCAGCCCCTCTGTTTCAGCCCCTCTGTTTCAGTCCCTCTTTTTCTCGACCTCTGTTTCTCGCCCTCTGTTTCAGCCCCTCTGTTTCAGCCCCTCTGTTTCAGTCCCTCTGTTTCTCGACCTCTGTTTCTCGCCCTCTGTTTCAGCCCCTCTGTTTCTCGCCCTCTGTATCAGCCCCTCTGTTTCTCGGACTATGTTTCAGCCCCTCTGTTTCAGCCCCTCAGTTTCAGCTCCTCTGTTTCAGCCCCTCTGTATCTCGCCCTCTCTTTCAGCCCCTCTGTTTCTCGCCCTCTGTTTCAGCCCCTCTGTTTCTCGCCCTCTGTTTCAGCCCCTCTGTTTTAGCCCCTCTGTTTCAGACCCTCTGTTTCAGCCCCTCTGTTTCTCGCCCTCTGTTCAGCCCCTCTATTTCTCGCCCGCTGTTTCAGCCCCTTTGTTTCTCGCAATCTGTTTCAGCCACTCTGATTCAGCCCCTCTGTTTCAGCCCCTCTGATTCAGCCCCTCTGTTTCAGCCCCTCTGTTTCAGCCCCTCTGTTTAAGCCCCTCTGTTTCTCGCCCTCTGTTTCTCACCCTCTGTTTCTCGCCCTTTGTTTCAGCCCCTGTGTTTCTCGCCCTCTGTTTCAGCCCCTCTGTTTTAGCCCCTCTGTTTCAGCCCCTCTGTTTCAGCCCCTCTGTTTCTCGCCCTCTGTTTCAGCCCCTCTGATTCAGCCCCTCTGTTTCAGCCCTCTGTTTCAGCCCCTCTGTTTCAGCCCCCCGGTTTCAGCCCCTCTGTGTCAGCCCCTCTGTTTCTCACCCTCTGTTTCAGCCCCTCTGTTTCTCGCCCTGTGTTTCAGCCCCTCTGTTTCTCGTCCTCTGTTTCAGCCCCTCTGTTTCTCGGCCTCTGTTTCAGCACGTCTGTTTCTCGCCCTCTGTTTCAGCCCCTCTGTTTCTCGCCCTCTGTTTCAGCCCCTCTGTTTCTCGCCCTCTGTTTCAGCCGCGCTGATTCAGCCCCTCTGTTTCAGCACCTCTGAATCAGCCCCTCTGATTCAGCCCCTCTGTTTCAGCCCCTCTGTTTCAGCCCCTCTGTTTCAGCCCCTCTGTTTCTCGCCCTCTGTTTCAGCCCCTCAGTTTCGCGCCCTCTCTTTCTGCGCCTCTGTTTCTCGCCCTCTGTTTTAGCGCCTCTGTGGCAGCCCCTCTGATTAAGCCCCTCTGTTTCAGCCCCTCTGTTTCAGCCCCATTCTTTCTCCCTCTGTTTCAGCCACTCTGTTTCTCACCCTCTGTTTCAGCACCCCTGTTTCAGCCCCTCTGTTTCTCGCCCTCTGTTTCAGCCCCTCTGTTTCTCGCCCTCTGTTTCAGCCCCTCTGATTCAGCACCTCTGTTTCTCGCCCTCTGTTTCAGCCCCTCTGTTTCTCGCACTCTGTTTCAGCCCCTCTGTTTCAGCCCCTCTGTTTCAGCCACTCTGTGTCAGCCACTCTATTTCTCGCCCTCTGTTTCAGCCACTCTATTTCTCGCCCTCTGTTTCAGCCCCTCTGTTTCTCGCCCTCTGTTTCAGCCCCTCTGTTTCAGCCCCTCTGATTCAGCCCCTCTGTTTCAGCCCCTCTGATTCTGCCCCTTTGTTTCAGCCCCTCTGTTTCAGCCCCTCTGTTTCAGCCCCTCTGTTTCTCGCCCTCTGTTTCTCACTCTCTGTTTCTCGCCCTCTGTTTCAGCCCCTGTGTTTCTCGCCCTGTGTTTCAGCCCCTCTGTTTCTCGCCCTCTGCTTCAGCCCATCTGTTATACGCCCTCTGTTTCAGCCCCTCTGTTTTAGCCCCTCTGTTTCAGCCCCTCTGTTTCAGCACCTCTGTTTCAGCCCCTCTGTTTCTCGCCTCTTTGTCAGCCCCTCAGTTTCAGCCCCTCTGTTTCAGCCCCTTTGTTTCTCGCCCTCTGTTTCAGCCCTTCTGATTCAGCCCCTCTGTTTCAGCCCTCTGTTTCAGCCCCACTGTTTCAGCCCCACGGTTTCAGCCCCTCTGTGTCAGCCCCTCTGTTTTTCACCCTCTGTTTCAGCCCCTCTGTTTCTCACCCTCTGTTTCAGCCCCTCTCTTTCAGCCCCTCTTTTTCTCGCCCTCTGTTTCAGCACTTCTGTTTCTCGCCCTCTGTTTCAGCCCCTCTGTTTCTCGCCCTCTGTTTCAGACCCTCTGTTTCTGGCACTCTGTTTCAGCCCCGCTGATTCAGCCCCTCTGTTTCAGCACCTCTGAATCAGCCCCTCTGATTCAGCCCCTCTGTTTCAGCCCCTCTGTTTCTCGCCCTCTGTTTCAGCCCCTCAGTTTCTCGCCCTCTGTTTCTGCGCCTCTGTTTCTCGCCCTCTGTTTCAGCGCCTCTGTGTCAGCCCCTCTGATTCAGCCCCTCTGTTTCAGCCCCAATGTTTCAGCCCCCCTCTTTCTCGCCCTCTGTTTCAGCCCCTCTTTTTCTCACCCTCTGTTTCAGCACCCCTGTTTCAGCCCCTCTGTTTCTCACCCTCTGTTTCAGCCCCTCCGTTTCTCGCCCTCTGTTTCAGCCCCTCTGATTCAGCACCTCTGTTTCTCGCCCTCTGTTTCAGCCCCTCTGTTTCTCGCCCTCTGTTTCAGCCCCTCAGTTTCTCACCCTCTGTTTCAGCCCCTCTGTTTCTCGCCCTCTGTTTCAGCCCCTCTGTTTCAGCCCCACTGTTTCAGCCCCTCTGTTTCAGCCCCTCTGTGTCAGCCCCTCTGTTTGTCACCCTCTGTTTCAGCCCCTCTGTTTCTCACCCTCTGTTTCAGCCCCTCTGTTTCTCGCCCTCTGTTTCAGCCCCTCTGTTTCAGCCCCTCTGTTTCTCGCCCACTGTTTCAGCCCCTCTGTTTCTCGCCCTCTGTTTCAGCCCCTCTGTTTCAGCCCCTCTGATTCAGCCCCTCTGATACAGCCCCTCTGTTTCAGGCCCTCTGTTTCAGCCCCTCTGTTTCTCGCCCTCTGTTTCAGCCCCTCTGTTTCTCGCCCTCTGTTTCAGCCCCTCTGTTTCAGCCCCTCTGTTCCAGCCCCTCTGTTTCAGCCCCTCTGTTTCAGCCCCTCTGTTTCTGCCCCTCTGTTTCTCACCCACTGTTTTTCGCCCTCTGTTTCAGCCCCTCTGTTTCTCGCCCTCTGTTTCATGCTCTCTGTTTCAGCCCGTCTATTTCAGCCCCTCTGTTTCTCGCCCTCAGTTTCTCGCCCGCTGTTTCAGCCCCTCTGTTTCTCGCCCTCTGTTTCTCGCCCTCTGTTTCAGCACCTCTGATTCAGCCCCTCTGATTCAGCCCCTCTCTTTCTTGCACTCTGTTTCAGCCCCTCTGTTTCAGCCCCTCTGTTTCAGCCCCTCTGTTTCTCGCCCTCTGTTTCAGCCCCTCTGTTTCTCGCCCTCTGTTTCAGCCCCTCTGTTTCAGCCCCTCTGTTTCTCGCCCTCTGTTTGAGCCCCTGTGTTTCTCGCCCTTTGTTTCAGCCCCTCTGTTTCAGCCCCTATGTTTCAGCCCCTCTGTTTCAGCCCCTCTGTTTCTCGCCCTCTGTTTCAGCCCCTCTGTTTCTGGCCCTCTGTTTCAGCCCCTCTGTTTCTCGCCCTCTGTTTCAGCCCCTCTGTTTCTCGCCCTCTGTTTCAGACCCTCTGTTTCAGCCCCTCTGTTTCTCGCCCTCTGTTTCAGCGCCTCTGTTTCTCGCCCTCTGTTTCAGCCCCTCTGTTTCTCGCCCTCTGTTTCAGCCCCTCTGTTTCTCGCCCTCTGTTTCAGCCCCTCTGATTCAGCCCCTCTGTTTCAGCCCCTCTGTTTCAGCCCCTTTGTTTCTCGCCCTCTGTTTCAGCCCCTCAGTTTCTCGCCCTCTGTTTCAGCCCCTGTGTTTCAGCCCCTCTGTTTCAGCCCCTCTGTGTGAGCCCCTCTGTTTGTCGCCCTCTGTTTCAGCCCCTCTGTTTCTCGCCCTCTGTTTCAGCCCCTCTGTTTCAGCCACTCTGATTCAGCCCCTCTGTTTCAGCCCCACTGATTCAGCCCCTCTGTTTCAGCCCCTCTGTTTCAGCCCCTCTGTTTCAGCCCCTCTGTTTCTCGCCCTCTGTTTCTCACCCTCTGTTTCTCGCCCTCTGTTTCAGCCCCTGTGTTTTTCGCCCTCTGTTTCAGCCCCTCTGTTTCTCGCCCTCTGCTTCAGCCCATCTGTTTCTCGCCCTCTGTTTCAGCCCCTCTGTTTTAGCGCCTCTGTTTCAGCCCCTCTCTTTCAGCACCTCTGTTTCAGCCCCTCTGTTTCTCGCCCTCTTTGTCAGCCCCTCAGTTTCAGCCACTCTGTTTCAGCCCCTTTGTTTCTCGCCCTCTGTTTCAGCCCTTCTGATTCAGCCCCTCTGTTTCAGCCCTCTGTTTCAGCCCCTCTGTTTCAGCCCCCCGGTTTCAGCCCCTCTGTGTCAGCCCCTCTGTTTCTCACCCTCTGTTTCAGCCCCTCTGTTTCTCACCCTCTGTTTCAGCCCCTCTCTTTCAGCCCCTCTGTTTCTCGCCCTCTGTTTCAGCACTTCTATTTCTCGCCCTCTGTTTCAGACCCTCTGTTTCTCGCCCTCTGTTTCAGCCCCGCTGATTCAGCCCCTCTGTTTCAGCACCTCTGAATCAGCCCCTCTGATTCAGCCCCTCTGTTTCAGCCCCTCTGTTTCAGCCCCTCTGTTTCTCGCCCTCTGTTTCAGCCCCTCAGTTTCTAGCCCTCTGTTTCTGCGCCTCTGTTTCTCGCCCTCTGTTTCAGCGCCTCTGTGTCAGCCCCTCTGAATCAGCCCCTCTGTTTCAGCCCCTATGTTTCAGCCCCCCTCTTTCTCGCACTCTGTTTCAGCCCCTCTGTTTCTCACCCTCTGTTTCAGCACCGCTGTTTCAGCCCCTCTGTTTCTCGCCCTCTGTTTCAGCCCCTCTGTTTCTCGCCCTCTGTTTCAGCCCCTCTGATTCAGCCTCTCTGTTTCTCGCCCTCTGTTTCAGCCCCTCAGTTTCTCACCCCCTGTTTCAGCCCCTCTGTTTCTCGCCCTCTGTTTCAGCACCTCTGTTTCAGCCCCACTGTTTCAGCCGCTCTGTTTCAGCCCCTCTGTGTCAGCCCCTCTGTTTGTCGCCATCTGTTTCAGCCCCTCTGTTTCTCACCCTCTGTTTCAGCCCCTCTGTTTCTCGCCCTCTGTTTCAGCCCCTCTGTTTCAGCCCATCTGTTTCTCGCCCTCTGTTTCAGCCACTCTGTTTCTCGCCCTCTGTTTCAGCCCCTCTGTTTTAACCCCTCTGATTCAGCCCCTCTGATACAGCCCCTCTGTTTCAGCCCCTCTGATTCAGCCAATCTGTTTCTCGCACTCTGTTTCAGCCCCTCTGTTTCTCGCCCTCTGTTTCAGCCCCTCTGTTTCAGCCCCTCTGTTCCAGCCCCTCTGTTTCAGCCCCTCTGTTTCTCACCCTCTGTTTCAGCACCCCTGTTTCAGCCCCTCTGTTTCTCGCCCTCTGTTTCAGCCCCTCTGTTTCTCGCCCTCTGTTTCAGCCACTCTGATTCAGCACCTCTGTTTCTCGCCCTCTGTTTCAGCCCCTCTGTTTCTCGCCCTCTGTTTCAGCCCCTGTTTAAGCCCCTCTGTTTCAGCCCCTCTGTGTCAGCCCCTCTGATTGTCGCCCTCTGTTTCAGCCACTCTGTTTCTCGCCCTCTGTTTCAGCCCCTCTGTTTCTCGCCCTCTGTTTCAGCCCCTCTGTTTCAGCCCCTCTGATTCAGCCCCTCTGTTTCAGCCCCTCTGATTCTGCCCCTCTGTTTCAGCCCCTCTGTTTCAGCCCCTCTGTTTCAGCCCCTCTGTTTGTCGCCCTCTGTTTCTCACCATCTGTTTCTCGCCCTCTGTTTCAGCCCCTGTGTTTCTCGCCCTCTGTTTCAGCCCCACTGTTTCTCGCCCCCTGTTTCAGCCCCTCTGTTTCAGCCACTCTGATTCAGCCCCTCTGTTTCAGCCCCTCTGATTCAGCCCCTCTGTTTCAGCCCCTCTGTTTCAGCCCCTCTGTTTCAGCCCCTCTGTTTCTCGCCCTCTGTTTCTCACCCTCTGTTTCTCGCCCTCTGTTTCAGCCCCTGTGTTTTTCGCCCTCTGCTTCAGCCCATCTGTTTCTCGCCCTCTGTTTCAGCCCCTCTGTTTTAGCCCCTCTGTTTCAGCCCCTCTCTTTCAGCACCTCTGTTTCAGCCCCTCTGTTTCTCGCCCTCTTTGTCAGCCCCTCAGTTTCAGCCACTCTGTTTCAGCCCCTCAGTTTCTCGCCCTCTGTTTCAGCCCCTCTGTTTCTCGCCCTCTGTTTCAGCCCCTCTGTTTCAGCCCCTCTGTTTAAGCCCCTCTTTCAGCACCTCTGTTTCAGCCCCGCTGTTTCTCACCCTCTGTTTCAGACCCTCTGTTTCTCGCCCTCTGTTTCAG
This sequence comes from Chiloscyllium punctatum, assembly GCF_047496795.1. Classification (NCBI taxonomy): domain Eukaryota; kingdom Metazoa; phylum Chordata; class Chondrichthyes; order Orectolobiformes; family Hemiscylliidae; genus Chiloscyllium; species Chiloscyllium punctatum. Next base: position 887,609 of record NW_027309831.1, read on the forward strand.
CCCCTCTGTATCTCGCCCTCTGTTTCAGACCCTCTGTTTCTCCGATTTGTTTAAGCCCCTCTGTTTCAGCCCCTCAGTTTCAACCCCTCTGTTTCAGCCCCTCTGTTTCAGCCCCTCTGTTTCTCGCCCTCTGTTTCATCCCCTCTGTTTCTCGCCCTCTGTTTCAGCCCCTCTGTTTCAGCCTCTCTGTTTCAGTCCCTCTGTTTCTCGCCCTCTGTTTCAGCCCCTCTGTTTCTCGCCCTCTGTTTCAGCCCCTCTGTTTCAGCCCCTCTGTTTCAGCCCCTCTTTCAGCACCTCTGTTTCAGCCCCTCTGTTTCTCACCCTCTGTTTCAGCCCCCCTGTTTCTTGCCCTATGTTTCAGCCCCTCTGTTTCTCGCCCTCTGTTTCAGACCCTCTGTTTCTCGCCCTCTGTTTAAGCCCCTCTGTTTCAGCCCCTCTGTTTCAACCCCTCTGTTTCAGCCCCTCTGTTTCAGCCCCTCTGTTTCAGTCCCTCTTTTTCTCGACCTCTGTTTCTCGCCCTCTGTTTCAGCCCCTCTGTTTCTCGCCCTCTGTTTCAGCCCCTCTGTTTCAGCCCCTCTGTTTCAGTCCCTCTGTTTCTCGACCTCTGTTTCTCGCCCTCTGTTTCAGCCCCTCTGTTTCTCGCCCTCTGTATCAGCCCCTCTGTTTCTCGGACTATGTTTCAGCCCCTCTGTTTCAGCCCCTCAGTTTCAGCTCCTCTGTTTCAGCCCCTCTGTTTCTCGCCCTCTCTTTCAGCCCCTCTGTTTCTCGCCCTCTGTTTCAGCCCCTCTGTTTCTCGCCCTCTGTTTCAGCCCCTCTGTTTTAGCCCCTCTGTTTCAGACCCTCTGTTTCAGCCCCTCTGTTTCTCGCCCTCTGTTCAGCCCCTCTGTTTCTCGCCCTCTGTTTCAGCCCCTTTGTTTCTCGCTCTCTGTTTCAGCCACTCTGATTCAGCCCCTCTGTTTCAGCCCCTCTGATTCAGCCCCTCTGTTTCAGCCCCTCTGTTTCAGCCCCTCTGTTTAAGCCCCTCTGTTTCTCGCCCTCTTTTTCTCACCCTCTGTTTCTCGCCCTTTGTTTCAGCCCCTGTGTTTCTCGCCCTCTGTTTCAGCCCCTCTGTTTTAGCCCCTCTGTTTCAGCCCCTCTGTTTCAGCCCCTCTGTTTCTCGCCCTCTGTTTCAGCCCCTCTGATTCAGCCCCTCTGTTTCAGCCCTCTGTTTCAGCCCCTCTGTTTCAGCCCCCCGGTTTCAGCCCCTCTGTGTCAGCCCCTCTGTTTCTCACCCTCTGTTTCAGCCCCTCTGTTTCTCGCCCTGTATTTCAGCCCCTCTGTTTCTCGTCCTCTGTTTCAGCCCCTCTGTTTCTCGGCCTCTGTTTCAGCACGTCTGTTTCTCGCCCTCTGTTTCAGCCCCTCTGTTTTCGCCCTCTGTTTCAGCCCCTCTGTTTCTCGCCCTCTGTTTCAGCCGCGCTGATTCAGCCCCTCTGTTTCAGCACCTCTGAATCAGCCCCTCTGATTCAGCCCCTCTGTTTCAGCCCCTCTGTTTCAGCCCCTCTGTTTCAGCCCCTCTGTTTCTCGCCCTCTGTTTCAGCCCCTCAGTTTCTCGCCCTCTGTTTCTGCGCCTCTGTTTCTCGCCCTCTGTTTCAGCGCCTCTGTGTCAGCCCCTCTGATTAAGCCCCTCTGTTTCAGCCCCTCTGTTTCAGCCCCCCTCTTTCTCGCCCTCTGTTTCAGCCACTCTGTTTCTCACCCTCTGTTTCAGCACCCCTGTTTCAGCCCCTCTGTTTCTCGCCCTCTGTTTCAGCCCCTCTGTTTCTCGCCCTCTGTTTCAGCCCCTCTGATTCAGCACCTCTGTTTCTCGCCCTCTGTTTCAGCCCCTCTGTTTCTCGCCCTCTGTTTCAGCCCCTCTGTTTCAGCCTCTCTGTTTCAGCCACTCTGTGTCAGCCCCTCTGATTGTCGCCCTCTGTTTCAGCCACTCTATTTCTCGCCCTCTGTTTCAGCCCCTCTGTTTCTCGCCCTCTGTTTCAGCCCCTCTGTTTCAGCCCCTCTGATTCAGCCCCTCTGTTTCAGCCCCTCTGTTCCAGCCCCTCTGTTTCAGCCCCTCTGTTTCTCACCCTCTGTTTCAGCACCCCTGTTTCAGCCCCTCTGTTTCTCGCCCTCTGTTTCAGCCCCTCTGTTTCTCGCCCTCTGTTTCAGCCACTCTGATTCAGCACCTCTGTTTCTCGCCCTCTGTTTCAGCCCCTCTGTTTCTCGCCCTCTGTTTCAGCCCCTGTTTGAGCCCCTCTGTTTCAGCCCCTCTGTGTCAGCCCCTCTGATTGTCGCCCTCTGTTTCAGCCACTCTGTTTCTCGCCCTCTGTTTCAGCCCCTCTGTTTCTCGCCCTCTGTTTCAGCCCCTCTGTTTCAGCCCCTCTGATTCAGCCCCTCTGTTTCAGCCCCTCTGATTCTGCCCCTCTGTTTCAGCCCCTCTGTTTCAGCCCCTCTGTTTCAGCCCCTCTGTTTGTCGCCCTCTGTTTCTCACCATCTGTTTCTCGCCCTCTGTTTCAGCCCCTGTGTTTCTCGCCCTCTGTTTCAGCCCCACTGTTTCTCGCCCCCTGTTTCAGCCCCTCTGTTTCAGCCACTCTGATTCAGCCCCTCTGTTTCAGCCCCTCTGATTCAGCCCCTCTGTTTCAGCCCCTCTGTTTCAGCCCCTCTGTTTCAGCCCCTCTGTTTCTCGCCCTCTGTTTCTCACCCTCTGTTTCTCGCCCTCTGTTTCAGCCCCTGTGTTTTTCGCCCTCTGCTTCAGCCCATCTGTTTCTCGCCCTCTGTTTCAGCCCCTCTGTTTTAGCCCCTCTGTTTCAGCCCCGCTCTTTCAGCACCTCTGTTTCAGCCCCTCTGTTTCTCGCCCTCTTTGTCAGCCCCTCAGTTTCAGCCACTCTGTTTCAGCCCCTCAGTTTCTCGCCCTCTGTTTCAGCCCCTCTGTTTCTCGCCCTCTGTTTCAGCCCCTCTGTTTCAGCCCCTCTCTTTCAGCACCTCTGTTTCAGCCCCTCTGTTTCTCGCCCTCTTTGTCAGCCCCTCAGTTTCAGCCACTCTGTTTCAGCCCCTCAGTTTCTCGCCCTCTGTTTCAGCCCCTCTGTTTCTCGCCCTCTGTTTCAGCCCCTCTGTTTCAGCCCCTCTGTTTAAGCCCCTCTTTCAGCACCTCTGTTTCAGCCCCGCTGTTTCTCACCCTCTGTTTCAGCCCCTCTGTTTCTCGCCCTCTGTTTCAGCCCCTCTGTATCTCGCCCTCTGTTTCAGACCCTCTGTTTCTCCGATTTGTTTAAGCCCCTCTGTTTCAGCCCCTCTGTTTCAACCCCTCTGTTTCAGCCCCTCTGTTTCAGCCCCTCTGTTTCTCGCCCTCTGTTTCATCCCCTCTGTTTCTCGCCCTCTGTTTCAGCCCCTCTGTTTCAGCCCCTCTGTTTCAGTCCCTCTGTTTCTCGCCCTCTGTTTCAGCCCCTCTGTTTCTCGCCCTCTGTTTCAGCCCCTCTGTTTCAGCCCCTCTGTTTCAGCCCCTCTTTCAGCACCTCTGTTTCAGCCCCTCTGTTTCTCACCCTCTGTTTCAGCCCCCCTGTTTCTTGCCCTATGTTTCAGCCCCTCTGTTTCTCGCCCTCTGTTTCAGACCCTCTGTTTCTCGCCCTCTGTTTAAGCCCCTCTGTTTCAGCCCCTCTGTTTCAACCCCTCTGTTTCAGCCCCCCTGTTTCTCGCCCTCTGTTTCAGCCCCTCTGTTTCTCGCCCTCTGTTTCAGCCCCTCTGTTTCAGCCCCTCTGTTTCAGTCCCTCTGTTTCTCGACCTCTGTTTCTCGCCCTCTGTTTCAGCCCCTCTGTTTCTCGCCCTCTGTATCAGCCCCTCTGTTTCTCGGACTATGTTTCAGCCCCTCTGTTTCAGCCCCTCAGTTTCAGCTCCTCTGTTTCAGCCCCTCTGTTTCTCGCCCTCTCTTTCAGCCCCTCTGTTTCTCGCCCTCTGTTTCAGCCCCTCTGTTTCTCGCCCTCTGTTTCAGCCCCTCTGTTTTAGCCCCTCTGTTTCAGACCCTCTGTTTCAGCCCCTCTGTTTCTCGCCCTCTGTTCAGCCCCTCTGTTTCTCGCCCTCTGTTTCAGCCCCTTTGTTTCTCGCTCTCTGTTTCAGCCACTCTGATTCAGCCCCTCTGTTTCAGCCCCTCTGATTCAGCCCCTCTGTTTCAGCCCCTCTGTTTCAGCCCCTCTGTTTAAGCCCCTCTGTTTCTCGCCCTCTTTTTCTCACCCTCTGTTTCTCGCCCTTTGTTTCAGCCCCTGTGTTTCTCGCCCTCTGTTTCAGCCCCTCTGTTTTAGCCCCTCTGTTTCAGCCCCTCTGTTTCAGCCCCTCTGTTTCTCGCCCTCTGTTTCAGCCCCTCTGATTCAGCCCCTCTGTTTCAGCCCTCTGTTTCAGCCCCTCTGTTTCAGCCCCCCGGTTTCAGCCCCTCTGTGTCAGCCCCTCTGTTTCTCACCCTCTGTTTCAGCCCCTCTGTTTCTCGCCCTGTATTTCAGCCCCTCTGTTTCTCGTCCTCTGTTTCAGCCCCTCTGTTTCTCGGCCTCTGTTTCAGCACGTCTGTTTCTCGCCCTCTGTTTCAGCCCCTCTGTTTTCGCCCTCTGTTTCAGCCCCTCTGTTTCTCGCCCTCTGTTTCAGCCGCGCTGATTCAGCCCCTCTGTTTCAGCACCTCTGAATCAGCCCCTCTGATTCAGCCCCTCTGTTTCAGCCCCTCTGTTTCAGCCCCTCTGTTTCAGCCCCTCTGTTTCTCGCCCTCTGTTTCAGCCCCTCAGTTTCTCGCCCTCTGTTTCTGCGCCTCTGTTTCTCGCCCTCTGTTTCAGCGCCTCTGTGTCAGCCCCTCTGATTAAGCCCCTCTGTTTCAGCCCCTCTGTTTCAGCCCCCCTCTTTCTCGCCCTCTGTTTCAGCCACTCTGTTTCTCACCCTCTGTTTCAGCACCCCTGTTTCAGCCCCTCTGTTTCTCGCCCTCTGTTTCAGCCCCTCTGTTTCTCGCCCTCTGTTTCAGCCCCTCTGATTCAGCACCTCTGTTTCTCGCCCTCTGTTTCAGCCCCTCTGTTTCTCGCCCTCTGTTTCAGCCCCTCTGTTTCAGCCTCTCTGTTTCAGCCACTCTGTGTCAGCCCCTCTGATTGTCGCCCTCTGTTTCAGCCACTCTATTTCTCGCCCTCTGTTTCAGCCCCTCTGTTTCTCGCCCTCTGTTTCAGCCCCTCTGTTTCAGCCCCTCTGATTCAGCCCCTCTGTTTCAGCCCCTCTGTTCCAGCCCCTCTGTTTCAGCCCCTCTGTTTCTCACCCTCTGTTTCAGCACCCCTGTTTCAGCCCCTCTGTTTCTCGCCCTCTGTTTCAGCCCCTCTGTTTCTCGCCCTCTGTTTCAGCCACTCTGATTCAGCACCTCTGTTTCTCGCCCTCTGTTTCAGCCCCTCTGTTTCTCGCCCTCTGTTTCAGCCCCTGTTTGAGCCCCTCTGTTTCAGCCCCTCTGTGTCAGCCCCTCTGATTGTCGCCCTCTGTTTCAGCCACTCTGTTTCTCGCCCTCTGTTTCAGCCCCTCTGTTTCTCGCCCTCTGTTTCAGCCCCTCTGTTTCAGCCCCTCTGATTCAGCCCCTCTGTTTCAGCCCCTCTGATTCTGCCCCTCTGTTTCAGCCCCTCTGTTTCAGCCCCTCTGTTTCAGCCCCTCTGTTTGTCGCCCTCTGTTTCTCACCATCTGTTTCTCGCCCTCTGTTTCAGCCCCTGTGTTTCTCGCCCTCTGTTTCAGCCCCACTGTTTCTCGCCCCCTGTTTCAGCCCCTCTGTTTCAGCCACTCTGATTCAGCCCCTCTGTTTCAGCCCCTCTGATTCAGCCCCTCTGTTTCAGCCCCTCTGTTTCAGCCCCTCTGTTTCAGCCCCTCTGTTTCTCGCCCTCTGTTTCTCACCCTCTGTTTCTCGCCCTCTGTTTCAGCCCCTGTGTTTTTCGCCCTCTGCTTCAGCCCATCTGTTTCTCGCCCTCTGTTTCAGCCCCTCTGTTTTAGCCCCTCTGTTTCAGCCCCGCTCTTTCAGCACCTCTGTTTCAGCCCCTCTGTTTCTCGCCCTCTTTGTCAGCCCCTCAGTTTCAGCCACTCTGTTTCAGCCCCTCAGTTTCTCGCCCTCTGTTTCAGCCCCTCTGTTTCTCGCCCTCTGTTTCAGCCCCTCTGTTTCAGCCCCTCTCTTTCAGCACCTCTGTTTCAGCCCCTCTGTTTCTCGCCCTCTTTGTCAGCCCCTCAGTTTCAGCCACTCTGTTTCAGCCCCTCAGTTTCTCGCCCTCTGTTTCAGCCCCTCTGTTTCTCGCCCTCTGTTTCAGCCCCTCTGTTTCAGCCCCTCTGTTTAAGCCCCTCTTTCAGCACCTCTGTTTCAGCCCCGCTGTTTCTCACCCTCTGTTTCAGCCCCTCTGTTTCTCGCCCTCTGTTTCAGCCCCTCTGTATCTCGCCCTCTGTTTCAGACCCTCTGTTTCTCCGATTTGTTTAAGCCCCTCTGTTTCAGCCCCTCTGTTTCAACCCCTCTGTTTCAGCCCCTCTGTTTCAGCCCCTCTGTTTCTCGCCCTCTGTTTCATCCCCTCTGTTTCTCGCCCTCTGTTTCAGCCCCTCTGTTTCAGCCCCTCTGTTTCAGTCCCTCTGTTTCTCGCCCTCTGTTTCAGCCCCTCTGTTTCTCGCCCTCTGTTTCAGCCCCTCTGTTTCAGCCCCTCTGTTTCAGCCCCTCTTTCAGCACCTCTGTTTCAGCCCCTCTGTTTCTCACCCTCTGTTTCAGCCCCCCTGTTTCTTGCCCTATGTTTCAGCCCCTCTGTTTCTCGCCCTCTGTTTCAGACCCTCTGTTTCTCGCCCTCTGTTTAAGCCCCTCTGTTTCAGCCCCTCTGTTTCAACCCCTCTGTTTCAGCCCCCCTGTTTCTCGCCCTCTGTTTCAGCCCCTCTGTTTCTCGCCCTCTGTTTCAGCCCCTCTGTTTCAGCCCCTCTGTTTCAGTCCCTCTGTTTCTCGACCTCTGTTTCTCGCCCTCTGTTTCAGCCCCTCTGTTTCTCGCCCTCTGTATCAGCCCCTCTGTTTCTCGGACTATGTTTCAGCCCCTCTGTTTCAGCCCCTCAGTTTCAGCTCCTCTGTTTCAGCCCCTCTGTTTCTCGCCCTCTCTTTCAGCCCCTCTGTTTCTCGCCCTCTGTTTCAGCCCCTCTGTTTCTCGCCCTCTGTTTCAGCCCCTCTGTTTTAGCCCCTCTGTTTCAGACCCTCTGTTTCAGCCCCTCTGTTTCTCGCCCTCTGTTCAGCCCCTCTGTTTCTCGCCCTCTGTTTCAGCCCCTTTGTTTCTCGCTCTCTGTTTCAGCCACTCTGATTCAGCCCCTCTGTTTCAGCCCCTCTGATTCAGCCCCTCTGTTTCAGCCCCTCTGTTTCAGCCCCTCTGTTTAAGCCCCTCTGTTTCTCGCCCTCTTTTTCTCACCCTCTGTTTCTCGCCCTTTGTTTCAGCCCCTGTGTTTCTCGCCCTCTGTTTCAGCCCCTCTGTTTTAGCCCCTCTGTTTCAGCCCCTCTGTTTCAGCCCCTCTGTTTCTCGCCCTCTGTTTCAGCCCCTCTGATTCAGCCCCTCTGTTTCAGCCCTCTGTTTCAGCCCCTCTGTTTCAGCCCCCCGGTTTCAGCCCCACTGTGTCAGCCCCTCTGTTTCTCACCCTCTGTTTCAGCCCCTCTGTTTCTCGCCCTGTATTTCAGCCCCTCTGTTTCTCGTCCTCTGTTTCAGCCCCTCTGTTTCTCGGCCTCTGTTTCAGCACGTCTGTTTCTCGCCCTCTGTTTCAGCCCCTCTGTTTTCGCCCTCTGTTTCAGCCCCTCTGTTTCTCGCCCTCTGTTTCAGCCGCGCTGATTCAGCCCCTCTGTTTCAGCACCTCTGAATCAGCCCCTCTGATTCAGCCCCTCTGTTTCAGCCCCTCTGTTTCAGCCCCTCTGTTTCAGCCCCTCTGTTTCTCGCCCTCTGTTTCAGCCCCTCAGTTTCTCGCCCTCTGTTTCTACGCCTCTGTTTCTCGCCCTCTGTTTCAGCGCCTCTGTGTCAGCCCCTCTGATTAAGCCCCTCTGTTTCAGCCCCTCTGTTTCAGCCCCCCTCTTTCTCGCCCTCTGTTTCAGCCACTCTGTTTCTCACCCTCTGTTTCAGCACCCCTGTTTCAGCCCCTCTGTTTCTCGCCCTCTGTTTCAGCCCCTCTGTTTCTCGCCCTCTGTTTCAGCCCCTGTGTTTCTCGTCCTCTGCTTCAGCTCCTCTGTTTCTCGCCCTCTGCTTCAGCCCATCTGTTTCTCGCCCTCTTTTTCAGCCCCTCTGTTTCAGCCCCTCTGTTTCAGCCCCTCTGTTTCGGCCCCTCTGATTCAGGAACTCTGTTTCAGCCCCTCTGTTTCAGCCCCTCTGTGTCAGCCCCTCTGTTTCTCGCCCTCTGTTTCAGCCCCTCTGTTTCAGACCCTCTGTTTCTCGCCCTCTGTTTCTGCATCTCTGTTTCTCGCCCACTTTGTCAGCCCGTCATTTTCAGACCCTCTGTTTCAGCCCCTCTGTTTCTCGCCCTCTGATTCAGCCCCTCTGTTTCTCACCCTCTGTTTCAGCCCCTCTGTTTCAGCCCCTCTGTTTCAGCCCCTCTGTTTCAGCCCCTCTGTTTCTCGCCCTCTGTTTCTCACCCTCTGTTTCTCGCCCTCTGTTTCAGCCCCTCTGTTTCTCGCCCTCTGTTTCAGCCCCTCTGATTCAGCCCCTCTGTTTCTCGCCCTCTTTTTGAGCCCCTCTGTATCTCGCCCTCTGTTGCAGCCCCTCTGTTTCAGCCCCTCTGTTTCAGCCCCTCTGTTTCTCGCCCTCTGTTTCTCACCCTCTGTTTCTCGCCCTCTGTATCAGCCCCTCTGTTTCTCGCCCTCTGTTTCAGCCCCTCTGATTCAGCCCCTCTGTTTCTCGCCCTCTTTTTGAGCCCCTCTGTATCTCGCCCTCTGTTTCAGCCCCTCTGTTTCAGCCCCTCTGTTTCAGCCCCTCTGTTTCAGTCCCCTCATTCAGCACCTCTGTTTCAGGCCCTCTGTTTCTCACCCTCTGTTTCAGCCCCTCTGTTTCTCGCCCTCTGTTTCAGCTACTCGGTTTCTCACCCTCTGTTTCAGCCCCTCTGTTTCTCGCCCTCTGTTTCAGCCCCTGTGTTTCTCGCCCTCTTTTTCAGCCCCTATGATTCAGCCCCTCTGTTTCTCGCCCTCTGTTTCAGCACCTCTGTTTCTCGCCCTCTGTTTTAGCCCCTCTGTTTCTCGCCCTCTGTTTCAGCCCCTCTGTTTCAGCCCCTCTGTTTCAGCCCCTCTGTTTCAGCCCCTCATTCAGCACCTCTGTTTCAGCCCCTCTGTTTCTCACACTCTGTTTCAGCCCCTGTGTTTCTCGCCCTCTTTTTCAGCCCCTATGATTCAGCCCCTCTGTTTCTCGCCCTCTGTTTCAGCACCTCTGTTTCTCGCCCTCTGTTTTAGCCCCTCTGTTTCTCGCCCTCTGTTTCAGCCCCTCTGTTTCAGCCCCTCTGTTTCAGCCCCTCTTTCAGCACCTCTGTTTCAGCCCCTCTGTTTCTCACCCTCTGATTCAGCCCCTCTGTGTCTCGCCCTCTGTTTCAGCCCCTCTGTTTCTCGCCCACTGTTTCAGACCCTCTGTTTCAAGCCCTCTGTTTCAACCCCTCTGTTTCAGGCCCTCTGTTTCAGCCCCTCTGTTTCTCGCCCTCTGTTTCCGCCCCTCTGTTTCTCGACCTCTGTTTCAGCCCCTCTGTTTCAGCCCCTCTGTTTCAGTCCCTCAGTTTCTCGACCTCTGTTTCTCGCCCTCTGTTTCAGCCACTCTGTTTCTCGCCCTCTGTATCAGCCCCTCTGTTTCTCGCCTTATGTTTCAGCCCCTCTGTTTCAGCCCCTCTGTTTCAGCCCCTCTGTTTCTCGCCCTCTGTTTCAGCCCCTCTGTTTCTCGCCCTCTGTTTCAGCACCTCTGTTTCAGCCCCTATGTTTCAGCCCCTCTGTTTAAGCCCCTCTGTTTCTCGCCCTCTGTTCAGCCCCTCTGTTTCTCGCCCTCTGTTTCAGCCCCTCAGTTTCTCGCCCTCTGATTCAGCCCCTCTGATTCAGCCCCACTGTTTCAGCCCCTCTGATTCAGCCACTCTGTTTCAGCCCCTCTGTTTCAGCCCTTCTGTTTCAGCCCCTCTGTTTCAGCCCCTCTGTTTCTCACCCTCTGTTTCAGCCCATCTGTTTCTCGCCCTCTGTTTCAGCCCCTGTGTTTCTCGTCCTCTGCTTCAGCTCCTCTGTTTCTCGCCCTCTGCTTCAGCCCATCTGTTTCTCGCCCTCTGTTTCAGCCCCTCTGTTTCAGCCCCTCTGTTTCAGCCCCTCTGTTTCAGCCCCTCTGTTTCTCGCCCTCTGTTTCAGCCCCTCTGTTTCAGCCCCTCTGTGTCAGCCCCTCTGTTTCTCGCCCTCTGTTTCAGCCCCTCTGTTTCAGACCCTCTGTTTCTCGCCCTCTGTTTCTGCGTCTCTGTTTCTCGCCCACTTTGTCAGCCCGTCATTTTCAGACCCTCTGTTTCAGCCCCTCTGTTTCTCGCCCTCTGATTCAGCCCCTCTGTTTCTCACCCTCTGTTTCAGCCCCTCTGTTTCAGCCCCTCTGTTTCAGCCCCTCTGTTTCAGCCCCTCTGTTTCTCGCCCTCTGTTTCAGCCCCTCTGATTCAGCCCCTCTGTTTCTCGCCCTCTATTTGAGCCCCTCTGTTTCTCGCCCTCTGTTTCAGCCCCTCTGTTTCTCGCCCTCTGTTTCAGCCCCTCTGATTCAGCCCCTCTGTTTCTCGCCCTCTTTTTGAGCCCCTCTGTATCTCGCCCTCTGTTTCAGCCCCTCTGTTTCAGCCCCTCTGTTTCAGCCCCTCTGTTTCTCGCCCTCTGTTTCTCACCCTCTGTTTCTCGCCCTCTGTATCAGCCCCTCTGTTTCTCGCCCTCTGTTTCAGCCCCTCTGATTCAGCCCCTCTGTTTCTCGCCCTCTTTTTGAGCCCCTCTGTATCTCGCCCTCTGTTTCAGCCCCTCTGTTTCAGCCCCTCTGTTTCAGCCCCTCTGTTTCAGCCCCTCATTCAGCACCTCTGTTTCAGCCCCTCTGTTTCTCACCCTCTGTTTCAGCCCCTCTGTTTCCCGCCCTCTGTTTCAGCTACTCGGTTTCTCGCCCTCTGTTTCAGACTCTCTTTCTCGCCCTCTGTTTAAGCCCCTCTGTGTCAGCCCCTCTGTTTCAACCCCTCTGTTTCAGCCCCTCTGTTTCAGACCCTCTGTTTCTCGCCCTCTGTTTCAGCCCCTCTGTTTCATGCCCTCTGTTTCAGCCCCTCTGTTTCTCGCCCTCTGTTTCAGCCCCTCTGTTTCATTCCCTCTGTTTCTCGACCTGTTTCTCGCCCTCTGTTTCAGCCCCTCTGTTTCTCGCCCTCTGTTTCAGCTCCTCTGTTTCTCGTCCTATGTTTCAGCCTCTCTGTTTCAGTCCCTCTGTTTCAGCCCCTCTGTTTCAGCCCCTCTGTTTCTCGCCCTCTGTTTCAGCCCCTCTGTTTCGCCCCCTCTGTTTCAGCCCCTCTGTTTCAGCCCCTCTGCTTCTCGCCCTCTGTTCAGCCCCTCTGTTTCTCGCCCTCTGTTTCAGCCCGTCTGATTCAGCCCCTCTGTTTCAGCCCCTCTGATTCAGCCCCTCTGTTTCAACCCCACTGTTTCAGCCCCTCTGTTTCAGCCCCTCTGTTTCAGCCCATCTGTTTCTCGCCCTCTGTTTCTCAACCTCTGTTTCTCGCCCTCTGTTTCAGCCCCTCTGTTGCTCGCCCGCTGTTTCAGCGCCCCTGTTTCTCGCCCTCTGCTTCAGCCCATCTGTTTCTCGCCCTCTGTTTCAGCCCCTCTGTTTTAGCACCTCTGTTTCAGCCCCTTTGTTTCAGCCCCTCTGTTTCAGCTCCTCTGTTTCTCGCCCTCTTTGTCAGCCTCTCAGTTTCAGCTCCTCTGTTTCAGCCCCTCTGTTTCTCGCCCTCTGTTTCAGCCCCTGTGATTCAGCCCCTCTGTTTCAGCCCTCTGTTTCAGCCCCTCTGTTTCAGCCCCTCTGTTTCTCGCCCTCTGTTTCAGCCCCTCTGTTTCTCGCCCTCTGTTTCAGCCCCTCTGTTTCAGCCCCTCTGTTTCTGCCCCTCTGTGTCAGCCCCTCTGTTTCTCGCCCTCTGTTTCAGCCCCTCTGTTTCTCGCCCTCTGTTTCTCGCCCTCTGTTTCAGCCCCTCTGTTTCAGCCCCTCTGTTTCAGTCCCTCTGATTCTCGCCCTCTGTTTCTCGCCCTCTGTTTCAGCCCCTCTGTTTCTCGCCCTCTGTTTCAGCCCCTCTGTTTCAGCCCCTCTGTTTCAGCCCCTCTGTTTCTCGCCCTCTGTTTCAGCCCCTCTGTTTCTCACCCTCTGTTTCAGCCCCTCTGATTCAGCCCCTCTCTTTCAGCCGCTCTGATTCAG